>NC_073233.2:84733560-85036590 GCF_029281585.2 Gorilla gorilla gorilla | reverse complement strand
GCCTTCTGGGGGGAAAGGGGACCTCTCTGCCACCTCCCAGCTCAGGCCCTGAGACTCGCTGAGCAGATGTGATGCACATGCCATGTCCTCCCCCACCTGCTCCTCCTCCGGGTCCCTTCTGGCATAGTCAACCCCAACAGCTGGACACTAGCAGGAATCTGGACATCAGCTCCCCCCACCACCACCCCAGTCCAATAGGTCACCCAGTCCTGCCCATTCAACCCTCTAAAAGGCTGCTGAGTGGGCAGTGCCGTCCTTGCCACCCTCAAGCCCATGCCCTGATTGAGACCACCGTCTCTCACTGGCCCGGCCCCGGCCTCTTGCTGTCCCCATCTTAACCCCAGCTCTTCCATCAAATCCCTCGTCCCCTGGGCCTTTCCCGAGGCACCCTCCTGACCCTGTCACTCTGGGGCTCTCAGCCCTTCCCTGACTCCCCTGGGATCCTCAGCCTGGCATCAAGGGCCAGCATGCGCTACACACAAGGACCCCTAACCTCCATTCCAGCTACCCCCGGTACATCCTAGCCAGGGAACATGGGTTTCATGTCCCCAAAGGCCTCTGTGACTTCGCTCCACTGTTCCCTCTACCTTCTTTCTCCTTAGCCTTCGAGGCTTGGCTCGGAGGTTTCCCAGTTTCTGAAGCCTCCCCTGACAGTGCTGGCCACCCTCACATGCGCCATCTGTGCCATCCCCCTGCCTCCAGGGCCACATCTCAGGCCACGGTGCCTCACACAGGGGCCGGGCACAAATGATGTGGCAGGGAGCCTCTGATGGGACACCGGGCACAAATGATGTGGCAGGGAGCCTCTGATGGGACAGATGGCTGGCTGGTGACTGCGGGGGACCAGGTCTGAATGAGAGGCAGAAGTCAGTCATGGAGAGACCCCAGAAGTCCCCCATTCCAGCCCCCTCACTTCACATGAGAAAACAGGCTCGGAGGAGGGTGGCAGCCTGCCCAGGCCCTCAGGGGGATTAGGGGCTGCGCTGGACAGAGCCCCCCACCCCAGTTTCCCTGATACTCCACGGCACTTCTGGGCCAGCAGCACTTCAACGCAGGGCAGGCTCTCACGCAGCCTCCCCAGGGCGAGGGGGTGGGTACTGTTAGGGAACATGCCTGGACTTTCCAGTCCCGTGTGGAACATTCCTCTCTCCCAGGCACCCTATTTCTTATACAAGCTGATCCTGTTGGAAAATCCCCCCATGCGGTCCCCGCTCCCTGCCTCTGTCGCAGGCCCCAGTGTGGACAGGAGGAGAGAGGGCTCCTGGGCAGGCTGTCTGCTGTCGCCACTTGACCCCAGCCTCAGGTCCCCACATCCCTCCCCATGACAGTTCAGCACACAGGTTGACAGTGCTCAGCCACGGCCTGACCCCGGACCCCTGAGCACATCAATTTGCCCTCCTGAGCCTCCATGTCCTCAGCTGTGAAATGGGAATGAGAGTAAGAATCCCTTCTTCCCAGGGGTTTTGGGAGGACTGATGGATGTGATCACGACATCCATCTTTGTTGACAGCTTTCTCCTGCCAGGTCTGTAGAGTGCTGCTGCTTGGTAAATGCTCAGCCAGAGCTGGGCATTGTCACTCTACTGCCTTGTGATTTACATTTGCTTCTCTAACATCCCTAACAGAGAATCACTGACCCCATTTAACAGTGACGAGCCGGACTCAAGAGGTAAAATGACTTGCCCAGTAGCTGCACCGCTCCCACTGTTTCCTGCGTGGGAGGAGTCCCAACAGAGGCCAGCACCCTGCAGGTCAAGGTCCACAGGTACCTACCAGGGGCCAAAGTGTAACCAGGGCAGTAGCTGAGGCCTGGCCTGAAGAAATGCCAGCAACTGGGGGAAGGGAACACAGTCAATTCCAGGGACCAGGGATGCCTTTGGGAAAGAGCTGGCCTGGACTGAGCAGGGACAGCTTGCTCCCTAGAGGAAGGGAAGGAGGGGTGTATCTGGCAACAGAAATGGCTTGGACAAAGGCAAGACACTGGGATTCCAGTGGGGACTGAAACCATAACCTTTCATTCATCACTCAGCGAGTCTTTGCCAAGAGCCTTCCCTGGGCAGACCCTTTGATGAACTCTGGGGAACCAGATGGGACTGGCCTGTTCCCTGCTCTCAAGTTGCTAGAAGTCTGTGGGCAGACAGAGGGGTAAGAGATGACAGCCTGGAGTTGGGAGGGAGGGGATGGAATGGGGGTGGGAAAGGCTTGTGAAGGAGGGGTCTGGAAGCCCTGGGGGTCCAATGCCACAGATGCAAACCCCAGCCTCCCGAACTGCCCCTGCCAGCCAGTCATGCCCACCCCTCCTGCAGCCCCCACTCTCAGGGCCTGGGTGGAGGAGAAGCGGGAGGGGACCTTTGGGATTCGGTGATGCAGTTACGGGACACCATCTGACATGCAACATGACCCAGGTGAAACTCAAGCCTGCAGACAGAGTCCCTGGTCCCCACCCTGGGGGCTCTGGGCAGGTTAGCAGGCCCGTCTATGCTGCCACCCAGCCTGTGCCTCCCCTTCTGTGGCTGCACCCTCATAGTAGGTTCCTAGAGGGTCCTAGAACTGGAGCCTCTGGAATGATATTGCAGGCCTTGGGTTCTACGGCCCAAGGGCCAAAAATGTGATTAGCAGAATCTGAGCCCCAAAGTCGCCGCTGAGATAATGCTGACAGGGGAAACTCATGCATAGAAGACAGAGGTCCTGGGTTCTAATCCCAGCACCATCACTTACTAGCTGTGTGACTGGCTGTGTGGTCCCTCTATGTGCCTCAGTTTCCTCATGGGATAACAATTCTTTCCCTCCCTGCCTTCCACAGATGCCATGAGAGTCCAAAGACAGAACTTGGGTTAAACGGTCTTGCAAACTCTGAGGGGATGCATCTGAGGGCTGCAGGAATATCTGGGATGCTCCTGCCCACTCCTTGCCAGGCACCTGACCTCGAGGGTCCTGAGCCCTCCCCTCGTCCCCAGCAGAGCCTCAGTTTCAAGTCCCTGCACCCTCTTTCTCCTGACTCTCCTCCCTCAGACCAGGAGGCTAAGACAGGGACTCAGTCCAATTCTGTGTCCCAGCCCCTGGCACACCGCAGGGCACAGCCCACATTATGGCAGAGCTGAATCTCCCTGGGTTCTTCATATCCCTGCTAAGCTGCCCCTGTGTGCTCTGCACCCCATCTGCATACCCACAGTGACACACACATGTGCACGCACGCTCAGAAGCCCCAGGGCTTCCCCTCCGGGCCCTCACGTGAACCAGCCACCTTCTCCGGGGCAGGCCCCTGACTTCAGACCTCTCCTTCCCTCCCCAAGGCCCCACTATCATTACCTAGAAAACTTACACTTCTGGGGTCCCTTTCCTTCTGGGCCACAGATAAAGGGTTAATCTGTGAGACCAATTTCCAGAGCAGTGTCAAGGTGGACAGTGGATTCATGTGATGTCAGTAACCCAACGCAGTGAGGCTGGGGGCGTTCATTTAACTTTCAGACTAGCACTAACTTCACTGAGGTGTTCTACACGTGTGATCTCATGTATGGGTCAACAGCCCTGTGAGATACGTATTATTATCCTCATTTTACAAAGAGGAAACTGAGGCTCAGGAGGGAAGGAGACTTGGCCAAGTTTGCACAGCTAACAAGTGGACGAGATGGGATTTGAATGCAGTCAGTCTGCCCCCAAAGCACCTCTGTGTCTGAGGAGCTCCTAGCCTGCTCCCCCTGCACTCAAACCCCACCACACACACACACACATCTCTAACCCCATGCAGAGTGGACTGAAGTGCTTGTGGAAACAGAACAAGTAGCCTGAGGCAGGCAGGGGGTTCCCTCTTGTTGCGGTGCTGGGGAAAGCTCATGGAAGGGGGCATCTGAGAGGCAGAAGTGGGGGCATGGGCATGGCCTCCATCTCCTTTCGATCATCTCCCTGCATCAAGGCAGCTGTCAGCCCGGGTCTGACCCCAAGGCATGGGGCAGGAGGAGGGAGGGGACTACTCACATTGTCTTCATCATCCACCACCTGGACCTGCCCAGAGTCGCAGAGCTTCACCACTGCCCCGATGGGCACGTCGAACTCCTGCCCCGATCTCAGGTCCATCCACACATGGTCCCCCTATGGGCGAGAGAGAGTCTCAGCCCAGGTGAGCAGGGAGGGGGATTGGAGCCCCTTCCAGGCAGCCCTATATCCCTCTGCTACAATCAGAGGCTCTGAGCCAACCACAGAAGGGGGAAGAGAAGGGGACTCACACTTACTAGCAACCTTCTGGAGCAGTGCAGGCCCTGGGCTGGGCATTTATGCAATCTCATCAATCCCCCCTCTAGAACAGCCATATTCCCATTTTGTGGATGACTTAGCAGAGGCTCAGAGAGAGCCAAGGCCTCTCAAAGCCCAGCTCTCCCCATGGATCTACACCCTACATGTGTATGACAGATTCACTGGGGTCTAGACAGAAACACCAGACCACTCAAACCACTTCCTCTCTAACATGACACCACAGGACACCCAGACAGTGGGTGAATGCTGCAGCCTCCTTCACCTCCAGGGCTGATTTTTATCATCATTATGACAGGTTCCTCACAGGGACACCACTCCGTGCTGGGCACTAGAGAAGGGTTCAGCCACATTGTCTTCTGGCATGTGGAGAGAGCCCTGATCCTGGGGGAGGATGTCGCTTTGTGTCCCCTGCGGCATCTGGCCCAGGGCCTGACTCTCACTACTCATTCAGCAAGGGATCGTGAGAGCCAAACGTAAAATCCCAAGTCAGAGAAATGGACTAAGAACAAACACATTCAGCACTGACGGATTCAACAAACATGTATTGATTACCTACTGAGTGCAAAGCACTGATTAATCTAAATGCTGGGGGTTGAGCAGTGATTATGGAGTCTACGTTCTAGTTAGAGGTGGTGACAAACAACTGAGCAAATAGATCAGCACGATCACTTTGGATACTGGTGAGTGCTGTCAAGGAAACAAACAAGCCAATGGTGGAGAATGACAGAGCCAACCAACCTAGACCCAGTAGCCAATGGACCCACTCCATGGAGGGAATCGCTGAGCTGACACCTGAAGGGTGACAAGCAGTCAGCCAAGGGAAAAGCAGGGGACAGTAATCCCAGCATAGGAAACAGCACATGCAAAGGCCCTGCGGCAGAAAGGAACAGCCAGGAGGTAGGACCTGATGGGTGAGAGGGAGCTCAGAGAAGTAGGCAGGGTCCAGGACACATAGGCCCTTTGTTGGCCTTGGGATACAAGCTTAGATTTTATTCTAATCCTAATAAAAGTATTCTTTTTTGGGTGGTACTCCAACTCCCTAGGAGTTGGGACATTCTAATAAGAATATAACTTAATATCAAGTAAAAAAAAATGTAACAACTTATAAAACTGATTCACAATGAAGTAAACCGTGGTAATGGTCTGACAGAATCTGTTCTGGGCTAGGAGTCAGAAGACTGGGTTTCAGGCCCTGCCCGGCCTTGGGTGAGTCGCTGACCTCTCTGAGCCTCAATTTCCACATTTCTCAGTGAAGGCTGAACTCAGTGAGTCCAAGACCAACTCATTACTGTTTCAGCCTCCTCTTGTTCCCATCAGAACCAGCTACAGTCATGCATTGTTAATGTCAGAGATAAGTTCTATGCAAACATATGAAGACATCGAGTGTACTTCACAAACCTAGATGGTACAGCCCACTACACACCTAGGCTGGATGGGGTAGCCTCTTGCTCCTATACTACAAACCTGTACAACCTGCTACTGTACTGAATACTATAGGCAGTCATAATCCATGGTGTATATTTGTGTATGTAAACATATCTAAACATACACATAAAAGGTACAGTAAAATATGGCATTATAGTCTTATGGGACCACTGCCATCTATGTGCTGTCTTCCAGCCACAGCTGCCCCTGTGGACCCTCTCTTCATATGAATGGGAGGTTGGCACATGATAGAGTCAGGCTAGTCCCAAACCCAAACTTCCTCCCAGAAAAAGTAAGAAAAATTGGAGAGGCTTGGGCGTGGAAGAGAACTGTTTACGGAGCATTCACTGTGGGCCTGGGCTCCACAGGCTGCATCCCGTAAACTGCCCCATTTAATCCTCACAGCTGCTTGCATCCAAGCCCCAGCTGCACTCGCTGACCCTGGGCTTACCCCTGACAGCCACCCCACACGGGGTCTGCTCCCCTTCCCCACTGGCCTGGAGCTCCCTAGGGCGGGGCTGGGTCTGAGTCTCTCATCTGTGGCTCCCCAGAGCCCAGCCCAGAGCGGCCTCGGTGAGAGAGAAGGGGTGGGGAGCGTGTTTGCTTGTGGGCAACAGCATGTGGCCAGGGGACTGTCTCCAATTTCTCTCCTCAAAGAGGTCAAGAAACGTGCCCAAGGTCACACAGCTGTTTTGTGGCAGAGCCAGGACTGAAGCCCAGGTCTGACAAACCCCAAATCCAGGGCTCTTTCCTGACATTCCCTGGGCCCAGTCCCACATGCAGCTCACTGAGCAAAACAGGAAACACTGATAGAGTCCTCCCCACCCAGATGGCTCAAGGGCCCTGAAGGCAAGCTGGAGACTTAGGCTGAGAGCAGCTGGAAGGCAGGGGTCTCTCTGAGTCACCTGTATCCCTCAACCCAGTGCAGGGCCTGGCACACAGAAAATGTTTGTTTCCCCTGGGAGAAGATAAAATAACCAAAATAAAAAAAACTTCATGTGAGCAGGAAATGGAGATTCCAAGAGGCTGAGTGAAGCTCTTGGGGCCACACAGCAAACAGACATGACTACAACTCTTCTTACTTAGGGCTGTCACAGAGGGCAGTGACCAAACTATCTTGCTCTAGGCCAGACTTGAGGAAACAGTTTCAGATGGCAGGGGAGAGGCTTCAGGGAGAATTCTGGGGTCTTAGGACTTCTGAAGGGGAATATTCCTGCGGCCCTAGGGAAAGTTCTTGAAGCATTGCAATGCAGGCAGGTTGTAAGGATCCTCATTTTACAGCCGAGGAAACTGAGGGCCAAAGAGAGAAAGGAACCTGGCCACAGTCACTCATCAAATCAGTGACTGACAGGACTATTAGCATCTGGAGGACAGAGCCAGGACCAAAATCAGGGTGGGTCAGGAGTCACTGGCTCAGAGGGAGAAGGAAGGGAGGAAGGAAGCCATGAAAGAAGATGAAGCTTCATTGAGAGGCAGGAGGGAGGTGAGAATGGGGAACCAGGCTCCAGGTAGGACCCCACCACCCCCTCCCATCCCCATGGCTAGCCCCGGGCACCCCACCACTGCATCTGGCCCCAATCCTACACCATGTTCCGTGACAGCTTTACACACTGTATGGGGCGCCTTGCTTGGTACTCATCTTGAATGGAAGATCTCGTTTGTGACACGACACATGCCTCAGTGTGGCTGTGTAACGTGGGGCAAGTCCCAGCTTTTCTCGTATCAAATATATGACCAGGGCAGAGGGTTTCCCAGGCCCTGCCAGCTATGCAGGCTCCCAGCCCCAGAGTCGTGACTTCCTAGAACGGGTCTGTTCAAATGTTCTCAGGGGTATTCCAAAACCCCTGTGGGGCCTCCCCCCAGGAAAGCCAGCACATATCCACAGTGAACACATAGGAGATCTGGCTTGTAGTCCCAGCTCCACCACTGACACTGTGTCTCTCTGGGTGAGGCACTCAATCTTTCTGGGCCTCAGTTTCCACCAGCCATGAAATGGAAGGAGTCAGTGCATGTAAAGATGAGAGACCCACGCAAATGCACATTGTTCTTTCTGTCTACCCTCCTTCCTCCCAGGCATCAAGCCGGTGTCGGGCCAATATTAATAATTCCCCACAGGGCCTTAGCCCTTTCTGCCTCTTCCTTCCTCTGGGACCAGGCCTGGGGTCAGTCCCTGTTTGTGGAGTGAAAAGGAATCTGTTTCAGGACATTTTGCCGCTCGTTATCTTCATGATCACTCTGGGACACCGGTTTTATCACCCCATTTTCACAGATGGGAAACGTGAGCCAAGCATCTTGCTAGTGTCTAGTTGCTAAACATAGTTTGGAGAGGAGACCAGTGGGCCTAGCTTTCTCTTCCATCAGCGGTCAGCCAGTCCATAAACTATGGCTGGGGGTCCCTCTGTGCACCCGGAGGTGCTCCCTGCTCTGGATCTCAGCAAATGCAGGACACCCCCGCCCAGACCTGGCCTGCCTGGCTTGGGTTTCCCAGATGCAAAACCTCCCCTCCTAGGAAAGGGCAGCCGCGGCCAAGTTCACACTGGGGGAGGTCAGAGACCGCAGGTGGCATCC
Source organism: Gorilla gorilla gorilla (assembly GCF_029281585.2). NCBI lineage: Eukaryota > Metazoa > Chordata > Mammalia > Primates > Hominidae > Gorilla > Gorilla gorilla. The sequence continues at coordinate 85,028,347 of NC_073233.2, read as the reverse complement.
TAGGACCGCAGTCCATGCACACCCTGAAGCCTAGCGACCCTGTTTGTGGCCAGCCCAGCTTCTAACAGGCGGGGAAACTGAGGCCCGGGGCGAGGCGCCCTCCTCCTCCCTTCTCCCCTCCTGGCCCGGGCCTCACCGGCAGGACGGCGTAGGTCTTGAACGCCTGGTTCAGGCTGCGCACCAGCGCCCACTTGCCGGGCTGCGGGACGCGCGCGCGGTCGGCAGGGTCGGCGGGGTCCTCCATGGCGCTGCGACGGCAACGGCGGCACTGCTCCGGCTCCCTAATTCACCTAATCCCGTGCGCGCCGCCCGCCCCGGAACCCTAAACCGGGCCATCTGCTGCGGGCCCATGGCAACGGCGGCTTAGGTGACGCCCGCGGGCGGGACGGCGAGGGGGCGCCCGCGCCACCCCGGCCCCCTCCGTCTCGGCCGAACCCCCCACACCCCCACTTTGCCCGGAATCCCAGGCGGCTTCACTGGCACCGCGGCGGTAGGCCCGGGATAAACGTGGCACCTGGCACCGCACCTGACGGCAGTTTTGGAAAAAATCGTCATGTTTTTTTCTATGTTTTCTATGGAAGGAAACACGAGGATGTTACGGACTAGAACGCGGTAAACTCCCGGGGTTTTTAAGACTAAAGGAGAGATGCATTGAAGATATTTCTGGCTCCCTGGCTGCCTCTGGGGAGTGAGGGCAGATACAGTTTCCTTCTGGGGTAAGTTTGGGGGAAAGCCCCTGAAGAGTCTATGTCCTCCTCCCGCAGCCCCCGAGGTCAAATAGCAGCCCACGTCCATCCTGCAGAAGAGGCCTTGGAGGCCTGGTGTGGGGTCCCCTGAACTCCCCAGGACAGCTGAACCACCTCGATGGCTCAGAGCTCTCCCTGCAATGGGCCAAGCTGGCCTCCTGTGTCCTAGCAGCCACACAGGGCTGGACACCAGGCGTCGGTCCACGCTGGGCTGTGAGCCGGAGGCCACCGTCCCATCCCTAGGGTCCGGAAGGCCCAGGCCCTGTGACTCCTCTCCCATTCCCTCCTTCTCGCCCTGCCCTGCCTATCTTTGTCCTCCTCCCCTCTTTCCTCCTTTTTCTTCCTGTTCTCTTTTCAAGGCCTCCAGTCTGCATTTGTGGCTCTCTGCATTGCCTAGTATCCTGGAAGCCAACTGCTCCCCAACAAATGAACAACGGCAGAGAGTGGGGGCGGGGGACTGGGTGGGGGGAATGGCAACAAAAAAGACGGTGATGCCTCACACAGGGCTCAGAGCCACCCAGGATGGGCCCAGTTCTACCCTACTCCCTGTCCCAGCCTTGGGAACCCAGGGCTCTGCTGCCCAGCACAAAGCTGACTGATCAGTGATTCCCACTCACTTCCTGTGACCTCTCAGGGACACCGCTCTCAGGAGAGGTCCTTCCCCCAGTCAAGCCGAAAACAGGCACACCTATCTCTCCCCGCCCATCTACAGCAGTACATTGGGACAGGACCCAGACCTCAGACACAAGGAAGTGCTGGTGGTGAGCTTCCAGGCATTCTACCACGAGTTCATGTAACCGACCTTCACTGAGTACAGGCTCAGACTAAAGTACAGAGGACACTGTTAACAAGACATGTCCTCAGAGCTCCCAGCCTGATGTGGTGGACAGACCCAGGCACAGATAAGGATGGTACCACCAGATAAGAGGCAGATCAGTCCCGGAGACATAGGATAGCATGGCCACTAAGAGTTTGGACCCTGGAGTCAGATGGCTTAGCTTCAATCCCAGCTCAGCCACTCACAAGCTGCGTTACCTTGGGCAAGTTCCTCAACCTCTATGTTCCTTTCTTTCCTCATCCGTCAGGTGAGAAAATGACACTGCTTCCACGTGCTCGTGAGGATTTAACAGGTTAAGATGCATAATGCACCTAGGTTTGTGCCTGTTAGACCAAATGTATATGAGTGCCAGCCATGGTTAACTAAGGGAGTCATGTTAGGGGTGACAGCTGGGTTTTAAGATTTTTTTTTTAGGCAGACATTAGGGGAAAGGGCATCCCAGGAAGAGGGAACAGCAAACTCAGAGAATCAGAGGAGAGAGGGAAGAGATTGTAAAGTAAGTCTGGCGGCTGGTGGCTAAAGAGAGGTCCCCAGGGGGAGACCCTGCAAGGTGCTAAGAACCTGACCTTGCCTGGTTCCAGAACGACTACTGAGACCACCCTTGAGCTGGAAGAATAGGCCTCTTCTCCACAAGTGGCAAAGACAGAGACTCTTGAAAGCAGCAACAGAGAGGTGACTCATTCTATACAACGAATCGTTAATATGAGTCTCGGCTGATTTCTCATCAGAAACCACGGCGGCCAGAGGGCAGTAGGATGGCATATTTAAAAGATGAAAGAATAAAAAAACTGTCAAGAAAGAATTCTATATCTGGCATAACTATCCCTCACAAAGGAAGGAGAAATGAAGACATTCCCACGTAAACAAAAGCTGAGAGAGTTTGTCACTAGTTGACCTGCCCTATAAGAAATGCTAAAGATTAAAAGACATTGAACAACAACAAAACAAACAACCCATTTCAAAAGTGGGCATAGGCAGGAGTTTGATGGCACCACTGTACACCAGCCTGGGTGACAGAGTGAGACTGTGTCTCCAAAACAAACAAACAAACAAACATAGGCATAGGACTGAAATAGACATTTCTCCAAAAAAGATATACAAAGCGACCAAAGGCACATGAAAAGATGCTCAACATCATTCATCATTAGGAAAATGCAAATCAAAACCACAATGAGATACCACTGCACACCCATTAGGATGGCTATTACAAAACAAAACAAAACAGAAAATAAGTATTGGCAAAGATGTGGAGAAAATGGAACCCTTATGCACTGCTGGTGGGAATGTGAAATAATACAAATGTTGTGAAAAACACTATGGCAGTTCCTAAAAAAATTAAAATGAGAATTACCATATGACCCAGCAATTCTACTTCTGGATATATACTCAAAAGAATTAAAAGCAGAATCTCAAAGAGGTCTTTGCACACCTATGTTCAAAGCAGTATTAATTATAATAGCTAAAACATGGAAGCAACCCAAGTGTTCCTCAATAGATGAATGAATAAACAATATGTGGTATAAACATACAATAAAACATTACTCAGCCTTAAAAAGGAAGCAAATTCTGACACATGCTATTAATACAACATGGATGAACCTTGAGGATATTATGCTAAGTGAAGTAAGCCATCACAAAAAGACAAATAGTGTATGATTCCACTTATGTGAGGCACCTAGAATAATCAAATCAAAACCAGAAAGCAGAATGGTGGTTGCCAAGGGTGGTGGGGAGAGGGGAATGGGGAGTTATTGTTTAATGGATAGAATTTTTATTTTACAAGATGAAAAGAATTGCAGAAATTGATAGTGGTGATGGTCACACAACATTGTGAATGTATTTAATGCCACTGAACTATGCACTTAAAGTGGTTAAATGGGGCCGGGCATGGGGCTCACTCCTGTAACTCCAGCACTTTGGGAGGCTGAGGCGGGCAGATCACCTGAGGTCAGGGGTTCAAGACCAGCCTGGCCAACATGGTAAAACCCCATCTCTACTAAAAATACAGAAATTAGCTGGGCATGGTGGCAGGGACCTGTAATCCCAGGTACTCAGGAGGCTGAGGCAGGAGAATCACTTAAACCTGGGAGGCAGAAGTTGCAGAGTGAGCTGAGATCACACCACTGCACCCCAGCCTGGGTGACAGAGTGAGACTCTGTCTCAAAAAAAAAAAAAAAAAAAGTTAAGTGGTATATGTTGTTATATGTATTTTAAAAAATACAAAATTGGAAAAAAAAATAGAGTACAGTTGACAGTGATGCAAAGCCGTACAAAAAAATTAAAGAACACTGGTAAGGGCACTTACATAGATAAATAGAAAAGTCATATTTAACCAGGCACAATGATAGGTGCCTGTACTCCCAGCCACTTGGGAGGCTGAGGCAGGAGGGCTGCTTGAGCCCAGGAGTTCAAAGCTGTAGTATACCACAATTGCACTTGTGAATAGCATCTGCACACCAGCTTGGGCAACATAGTAAGACTCCATCTCTTTAAAAAATATATATATATATATATTGTTGTATTTTTGGTCTGTAACTACTTTCTTTTCTGTGTGATTTAAAAGACAAATGTATAGCATAATGATAAATCTATGTTAACTGGCACACAATGTATAAAGATGCAATTTGGACAATAAATAACATAAAGGAGGGGAGATAGAACTATAAAGGAACATAATTTTTATTTATTATTGAAGCTAATTTGGCCTTAAACTATATTGATGCAGATTTAAGATGTTATTTGTAGGCCAGGTGCAGTGGCTAACACCTGTAATCCCAGCAGTTTGGGAGGCTGAGGCAGGCAGATCACTTTCGGTCAGGAGTTTGAGACCAGCCTGACCAACATGGTGAAACCCTGTCTCTACTAAAAATAAAAAAATTAGCCAGGTGTGGTGGTGCACGCTTGTAATCCCAGCTACTTGGGAGGCTGAGGCAGGAGAATTGCTTGAACCCAGGAGGCAGAGGTTGCAGTGGGCTGAGATTGTGTCATTGCACTCCAGCATGGGCGACAAGAGTGAAACTCCATCTCAAAAAAAAAGATGTTATTTGTAAACCTAAGAATAATCATTGAGGAAAAAACTTTTAAAATACACAGAAGAGTAAATGAGAATCAAAACAGTACTTTAGAAAAAAATGTCAATTAAACACAAAAGAGAGTAGTAATGAGGAATTGAGGAGGAAAAGATATAAGACATACAGAAAACATAGCAAAATGGCAGAGGTCCTTCCTTAACAGTAATTACTTCATGTGTAAATAGATTAAACTCTCCAACCAAAAGGTAAAGACTGGCAGAATGGATAAAAACAAAACAAAACAAAACAAAAACCAACCACATGATCTAACTATATGCTGCTTACAAGAGATCCACTTTAGATCCAAAGACACAAATAGGTTAAAAGTAGAAGGATTTCATGCAAATAGTAATCCATGCAAATAGTAACCAAAAGACAGCTGAGATGACTACACTATCAGACATAGATGTTAAGTCAAAATCATTACAAGAAACAAAGAAGGACATTATATTTTACTAAAAGCATCAATCCAACTGTTATCAACAGCCCACAAATTTATTTTCAAACCTCCCTCTGCCCACAAATCTGGGCCAAGTACACAGAGTCCCTACCCTGGCCCCACCATGAAGCTGGTAATCATGACATACTGAAGCACAAAAGCCCTCCTTGTGGTCCTTAAAGATGTGAGTCAGGTGTGCCACACAGGTGCGCCACTAGTCAGGTGGGCTAGTCCTTCTTCCAGAGACCTCAGTCCCTGTATGTTCATGAGGGGCTGCTGCAGCTGTCTCATGGCCTTCCCTGTCCACCCTCTCCCAGGGAGGGCAGAAGGCTCTCCCATTCCCAGGTGCCCTCCCATCCCCGTGCCCCCTGGAGACTCACTGTCACAGTGCCTTTCCTAGGTTTCTAAGCTGTCTCCCCACATAGGTCTGGGAACTCCTCCAGGGCAGGGAATAGTAGGTGAATGCCTGCTCCTCCTGCCTTCAAGCAGGAAGTACGCTTCAGCTGCTTCCTTGGTCCTAAAAAGAACCCCAGCACCGGGAGCTGACCCGCTCTGCAGTTCCACAGGCCGGGCCCAGTGGGCTCCATCTTGTGCTTTGCTGTTGAGTAAGAGGGCCTTGGGCACATTACTCAGCCTTCCTGAGCCTGTTTCATCATATGCAAATTGCAGATTAAAAACCTCTATCCACCTGGCGCGGTGGCTCACGCCTGTAATCCCAGTACTTTGGGAGGCCAAGGCGGGCGGATCACGAGGTCAGGAGATCAAGACCATCCTGGCCAACATGGTGAAACCCTGTCTTTATTAAAAATACAAAAATTAGTTGGACGTGGTGACGGGTGCCTGTAATCCCAGCTACTCAGGAGGCTGAGGCAGGAGAATTGCTTGAACCAGGGAGTCGAAGGTTGCAGTGAGCCAAAATCATGCCATAGCACTTCAGCCTGGTGACAAAGCAAGAGTCTGTCTCAAAACAAACACACACACAAACAAACAAAACCCCTGTTTTCCCACAGCTGCCATTGTGAAGCTAAAATGCCATTTGGGACTCCATGAAAATGCTTCTTCCTTCATCTGCTTCCCTGGTCTGCCTCTCTCCTCTCTTCCTGCCAGTTCCTTCCCTATCCTGAAAGATCCACGGGAAATAGGATGAAGGCTGTCCCTCATGTCCAGGGCTCATCAGGAAGCCCCAGGTAGGGGGACCAGGCCCTGGGGTTTGCAGAGCAGGGAAGCCTCCCGAAGGAAGTAGAGGCCACACTGAAGCCTGAGCAGAAGTCAGCCAGGCAAGAGGGGAAGCCAAGCACTCCGCGGATCTTTCAGGACCGGGAAGGATGTGGCAGGAAGAGAGGAGGAGAGGGCAGACCAGGGAAGCAGATGAAGGAAGAAGCATTTTCATGGAGCTCCACATGGCATTTTAGCCTCTCATCGGCAGCTGTGGGAAAAGAGGCTTTTAATCTTCATTTTACATATGAGGAAACTGAGGCTCAGGAAGGCTGAGTAACGTGCCCAAGGCCCTCCCACTCATCAATAGCAAAGCCTGGGCTGGAGCCCATTAGGCCCGGCCTGTGCAACTGCAGAGCTGGCCGGTTCCCCAGGGCGGGGGCTTTCTTCAGGACCAAGGAAGGAGCTGAGTGTACTTCCTGCTTGAGGGCAGGCAGAACAGGCATTCACCTACAAGACACTTGCTCCCAACAGAGGCCACCCACAGCTGGAGGTGGGTCAGCGTTCAGAGGGGCAGGAGAGGATGGGGTGGTGAGGAGGTCCCATCAGCCAGAGGCCTGCCTCAGAGGCCCCCTGAGGGAGGACGCCCCTGGAGGGCTATGGGGACCCAGGCCCTGGCACACAGCAAACACTCAGCGAATGGACTTTTCCTCTCCTAGATCCTGCCCATCTCTAATGGGCGTTTGAACAGGCTCTCAGGCCAAGGGGCTCTAAAGGGGGTCTCCTCCAGCCCCTGGGATAGAAGAATGTCTGTCCTGATGCTGCCCTGAAGCCTGCTTCTCACTCACACACACACATACACACACGCACACACTCATATGCAAACATGCTGGTCCGTGCAGCCTCAGGGTGGCCAGGCAAGGCTGAGCCATTGGCCTCTGGTGACCCTGGAGACCGAGAAGCTGCCGGCCAAGCCCCCACAATGCACAGCCCCACAAGCCCTACGGCCTGCTGCCAGGCCCACCTGGCTCAGGGCCCACATTCCTGGCTCCTGCTCTGGAGACCAGGAGCTCATTAGAGCCTCAGACTGATCACGGGGAAGGGCTGAGGGTCAGAGGCCACTGTGGCCCTCAGTAGGAAGGGGGGCTGGAGGACTCAGCTCGGGGCAGCACCTCTGCTTCCTCCCATAAAATCCCAGGGGGCTCCAGCTCAAGCCTTGTCACCCCCCACCCTCCAATCACTGCTCCCCAAGGCCCTAAGGATAAGTTGGGCTCAGGGCCCTTCCTGGCCTGGCTTTGGGAGCCTTGCCAACCTCCTCTCCTCTTCCCCAGGGACCTTCCCACATCTGGGCCTTTGCACATGCTGTTCCACTGCCTGGGATCCAGAGATGTGTGTAAATAAAATCATTTCTGCCCAGTGGGGTGAGCCAGTGAGAGAAGGAAACCCCAGCCGGCACAGCAGAGGGAACAGGTTTCAGACTAGGCCTCGGCCTGGAGGGCTGGGTTTGGAAGCCTAGGCAGGAATTTTCCAAGAGAACACCCTGGGGAGGGTGTCCCACGGGTAAGCATATGGATGAGGGGATATGGCCTGGGGAGGACAGGCCACCCAAAGAGGTGGGAACACTGACCTGCTGAAGAATCACCATGGTCCCAAGTCAGGAGCTCCTGCTGCCCACTGGGCCAGGCACAGTTCTGCAGGGAGAGAGACCATGTCATGCTTCTGGGCAGGCCAGCCCTGGAAGCCTTGAGCCTGGCTGGGGTCACCTGGGCTCCTCCCAAAGCCCCAGCTCCTCCTCCCTCAAGGGAACCCTCCCTGGCTTCTCTGCCTCTGGCCGCTGCCCAGCCTGTGTGACCTGAGCCTCAGCCACTGTCATTCGGAGATTCCCAAAGGGCTCCTAGAAAGTAGCAAGTCTGGCCCCACCAGGGACCTATGGCAAAGGGGCCCAGAGAGGGACCAAGACTTGCCCAGGGTCACACAGCTAGCCAGAGCAAATTTAGGACTAGGACTTAATCTCTGGCACTCAGCTTAGGGACTGCCCCAGGAATGTGGGTGACAAGGACAAGCCTGACTGAGCAGAAGGTCAAGGGCTGGGCATGACCTGCTCACAGCACACCCTGCCTGAAACCTCTCAAGAGCACCCACCGCCCTCAGGATGGCTCTGTGCAGAGCACTGGCTGCCGACGGGGAGGCAGGGTCGTTGGGGTCTGTCTCTGGCTGTGCTGCTGAATGCACTGCACCTGGGCCTGGGCCCGGGCCCGCCCCCCTAGGCCCAGCACAATCTGGCCCCTGCTGATGCCTCAGTCTTTTCTCTCACTGCTCACTCCCTTTCCTACCCTTATACTTGGACATCCTCAGTGACTCACTGTTCCTGAAATACGCCAGCTCTTGCCATCTCCTGGCCTTCACACACTGGCCCTTCTACCTGAAATTTTGACTAGTGAATTTCTACCTATGGTTCATGGCTCAGTTCAGATGATACCTCCTCCAGGAAGCCTTCCCTGACCACCCCCAAGCTGCCAAGAGCCTCTATATTCCCCTTTATCCCATTTTGACTATATGCATTATGTTGTCAGGGTGAGGGTCAGTCCCACCTCTGCCCCCAAAGTTGGCGAGTTGATCCAGGGCAGGATGTGGCCAGTGGGAGAGGGTCTGAGACATTGTCTTGTCTCCAGCCTTGTCCAGCACAGGGCCAGACCCAGAGATGGGCTCGGGAAGAGCTTAAAAGGCAGCCCCAGCCTACAGGCCCTGGTATGAGGCCCCTCTGGCTCCCAACCTGTCTCCTAGAATGCACATCAATTTTTCACAAGGGCCCATTCAGAGCCGCTGGGGCATTCGATCCTCTGCCCATGACACTGCCTGACATCCGAGCCCTGACCCCTGCCCTGGAGCTCTGGGACACAGCAAACCCACAGTCCTTTCAGAGACCTGAACTAGTCTGGGTGCCTGGTGGAGATGTGGATTCAACAGGGCCAGCAGGCAGTTGCCACCGGGCACTTGTCTGAAGATGGTGCCCAGGCTGTGGAGCCGGCGCCCTATGCCAGCACGAGCCATGAGGGCTGGGGGCAGAGCCAGTGCTTTCACTAGAGACATGGGGCTCCGAGGGATGGAGGAGAGTGGTGAGGGCATGGAATTTAAGGGCCACATGTTAAAATGACCAGACATACATTTTATTTCTAAAAATGAGAACTAGACCACGTTCAAGTTAATTTCTTTTCCAACTGACAACAGGGGGCATAGACTGTATTTATATTTCTATGTCTATACCTGATTTTAGCTCTTCCCCACTACAACCCTGGCTGGTGGGGCTTCATACTCCCATTTCACAGATGGGACATTTGGGGCATAGAGGAAGGAAGTGACTTATCCAAAAATGGAGATAAAGAGTGTCAGAGAGAAAGCAAAGGAGACAGAGAGAACGGACTCTTCTCTCTGCCACCACAGCATGTCTATTCCCCTGGCCCCAGGATGCCACTAACCCCAGCCCCAGCTCAGAGAAGATTCGATGGACAACATGCTCCTTGGCTCTTCCCTCCTCCAGGGGATACACATCCATCTTCCCAGGCTCAGGACAGTTTCATTCAGTGGCTGTGGTGGCTGAGCCCTCAAGGGTGGCAGGAAGCCCAGTCCCAGGAGCAAGTGGCTGTGGGGCAGAGGCTCTAGAGGTAGCTCAAGTCCATGACTCCTCCACATCCAAACCCCTCCCAATGCCCAGGACAGTGGGCAGCCCATCCTTACCTGGGGCCCAGCTGCCCACTCTCAGTGACCTGCCAGCCTGGTACAGCTGCCACCTGCACGGAGGACTCAGGAAGCTGGGTCACGGGCCCAGCCAGTCTGCAAACACACGTCCCCTCTTCCTCTGTCTGGTTCCAAGTCTCGTTCTAGGCGTCCCTCTGGGTCTTTCCCTTCCTCGCCGTCTCTCTGTGTGTGTCTCTTGTCTCTCCCTCTCTCTCCTGCCCAGAGCAGCTGTCCAGCCAGCACTGCTGCCCTCCCCTCCTCACTCCAGAGCCTTCTCCCAGGAGGCGGAGCCGGAGGGGGCCTCCAAGGTCTGGGTGCGGTGACATCAGCGTGGGGGACGGGCCGTGCTGGGGCTGGGACTAATGTCCAGAGGCTGCTCAGGGCTCTGTGCAGAGCACTGGCTGCCGACAGGGAAGCGGGGTCATTGGGGTCTGTCTCTGGATGTGCTGCTGAATGCACCGCACCTGAGTGTGGGCCCCCCAGGCTGGCTTCAGGTGCCTCCTGTTGTTTGCAGGACACTGCCTGCTGTCTCAGCACCTGAGCAGGAAACCGCACCTGATCCTGACTTAATCACTGATGTGCTGGGGTCTCAGCCCCGCCGCCCTCCTGCAGCCCCATTTCCTCCTCCTCTACCTGGCTGTTTGGGACTCAGAGAGGGAACGGTCAGGCAGAGCATGGCAGGAGGGAGAGTGCTGAGCTAAAGCCCTGCCTTCTGCGCCTTCTCCCTCCTGCACACCCACCCTTGCCTCTGATGTGTGTTCTTTGACGCTGGTCAATGCAACGTTGCCCCCACAACCTGCTCTGCGGGTTGGGGACACATGTTATTCTGTAATCATCCAGAAACTTTGCCAAACCAGCTGACTGGGAGCCACCCCACGTGTGACAGCGACACATATAAACTGAAGTGAAATCTGTGATTTAAAGGAGTGGGGGGAACCAAGCAAAGAGGAGCACACGTCTTTGTTATTAGCGTTGTCGAGGATGGAGACCTCGCGCGGCCCTATCGAGACATGACAGTTTCTCCTTTCCGCCCTCGGCAGCCACGCACCTGCCGGCGGCCCCATAGTGCACCTCGCCAGGGCAGCTCTGGGTGGCAGAAGGATGTCTCTTTTGGGTCCCTAGCCCCCATAACTGGGGTGTCTGCAGGGAAGCTGCCCAGAAGGTGGGGTGGGGGCCCAAAGGGGCGCTATAGCTCGCCAGCGCCGCCTGCTGGTCACAGGCCCCACTGCCCAGCTGCTTCCGTCAGGCGGGCTGAGCACCGCTGGGAAGTGACCGTGACAGGAGTCAGCTTCTGCTAGGGCCTGGGTCCCCTCAGACCCGACGACCCTGACCCAGGAAGACCCCAGGATGCCGTCTGCCCCTTAGCCTGGTGGCCTAACAGGAGTCCAGGAGTCCCTGGAACACAGTCCCCACCTGGGATTTGCACCTGCTGCCGAAACCCAGTACCGGCCACTCCTCAAGTCCCCCCTCTCCATCCTCCCAGGCTGGGCGGGGCCAGTGGCGTCAGCCCTACACGGATGGGGACATGAGACCCCGGGGGAGCACAGGGGAGCCCATGGCACACGACTGGCAGCAGGGACAAAATGCAGTGAGCTGTGGGAATGGGGCAGAGAGGTGGGCAGGTTGTAGGGGACAGGGCGGCCTCCAAACACCAGGATGACAGCTACGTTGTGTTCAGCCATGCTGTGAACCAGGCACTATGCTAAGCAGATCACACGATTTGCAATGCCCATTTCTCAGTCCCATGAAGAAAGCCAGGCATCTCGGTTCACTTTGCCCTCACACTGCACTCACCCCGTCTCCCAAGTCGTTTTTCATTGAGTCGTCCACTCTGCTTTCAGTCATCCCAACCCTGCTTCTCCCCACCACCACACCAGCTTCCTGGCCCTAGATGCCTGCATCTGCCCTCAGCAGCCTCCGCTCTGGTCCCCCCACACCTTCCTGTGCCCCGAAAGCCCATCTCCTCTTCCCAGCCCTTCATGCACAGATCAGGGAGTAGGCCGTCTCTAACCCAGCAGGCCCACACTGCCCCATCAGTAATGTGCGGGGTAGTGTTTGTCATGACCAGAGTATGTCTTTGTTCTTGCTGCTCGTTTGTAGACTGTTCCAGAGCAGGGATTGCTATGCCTGGTTCCCCACATCCCAGGTGCCCGGGGCAGGCCTTGGCACAAAGCCAGCCCCGTACAGATCTACTGAATAAAGGAATGACTGAATGATCCTCACAATCTCAGCTCACAGGTGCACCGGGCAGGCAGCGGTGCCTTCCCTCTGACCAGCGGACAGTCGCCCAGGCCTGGGGAATATTCCTCCATTGTCCCTTCCCCCCAGGGGGACAGAGGGACACAGGAAAGTCTTTTGGAATTTTGTAAGATTTATTGAGAATAGAACAGGCTTCCTGTCCCCTAACCCTGTGGTGGATCCTGAGAAGAGGAAAGCCTAGGTCTGGGTGGTGTGGGCTGGAGGTCCTACCCACCTGCAAATGGGGACTCCCAGGCCCCCGCGGGTGCATACAGTGAACAAAGTAATTGCTCTCCCCTACCACCCCTGATCCTTACCTGCCTGGCCCCCAAGGTCTCCTGGGGACCAGAGATCCCTGCATAGCCAGGAGCCAGCCTGGCCCACCTCAAGGGGCAGGAAGCAAGGGTAGCACTGTGGAACCTGTTTTGTCAGGGGGTGGCAGGCATGGCCTGGCCCCGAGGCTGAAGCCCACAGGTCTGCCACTTGGTCCTGGTGTGCCCCTGTATCCCAGGGGACATGGCTGAGCAAAGTCCCATGTGTTACCCCGAGGTGCAAGCTGGCTCACTTCACCCCCTACTCAGGAGCCTTGATTTGAAAGACATCGAGAAGTGGTGATTACATGAACGTGTATGTATATATATATAGTACATGTGCATACAGAGATACAAAGAGAAAGGGGTATTATTTTGCCCTTACTCAGCACTTGGTAGTAACAGTGCTGACACACAAGAATCATTGGCCCCACTTTGTAGAAGGGGGAAATCGAGGCACAGGAGGTTTAAGTGACTTGCTCCCAGTCATGCTGAGTCCCGGCCCCAGGCCCAGGTTCTTGAGGGGAAGTCCCGGCTTTCAAGAAAGAACACTCTTATCCTCCTTGTCGTTCATTTCCTGGGCCCTCATATGGCCCAGGGCCAAGACCCAGGAGCAAAGCCAGACACAGAGTGAGGAGGCAAAGTCAGAGAATCCAGCACCTCCAGCCAGAACACTGATCCAGACAGCAGGATCTGGAGTCGGAAAGTCAGGTTCCCAAAACGAAATCCCAGCAAGGACACAGGGATTCCTGTTCTTGAATTAACTGCACTTTTTCATTTGCTACACCTGGTCTGGAAGCCCGAGAAGGGCACAGCAGAGATCCCAAGTGGGTCACGGCACCAGTGCTCACGAAGAGTTCTCCAGAGGACCAGCAAAACTGGAGCCAAGAAGAAAAATGGAGGTTCAGGCTTTCAATTTTCTTTTAAAACCCCTGATTAAAATTGAGATTTTCAAAAGAAAAAGAATATAAAACATTGAGGAGTAAAAGGAACATTTTGGTCTGGGCAGGAAGAAGAGCACTGTGGCCTCCTAGGCTGCATTTTGGGGGAATGTTGGTGGGGGGCTGTGGTCAGGTGATGGGGCTCCCTATCTCCTGCCGAGCCCAGTGGGTGGCCTGACTCTGGTGGGCACCACACACCCCAGAGTCCCATCTTCCAGGAAAAGCTGGGGTCTTACAGCAGAGAGGCTCTGGGAGCACATCTCCCCTTCTGGTCCCCAAAGGCCCCCAGCTGCCTGGCCCCTGGCCCACTAACCCAGGCATGCTCCTTCCAGCACTGGGCAGAGGAGTCAGGAAGACGCCCTTCCTCACCCCCACTGACACCACCTCTCCAGGGACCTTAACGCAGGGGCTGGGAATGGAATCGGAAGCTAGAATGAGCAGGCAGCAGCAGCTCCCCTAGGTATCTGCCTCTGAGAGGACCTGAGGACAGAGGCGAGGCCCAAGGCAGAGGCCGGAGTAGGGCTCTGCTTCACCTGGGGCCTCAAAGGTGTCGTTTATTCATTTGGCAAATCTCCACTGAGTGAGGAAATGGATGGGTGAGAGGATGGGATTAGAGTATGAACAAATGTCACCTGCATATTTTCCCAATTCCAGCCTGAGCAGGAACCCGGCAGGAGCCAAGAGTCCTTTCAAGGTGGGAGAACACCAGGTATTGCTGATGGGGAAAGTGAGGTCTGGGAGGCTGGGTTGGGCCTAGGACACGAGGGGCAAGAACGGAGCTTGGGGATGTGGCAGTTTGTGTGTAAACAAGTGACATCTTCTTGGCACTCCTCGGCAGACAGCAGGGCCTTAGGAAAATGTGCTCAACGGATAGAGTCCCTTAGCAGTGGTGACAGTTGAGGTGGGGAGGACTATTTTAAATCTCAGCAAGGAAACTCCTCCACGAGAAGGGAATGCTTCGGGGCCCTCGGGACACTGAGGCTGAGAGAGGGGCAGAGACTTCCTAAGGTCACACAGCAAGTCAGTGGAAGAGTGGGAAAAGGACCCCAGTATCCTGGCTCCCAGGCTAGACTCAGGCCCAGTGGGGACATGCAGATGGTGGTGGGAACGGTTGGAGCCAGGTAGGTGGGCAGGTGTCAGACAGCCATGAGGGAGGTGCTGCTGAGAATGTGCACGGCCACAGTGCCTGGCAGGTTGCTGGGCTGCCGGCTATTTCGGTCCCGGAGGTGGAGGGTATGCAGGGCCTGGAGGTTGTCCGGGTCAGCCTTTAGGTGCACCTGGCCCAGAAATTCATCCTTCAGCACTCGGTGGTTCCAGACCTGGGAAGAGACAGAGGATCATGGGAGGGGCGGGCTACCTCCAAGACCAGGAATGTAGGTCTATGGGGGTGCTGGTGGTGGTGGCAGGGCCTTGAAATGCAAGCCTGGCTGAGGATCGGGGGCCCTGGGCTGTCTGCCTCCCCATGAACTACGGGCAAGGTGGTGCCCCTTCCAGAGCCTCAGGCTCCTCAGCTAGCTAAGCTCCCTCCCATGCATAAAGTGAACTCTGTTATTAGCTCCGCTGTTGATCTTGGGTGAACTTGGACAAGCGATACACCCACTGCCTTAGTTTCCCCATCTTTAATATGAAGGTTGAGTCAGCTGCCCCTAGGGGTCTTTCCAGCCCTGAGACATACGGGTCTGTGATTTGATCCAGTGGGACTCAGTGTTAAGAAAACTTGGATAAGCCACAGTGGCTCCCCTAGGGGGACCCAAATGTTTGTTTACAGATGCTGTCTCACTGAGAGAGATGCTGATCAAGGCCTGGGGGCCAGAGAGCTCCCTAGTATTGAGTTCAGAATCATCATCCCCAGGCCACATCAGCCTGAGAGGAGAAGGAAGCCGTGGGGAGGACACTGGCTTTCTATCCCCTGCCCAAGGCTCTTGGGAAACAGCCACACGCACCACACAGTGGCTCAGCGCCACTTTCCAGGTGGGCCCCCCACGGGGAAATGGGAGGGATAGTTCCCAAAGCTGAGGGTGAGGTCAGCAGAGATGACTGCTGTCCCCAGCCAGGAGATGGACCCTGCTGGGTCTCAGGACCACACCAACTAATCCAATTCACCCACCTACAGAGGGACATTGGAGTGGCAAGAGAGCTCCCAAAGCCACACCAGGGGTCTGGGATAGACAGACAGCTAGAGCCCAGCATGCCTGGGTCCTCGTCAGAGGGTCTTCCACCTGGGCTTGTCCCTCTGAGTGGGGAAGCCTCAGGCTAGGAGCCCAGGAGGTGGCCTCTGGACCGGGGGGCTCACCTGTACAGTGATGGGCTGGCTCAGCTTCTTGCGGTAGAAGATGGCTTTCACATTGTACTCTGGTGTGGAGGTGCCCTTCTGCACAGCCGAGCGGACTTTGTCTCCCTCACACTTGATGATCACGTAAGAGTTAGCCCCTAGGGAGAGGGAGTGGGAGGTGGGGTGAGGGTGGGGGTGGGGGCTATGGCAGGGCCACAGATATCTACAGGTGAGATGCCCACCCGGCTCAGTTATTCAGATGGAGAGACTGGAGCCTGACCCACCTCAGGGCCCCTTCGTTTCCAGAGACAGGCCAGCCAGCAGGGGCACACTGGCCATCTCTAGCCTCCAGAGCTTTACCCACACTGCTCCCTCTGCCCGGAGCACCTTTCTCCCTTACCCCCTTTCATCAGGCTTTGTATCTTAATACCTCCTCAGCCTGGAAAAAGGCCACTCCCTCCAGGAAGCCTTCCCTGAGGCCTCCCTCCCAGCTGGAAGCCTCCTGAGAGCAGAAGGTAAACCTTTTCCTCTCTATGTGCCCAGCATCAGGCATCACCCCAGAAATGGCCAGGCCTGCAGTGCCTCTAAGAGCAGGAGAGCTCTGAGGCTGGTATCCGTGCTGGTGGAGAGAGGCCATGGGACAACTGGCAGGAGGGCCGGGGGACTCTCCCTGGGAGAGCTCACCTGTTGGGGAGTCCTTGAGGCCAGCAGCCCCCAGGACATGTACCTGGGTCACCAGCTGGGGGTAGCCACAGAGGGAGCTCCAGCAGGTGTGTGGGGGCTCATCCAGGCGCAGCTCCCTGATATGGGGCAGCAGGGGAGAGGGGAGTGATGGAGAAGGGCCAGGAAGACAGGGGTGAAGAGGGGGTTCAGGAAGTGGGAAGGGAAGAGAAGCAGTATTTAGCCCAAACTTGATTTCATTTAGTCCTGAGCAAATCCCCATGGGCAGTCCCCAGCTCCAAGCCCTATGGGCTTCCTGCCTTCTCTATCCCTATCAAGGGTACCCCATCCTTCCCCAGGGAAGAGGCACCTTACTGAGCACCTGCTGTGTGCCAAGCCCTCTGCTGGCATTATGGGTGATTCCTAATCCCTGCAAAGCCCCGCAAAGGCTATTATGGTGCCCATGTCACAGCTGAGGAAGCAGCAGGCTCACCCAGGTGAAGGGCTTGCCCAAACAGCTGGAAAGCTGGGGAGCCTGGGCCAGCAGGACCCTGAGCCGTCTGACTCCACATGCCACAAGCTGCCTCCTGGCTCTGGCATGTGGGCAGAGCTCACCTGTCCTTCAGGGGACACCGAGCCTGGGCTGTGTATCACAGTGGAGGGCAGTGCGGGACGCACAGGGTCTATGCCCCACCAAGGACTGAGAGAGCTTCAGCAGTCCACTGGAGCCCAGAGCCACCCCCATGGGACAGGAAATTGTGGTGACAAGACCCAACCCTGGAACCAGGCAGGCTGGGTGGCCCAGCCCGTCTCCACCACTGGCTGCATGACCTCGGACAACCCTTCTAACCTTGGCCCCTGAATCTCACTGGTAAAGTGCGGGAGTCAGGCCTCCCACTCAGGGATGCAGGAAGATCAAATGAGATGAGTGAAAGCTTCTGTAGAGTGCAGTGCACATACAAGAAGCTGTTCCTAGTCATGGCCAGGGATGCTGGGACAGGGGAACAAGGGAAGAGAAGGGAAGGAGATGGGCACTGGTATCAGCCCAGAGTGGCTGGAGGCCCAGAGACACTGAGCATCTCTGAGGCTGCAGGTTCCTGGTTGGCCCAGTGTGAATGTCACTCCCACCCACACTGGCTTCAAGCCAGCCCCCAAGTACCGGCAGTTGGAGGGCACATCAGTGAAGACTCGGAGCAGGAACTCGCCAGTGTGGCCTGGCTCGAAGGTTGTGGGGATGATGACATAGCGGCCCTCGGGCTGGTCAGTGCGCAGGAAGACGCTGCGTGAGTTGATGTAGATGGAGCTGGCGGCCTTGTGCTGCGGGCTGTGCATGCGGTACTGGCGGTTCTCCTCCACCTGCAGGAGGCGGGAGGGGCTGGGCCACGCGGAGACACACCCTACAACACCCTGGCCCACCCCGTCTCCCCCTCACCACCATGGAAGGGACGATGGAATCCCTTTATATGAAATGTCCGGAACAGGCAAATCTATAGTAACAGAAGCGGATTCGTGTTTGCCCAGGGCTGAAGGGAAGAGGCCAATGGGAGCGGGTGGTGGTGGTTAAAGGGAGCGGGTTTCTTTTGGGGAGATGAAAATGTTCTACAGTTGATTGTGGTGATGGTTGCATAAACTCTGATCACACAAAAGTCATTAGATTGTATACTTTACATGGCCGAATTGCACGCTCTGTGAATTATATCTCGATAAAAACTATTAAAGGAGGCTGGGCGCAGTGGCTCATGCCTGTCATCCCAGCGCTTTGGGAGGCCAAGGTGGGAGGAACACTTGAAGCTGGACGTTCAAGGTCAGCATGGGCAACAAAGCGAGACCCCAGCTCTACAAAAAACTTAAAAATTAGCCAGGCATGGTGGTGTTCACCTATAGTCCCAACTACTAGGGAGACTGAGGTGGGAGGATCGTTTGAGTCCAGGAGTTTGAGACTGTAATGAGCTATGACAGCACCACTGCACTCTGGTCTGGGTTACAGAGCAAGACCCTCTGTAAAACAAACAAACAAACAAAATAGAGGGCAATAGGAATCCCCCTGGTAACAATGTCAGTGGGGTTTCTGACTCCAACAGCACAACCAAGTGTCAGGATCTGCAGAGGTCACAGCACCTGTCCACGAAATGCCATCACCAGCTGCCAGGACCTGCCTGACGATCCTGAAAAAAGTGTTCTGGTCACACTAGTGAAGATCATCACATGGCAAAGTCACAACAATATGTCACAAGACACTAGCATGCAATGAATGTACCAGCACAAGAGTATAAACAAAGTGCCACGGCGTGGCCAGGCACATCAGATGCCAAGGACTCAGCATGTACCCAGCCTCTGCAGGGCCCGGTGGCTTCATTCCATTCTCAAGGTCTGACAGGCACATGGGGTCCTGCCATGCTGATTGTCACCACACACTGGGCATCACAACACGTGGAAGGCCTCAGGTTCCAGGCCAGGGGGCGTGGCCATAGGTGACCCCACCTGGCTGTGCTCAAGGATGCCTCCTCCTGGTGCCCAGCAAGGCCTCCAATGCAGGAAGGCTAAGGGGCTGCAAGGGGCCCTGAGGCCTGAGGGAGGAGCAGTGGGGGCCCAGTAGATGCCCAGAGCCTCCCAGGGCCCGGCCCTAACCACCAGTAATCTTCCCCTTCCTCATCCACCAAACATCCCAGGCCTGTGGGTCTTAGGCAGAAAGAAATCAGGCTGAGAGCTCCCATAGAAGCCAAGACTGGGCAGGCTGGGCCCTCTGTGAATATTCAAGTGGGGCCCATGCCACGGCATCCTCACAATGTCTGCCACGGCAGCCAGGGCAGCGGCAGTGACCAAGGTGTTCTAGAGCGTTCTTCCTCAGGCGTGGGCAGTCCAAACTCCAGCTCCCTCCCTCTCCCCACCCATGGCAGGGGACCCGGCTGGCCTCACCTTGTAGATGTCAAAGCCAATGGCTAGGTTCTCACCCTTGCCCTCCCGGCGCGTAGACCGCTTTGGCCGCTGCTGGATGCAGATCAGGACTTCATCTTCTGGCTTCTTGACGTCGAAGATATACTGCAGGTGTGGCCAAGGAGAGAGAGAGAGACACTGCAATGAGACCACACCAGGCATGGGCTGGCTGGCTCCCGGAAGCTCAGACTCCAGAGCCTGGACCAGTCACAGCACCTCTCTGCGCCTTGGTCCCTCTGCTGTGAGGTGGGCCTACCAATGCCTGCAGTGGCTACCCTGCATGAAGGCTGGGGAAACTCAATGCCAGGGTGGCCACTCTGCACAGAGCCTGGCACACAGGTGGTGCTCAACAGAGGCACACCAAGCACCAGGGCTAAGCAGTGCCACGGGTCAGACTGAGGAGGCTGTGGGGAGAGGCCCCGTGGGGAAGCCCAGCCCGGCCAAGTTCCCAGAAGGGACAGAATTGTGCTGTTGTGGAAACAAGGGGCTGAGTCCCTGGCTCAGCCTCTAAGTGTCCCTGTAGCTCAGAACAAGACACCCAAATGTCCCTCAGAGCCGCGGTTTCCTCATTTTTACCATCTACAGGTTAGATTGTGAGGCGTGGGGCTTCATGACCCCCAGATGGGACGGATGTGCCCATCTAACCCCCACTGTACAGACAGGTTTGCTGAGGCCCAAGGAAGGACAGGGATTACCCAAGGTCGTGCAGGAGTCCCTGGAAGGACAGTGGCAAGGCACCCCGCAGCTGCTACAGGGCAGGGTGGGGGTTCCTGAGAACGCCCACCTGTGGGTTCTGGAAGAAGGTGTCCTTGTGGTTGATGCAGCCGCCACCGCGGTTCTGTCGCGGGTCCTCATGCAGCGTCCAGGCGCCATGCAGTCGGGCCTCCTCCCACGTCTTGTGGATGCTCAGGTGGGATGTGTTGATCACGCGGCACTTGATGATGTCCGTGAAGTACTGGCACACGTCTTCGAAGGTCATCCTGGATGTGGGGAGGGGCTGAGCAGGGTACCTCCCCCACACCTCCCCAGGCTCTTGGCCCCCCAGCCCAACAACTTAATATGTCCATATGGCCCAGAGGTGAGAGAGAACACAGCTGGCTTTGAGAGGGGAGCTAAGCCCACACAAGGGCACAGGCATGGCATTGCAAGGACCCTTAACCTCTCTTTTGACCTGTTTCCTCGCCTGTAAAATGAGGCTGAATCTAACAGCAGGTGCCCATCTCAGAGCTAGTGAAGGAACTAGGTAATGCAATCAAAGCAGGCAGTGCAACTTTCGGCTGACAGAGCACGCACTGGCAAACGCTGGCTGTTACTATTGTGAATGGTGTTAATAACTACTGTCTGCTGCCCTCTACAGTTTATAAAGCACATCTGCATCCTGGATCTTCCATGGCTGTTGAGAGGCCTGAGTAAGTGGATGGTGGGAACCCCATGGTGAGCGTGCTGCGGTGGCCAGGGTGTTGCTATGGTCACTGCACACTGTGAACGCCTCCAGGGAGCTGGTGGGGGCAGGGGGCAGTGAATTAACTGTGAACATGTAAGAGAAAGGCCTTTGGAAGAAATTCTTTCTAAAGACAAGGAGCTCTGCCATGTTTTTATCTGCTGACTCCTGAGCAAGACTGGCAAAGTGGCCTGGGTGGCCTCCTGCAGCAGCTGACCTGACACCTGCAGAAGGGCTCATCATTGGGTGCCAGGACCACTGCCATCTGCCCCCAGTCTGCCTGGGGACCCTGACAGAATCCAGCACACACAGGATGCCAATACCCCTCCAGGAAGGGACTGAGTTTCCATATCAGGTTCTGCTGAAGGGTGACACTGAGCCTGGCCCACATTCAGGACTCATGCAGGCTGGATGAATGCAGGATGAACTTTTATTACTACTGGGGTTTTCCTTTTTGTTTTTGAAACAGGGTCTTGCTCTTTAGCCCAGGATGGAGTGCAGTGGTGCGATCATGGCTCACTATAAACTCAACCTCCTGGGCTCAAGCAATCCTCCCCCCTCAGCCTCTGGACTAGCTGAGACTACAGGGGTACATCATCACACCCAGCTAATTTTTCATTTTTGTAGAGATGGGGTCCCACTATGCTGCCCAGGCTGGTCCCAAACTCCTGGACTCAAGCAATCCTTCTACCTTGACCTCCCAAAGTGCTGGGATTATAGACATGAGCCACTGTACCCAGCCAATTACTGGGCTCTTTAAGCTGAGCTGCTGTCATCTTCCCAGCTCACCCATGTACCTGCTTAGCTCCCTTCTCAAACACAGCTGTGTTCTCTCACCTCTGAGCCACGTCCCCTTCCTTGCCCACCAAGGCCTACTCTGTACCTCAAGTCTCAGCTTAGAAGCTAGTTCCTCTGGGAGCCTCTGCTACCTAATTTCAGAAATCAGGCTGCCAGAGGGCCCCTGGAGGCAGGGTGAGGGCAGGGCTTCCTGGAGAGGGGCTGGGCATAGCCCCAGTGCCCCTGGCCACACCATACTGCTGGTGCTGGACTGTGCTTCATGCCTCCTTACCCTTGCCGGGGAGATCCTGGTGGGCCCACCTCTTAGACGTCTCCCTGACCTGCATGCCAAAGGCTCGGTCTGGGTGCCACAGCGGCTCCAGGACCCCTCAGTTCGGCAGAGGGGACTGTGGGGATGAAAGGGCCTGGTACTGCCCAACTAATTTTACAGAGGAGGAAACAGGCTCTGAGATGGTGTGACTTGTCCAAGGCCACACAGCAAATTGATGATGGGGCATGCAGGAGAGGCCTGGCTCCTGACTCCCCACCTGGTGCTCCCCGCCAGGCCCGTGGGAAGCCCCCTCAGCCCTGGATGCCCAGGGCACACACACACTCACCAGAACTCACCGTCGTCCTGCACGGTCACACCCATCTTCTCCCGCTCACTCTTGCTCACTTTCTGCCACTCCTCCGAGCTGGGGTGTCAGGGTCGGGGAGGAGAAAGGGAGCTGTCTAAGAGGCAGGCCCACCAGAATCTGTCTGGCAAAGGCGAGGAGGCACGAGGGGCAGTCTTGCACCAGGCCTCCAGCTGCACGGTGTGGCCAGGGGCACTGAGGCCATGCCCAGCCTCTCTCCAGGAAGCCCTGCCTGCCTCCTCCCACAAGGGACCGTGAGCTGCCACCATGACAGGGGCTGGGAGGTCTGAAAGTAAAGCTGCAGACTGGGGGGAAGGGGGGTGCGACCCCCAGTGAAGAGGGCTCCTTCACTTAGCACCTGGGCTCCACTCCCATCTTGGCCTCACCAGGGCCATAAGCCAAGCACAGAGGAGTCCCCCATTTGCTCAGGGCTGTGGCCTCCCTCCCTGCTCCCCTCCCTCACCCACTCACCAAGCTGGTCTCTACACCCCCGACGGCCTCCAGCCCCAGGCCTTTCTTGTGCTCAATCCATCACCCCATACACCCACTCCAAAGTAATTCTCCCTTCTTCGTTCCTAGTGTCATCCTCCCCCAGATCCTTCAAGGCCCAGCCCCGGTGCCAACTCCTCCAAGAAGCCCACCCGTCCTTGTCCAAGCCCTCATGCCCTGTGCCTGCACCCCCATCCCCAGGCCTGCACCCCCATCCCCAGGCCTCACGTGTCACTCCAGGGCCCGTTCCACTCCCGCTCGCCCCAGGGGTTGCGCAGGCGGATCATGTCCAACTTCTCTGACTTGAAGAAGGCCAGTAGGCCATGGCCCAGGCGCACCTTGCGCACATCAGTGACGGCGTATGCGTGGCCCTTTACCAGGCCGCACGCCAGGCGGGCCTCCATGTCAGCTGCTGTCACTGCCTGTGGAAGGACACAGTTGCTCAGAGAGGCAGGGCCACACTGGAACCCAGACCAGGGACTCAGGTGCTGGAGGGCCAGGAGGCTGCATGGGACCTACAGGATGGGATGGGAATTGCAGTCATGGGGCAGTGCTGTGTTCACAGATCTTTAAAACCCCCATGGGCAGCAGTCTCAGTAAAGGAAGGTGCCCATAGTGGGTCAGCCCAGGGGAATGCTGGGGCCAACGTGCACTGGCTCAGCTGTTGTTAAATATTCGGGAATATTTAAATTGTTAAATATTCCAGGAATTGTTAAATATTCAGGAACATTGTTTTGTTTTTTGTTTTTTGTTTTTGGATGGAGTTTTGCTCTTGTTGCCCAGGCTGGAGTGCAATGGCACGATCTTGGCTCACCACAATTTCTGCCTCCCGGGTTCAAGCAATTCTCCTGTCTCAGCCTCCCGAGTAGCTGGGATTACAGGCATGTGCCACCATGCCCAGCCAGGAATATTGTTAACAGCTGGTTGTTAAATGTGGGTAGTTGGAAATCAGCCATGGTGGGAGAATTTACACCACAGTAATTAGCAAATGCTACAAACCAGGGCTTTTTACTTTGCTAGAGGCAGTTTACCAGCACACCACAGGGTCTGCTAAAGTTGGGTTCGAACTTTGCTTTCACTGGGCCTCAGCTTTCTCATCCAAAACATGAGCAAGTAATGAAGTCAGGACCACCCTCAGGTGCACAGACATTCATAACCCAAGAGGATCAGAAAAGAAGTTTTGGTTGAACAGTGTGGGAAAGGCTTTTCACAGCCTAGAGGGTCTGGGCAGGGGGTTGTACCTTCCAACTTCTCCCCTCCCCCATGAGGCTGAGGGTCTGAATACGTAGGAGCTGACCAGAGCGTGGGATGTCACAGTTGTCTCCCATCTCAGTCAGCGAGGGTGAAGGGGAGGGGCCGCCTCTGGGGACTGCTGTGTTCTCACCTTGATGGAGGCACTGATGAGGCCGCCCCGGCTGTGCACCTTTAACATGCGCTCAAAGAGCTGGTTCCTCTTAGTCTCATCGTTGGCAAAGTCACCTTCGGTCAGGTCGATGGGCTCAGAAACACCACCCGTGAAGTCCACCAGTGCGTCTGCTGTGTTGCCTCCATCCAGGGCCTGGTAACAGCCTGCAAGTCTGGGAAGCAATGTGGAAAGACTTCCCAGCTCATGCTCCCCAGCCAGGCTGCATCCTTTACCTCACAGGGGAGGTTTTCGAAACTCAGAGGGGTCAAACAACCTGTTACAGTCACACAGCAGGCCACGGCAGAGCCAACACTGGAACCCAGTTCTTAACACTCGGGCCAACATATAAGGCTTAAATTCCCCTAAGCCTTAGTGGCTCAATCTTAAAAAATCAGCTGTCCAAAAAAAAAAAAAAGCAACTCTTTTCCAAAGTGCCAACAATGGTCAGGGGGAGGGGAAGGAGTTACTGTCGGATGGGTATAGACCTCCTGCTGGGAATGATGAGAAGGTTCTGGGGATAGATAGTGGTGATGGCCCATAGCACTGTGATCATAATGAATGCCACTGAATTGTATGTTTCCACATGGTTAAAATGAGAAGCATTATGTTTTGTCTATTTTACCACAATGAAACTGTGTTTTTTCAAAAAACAAAAAACAACCAAGGCCACTGGGTCGACTCCTGTGGAGTGGGGAAGACAGGCCTGCATCCACGTGGTGGAGACTCAGTGGCCACCAGGGGGCTGGCTTTCCTTTCTTAGGATTGAAAGTGGAACCTGCCAATGTGTTTTCTTGGGTTTTTGATGTTGGGAGTTTTTGTCTTTCCTTTTCCTCTCTCCCCCTTTCTCTTGTTTTCTATCTCTCTCTCTCCTTGCTCCTGCCCCTACACACACATTTTTTCAGCAAGATTGACAAATGGGCCTAGCAGGAGGAACCAGAGAGTGGCTCACCTAGAGCTGGCGAGGCTGGCCTCTGACCCCACTGCCCCTCCTCCCTCCTCCCTCGTGGCCTAGGCGTATCCCTGCCCTGCAACGGCCTGGGCGAGTCACTCTTCCCCAGGGTTCCCCACAGCTCAGCAAAACTTTGCTTGTGCCCATTCTATGCTGGGCTCTGTGCTGGGCACTGGGGACACAGAAGCAGAAGGCACGGAGCAGAAGGAGGGGTCAGCAAAGACAGAATGGACAGTCAGCCAGGCAGAGGCGGACGGTGGACAAGAGGGAGGCCCAGCAGGCGGAGAAGGCAGGCACGTGGCCCACCCTGCACAACCAGGCCCCAGCTCAGTTACCACTTCCCCAACCAAGGCCCCAGGCAGGGCATGGCAGCATGAACCTTCGAGAATGGTCCTAAATGTGAGTGCTGCCTCTGCCCCCAGCTACCTACAGGATGTTGCCTGGGCCTCAGTCTTCTCCCCCTAAAATGGGAGTAACCAACATTCCTCTCCTTACAGGGCCCAGGCCTCCACCCCACCCAGCACAGGCTCAGCTGACTATGCCCTCAGGCCTGGCGGTTGAGCCTGCCGCGTGCCTGCACCAGCCCCTCACTTCTCTGTGCCTAAAGCCCTGGCTAACGGAACACCACGAGGAGCCCATCCGGTGCCACACCCGTCTGGCCTCCCACCCACCTGCCTGCTGCTGGCACCTACTTGGCATAGGCCTTCTCCACTAGGGCGCACCAAAACTCATTGCGGGAGTTGGAGTGGCAGTAGATGAGCTGGTTGTTGACTGTGGGCAGCCGGTCATCGATGACCACATCCACCCATTCCCCGAAGCGCCAGAAGTGGAAGTGGAAGATGCCCGCATAGGCGTTGGGCTTTTCGGGGTCCCATTCCTGCTCCTTCCAGTCTGGGATGACCTGGGTAGGGGGAGGGGGGATAGGATGGGGGAACACAGTGAAGGGATGTCCGGCTTCCTGAAGAAATGGGGGCGCGTGCTTCCAGCGAATCAGAATGTAAAGGAATACTGGGTTCGGATTCCAACTCTGCCACAAGCCTTCGTGAGACCCGGATGAATCCTCCCCATCTCCAGGCTCAGGTTCCCATCTCCGCGAGGCTTGGAGGCTCCCTCGGCCTCCTTCCAGCTGTTGTTCTCAGAGTGTGTGAGCTTTCCTCTTTCTCATGCCTCCCTGCAACCTTCCCCGAGACTTCCGTCCACATCTACCACCAGCTCCTGTCTAGTGACCAGTGCCACCATCCACCCATCCAGCCCACCCCAAGGCTGGCAGCCCCACTGGCTGCTTCGCTTTCCCTCCCTCCATCCAATCAGCCCAATCTGAGCGCCTTCATTCTCCTGAAATCCATCTCCTCCTCTCCATCCTACTGGCACCACCCTGGCCCAATCCCCCATCTCCTCGCCCAGGGACAACTGTAGCAGTGTCTGCAGCTACATCTACTCTCGCCCCACATAGACCAACCCAGTCCTGTCACTTCCCTAGAAAATAAGACCCAAACTCTCAATGCACTCCCCCAGCCTCATTTCTCTGCCTGCCCCACAGCAGCCCCCACCCCTGCTCCCTGCTCCAGGTTCTTCCTTCTCCTCATTACTCAGTAGACTTCCATTTGTCCTTTAGTGTCCATCCTCTTTCTCCAGGAAGCCTCCCTGACTATTCAGATTAGGCCAGGACCCCTATCTCAGTCTCATGGCCCTTGGCAGCTCTCATCTGAGATACTTACCTTTACCAAGTTATAATTAAGTAACTCTGTGACTTTGAGCTCTGATGTTATCACTGGAATGTCAGTTCTCTGGGGGCAGGGCCATATAGGTCTCGGTCACTGCTGTGCACCCAGCACCTAGCCCAGGGCCTGACCCAGAGAGTATGTTTAGTAAACATGCATTGACTGAATGAATGAATTCAGAGACATTGACTGGGGACACTGAGACATTGATTTTATTACTTATGACGCATCTGGGAAATGCCTGTGACTACCATGACTTATCTCCATTTAATTATCACGATAACCTCTGAGTAGATGACTATTATCCAGCCCTACTTCACAGACGACAATACTGTGGCCCAGAGAGGGCACGTAACTCGTCCAGGGTCACACAGCTAGAAAATACACACATGCTTTGGAGGCAGACCAACCTTGATTTGAAGCCAGGATTCAAACCCAGATCTGTCTGCCTCTGAAAAATGAGCTCCTTGGCACTGTGGACCACTCTGCAACCAGCCCCAGGCTGGACACTGACAACCAGGTGAATCACATGGTCCCTTCCCTCAAAAGGCTCCCAATCTGGGGAGAGAAGGAGGCACCCAGGCAAAGTGCTGAGGCTACACAGGGTGCAGGCGGGGCTATACCAGAAGGGAGTGCCAGACCCTACTCAGCAGCATCCGCATTGCTGCTACAGGCGTCCCCCAAGCAGATGAGGACAATAGCCACAATCTGGGCAGAGAAGGGAAAACCCCTCACCCTGTCAAGTCACGGTGAATGACCCCTGGCCCTGCTGGACACGGGACCAAGTGGAGCTGAGCCCCATCAGGACCATAAGCAGCTCTTTCTAGAAGAAAACCACTCCAGGTATGGGGGGCACCCAGGCGGAGGAACCAGAGGCACACCAGGAGGCCGGCACTCACCTGAGTGTACAGACTTCAGCCAAAAGCTGCTCCCCACTGCATGCTCATTAAGCACACTTTTGTTTGCATCAACAAACAAAACTCTTACCATCAAAAGGGATGTTGGCAAAGGGAAATGCTCCCTAACGGGACATGTGAGACCAAGAAAATGAAAATGCTAACGGCAGCGAGAGGTACTACTGCCCTAATGGAGCCCTGCTGGGTGCCAGGCACAGGGCCAGGCTGCTCACACTAGCACCCCTGGGCCTCAGGACAGGCTTTTGAGGCGATACTACCGGAAGGTGCTGGCAGAAGGCTGCCCACAGGCTCAAGTGAGGGAGGCAGGGTTCAAACCCAGGACTTCCCAACCTGGCCACTGTCTGGAACCCAGCAAGGGCTCGACACTGGCTGTTCCTTTCCCCCACCTCCTCACCCCCACTTTTCTGTCAACTCTGTGCCCTTTCTAAGTAAAAATGCCCTGACTCCTGGCACTCTCTCCCCACTTTGCTTTCAGGACAGACAGCTGTATCAAAAACACGTCTCATGGGAGGCCAAGGCAGGTGGATCACTTGAGGCCAGTTCGATACCAGCCTGGCCAACATGGTAAAACTCTGTCTCCACTAAAAAAGAATACAAAAATTAGCTGGGCGTGGTGGTGCGTGCCTGTAATCCTAGCCATTCAGGAGGCTGAGTCATGAGAATCGCTTGAACCCGGGAGGCGGAGGTTGCAGTGAGCTGGGCAACAGAGCAAGACTCTGTCTCAAAAAAAAAAAAAAGAGCGGTTCCATACAAGGTGAGGGTTACCATTCCCACTGAACAAATGGGAAGACTGAGGTCCAGAAAGAAACAAGATCTGCCCAAGCGCACAGAGTGACAGGGAGTCCTAAGCTGAGAACACGGGCCTGGCCCATCACCTTCACCCCCTCCTTCTGCTCCTGCCCTGTTCTGAATGCTCTGGACTCCATGGCTGGGAGGAAGGGCAGCCCTCGCAGGCTGCTAGGACCTCGGGAGGATCATTAGTCAAACTCGAGGCTTGGCTCTGAGCCCTCTGTGGCTCAAGAAGCTGCTAATGAGGCTCCAGGGCCTGGAGATCCAGAGTCTGGGATCCCCAAGGGCCTCCATTTCCCCTCCTGCTTCACCGCCCCTGCACTTGGCATGGGGTGGGCCCCAAGCCAGCCTTCTCACCCCTCAGCTGCTCTGCTGTCAGCCAGGATGCTGAGCAGGAGGGAGACTGTCTAAATAGACGCGTTCACACACCAAAAACCCTCCCATGCCACGCCGGAAATCAAGGAAGCCAGCACAGACTCCCGGGGCCATGTCAAAGGATTCAGGAACCAACCTGAAGAGGTTCCTGATGGCCAAAGATGGGCTAATTTGAGCATCAATAAGGGCAAAAACAGCAATGGATTAAAACACATCAAATATGTTCCAATTCATGAGATCAGAATGATACTTACAAAAACAATTAGTCACTATCGGAGGTGGGTAGGGAATCAACTCATTTTTTTTTGAAACTGGAAAATCACAGGAAATTTATCCTGTCTCTGTAGACAAACTGTACCAGATGGTAACCAAATAGTAGATGGAGGGAAGTCTTGAACTGGAAGAGACTTCCTGCTCATAAATGAGAAAGGACTGATGCTATTAGACCACCAGCATTTTACAACCACTGAAGAATGAATGAATTTAGGCAGTGGTCACTGCTGGTTTCTAACATCACAAAAAAGAAAGATAACTAGCCATTATGTGCCCCCGAATGAAGTCCACAACATCTTCCATGATGCAGCTGTGACAAAGAAAGAAAAAAATTGTTCCTAAACCGTATAAGCTTCTAGAGCTAAGTCCCAGGTTACAGAAACGCAGGGGACAGAGAACATGTCAAACACCACCAAAAAGACACAGTCAACAAAACCCACACCATGGGAAACCCCACAGGACAAACGGCCCCATTTCTTTGATAGATAATTTACTAGGAAAAAATAAAAGATGAAAGAGCAATCAACCAATTGCAATTATGG
The DNA here is from genome assembly GCF_029281585.2 of Gorilla gorilla gorilla. NCBI lineage: Eukaryota > Metazoa > Chordata > Mammalia > Primates > Hominidae > Gorilla > Gorilla gorilla. Next base: position 84,998,694 of record NC_073233.2, on the reverse strand, counting down.
ACTTCTGTTTGGATCTCATTCAAACAAACCGTAAAACCTATGCATATTTATAGCACAAATTAGAAATTAGAACAATTACTGGATATTTGATGATATCAAGGGATTATTTTATAAGTTGGTATTATGGTTTTTTTTTTTTTTTTGAGTCCTTATCTTTCAGAGACGCATCCGGAAATATTTACAGATGAAATAAGATGCTGTCTGGGCAAAGTGCAGGGGTGTGTAGAGGAAATAAGACTAGCCATAGGCTGGCAAGTGTCAAAGTGAAGGGATGGGTGCGAGGAGTCCATCAGGCTGTGCTCGCTACCCTCTCGCTGTCTACAGTAGAAATTCCCCATCACCACGGACACCAGCCACCTGGCCCGGCAGTCCACGCTCTCAGCCTCATCCCTCAAACACTCCCTCCTTCGGGTCCCATCTACCACAACCACCAAACACCCATGCCACTTCAAGCCACCTCCCCCACGCACATGTGGCTCCCTCTGCCTCCTTCCCTTGTCTCTTAGGGGCCAGCTGAGCAGCAGCTTTGAGGCACCTTCCGCTGAGCACCCCCCCAACAGTCAGGCAGCCCCTTCTCCTGGCACCCCAGCATGGCTCTCTTTTCCCTGCCCACTGGGAGGAGCTCCTTGGGGACAGGGGCCAAGTCTGACTCATTCTCAGATCTCCAGCACCCAGCACAGGGCCTGGCCCAGCTCCAAAGCTGGCTGGAGTCTTCCTGGGAGGAAAATCCCCCACACTGGTCACAGGGCAGCCTTGACCGGCTGGTGACCTGTACACACTACTTAATACCACATTACCCACTGCGGTGCATGGCAGTGACTTCACTTTCAACGGGGCCACCTCTGAGTCTCAGTCTCCTCATCTACCTACACTACCTCCAGGGCTGTTATGAGAACTAAAGGAGACAGCCTTGGAGCTCTTTCATAAACTGTAGAGAGCTGTGCACACATGAGGGGTCATCTGTGTTGGTGTACACATGTGTGCCTTCACACAACAGTCTGAAAACCTCAGGGCTGGGAGGGAACTGAGATGACCTGGTCAACCTCCTTCCCAAGAGGAGAAAGGAGAAGCTCCCCATCACCTACTGCATGCTTACGAGGCTTTACTGACTTGGGCTGACCTGGCAGCAAGGCAAGGACTGGCAGGATCTGCCGCCTCCCTCATGACCCCCTGGGATGTGATCCACCAACGGCCACCCACGGCAGAATGGGCCCAGAAACCCCAGGGTCCCACCCATGAGTGCACCACAGCATCCCTGGCTCCTGGATTGTCCCTGGAGACTCCCACCTAGACCCAAGTGGCTGCTCTTAAATCTTCCCCGGGTAGTGGCAGACAGGACCCTCTGCCCAGCTGTGCGACAGAGTGGAGAAGGCGGGGGTCGGCAGCCCAGGGAGGGAAGCTGCTCAGGATCTGCCTGCAAGTGTGTGCGTGTGTGGAGGTGGTGTGTGCAGATGTGGGGCACAGGCAGGGAGCTTTTCACATTTCTGCCTGGGACCCCAGAGGGCCAGTGCGGAGCGTTTCTGAGCCACGCCGCCAGGGCTGTGGAATGGGGGCTACAGGGAGGTTTCCTGTATAACCCAAGCTGGGTAAGGTAAGCCACGGGCCTTTGTGAGTCCTCAAAACTAGTGGGTCCCTGGTCCTGAGTATCTGAGATTCCTCAACTCTCAGCTTCTGATTCCAAGACTCTCAAACTCCCCGTTTCAGATGCCATGACTGCAGGAGGCCAGGAAAGTGGTGGGCACCCCCTGCCTTCTTGGGAGAGCACAGCCCTGCTGCTCTCCACTGGAGACCAGGGTGTTGACGCACCACAGAGTGGCCACGGCAGGTCCTGTTCATGTGGCGGCTGAGACCGGGCAGGGACCCCCAGCCTTGGGGGAGTCCCCCTTCCCCCGGGCCTCCAGCTCCCCAGCAATCATGTGAAGGCTAATGGTCTCTGCTGGGCCGCTCTGAGGTGGCGATGGTGACGGAGGAGGACACACTCCCCCATGGCCGCTCTCTCGGACCACAGAGCCAGGCCGGGTTCCTGCCCACCCCTCCGCCCTGCGCCTGCTGCCATCGGCACTGGCCTAGGATGCCTCAGGCAACTCACTTCAGCTCTCCACAGGTTCTCCTGTACCCCCACCCCCGGGATAACTGAGAGGGGAGACCGTGTGTCTATGGTGATGGGGCAGTAACCATGGGCAAACTCAGGGAGGGAGGGTGACTGTGTGCAGGCTCCGGGAAGCTCGAGCACTTGGTGGACACTCGCCCATTTCACCCTCACAACAGCCTCGAGAGAGGTGCCATTGCTGGCCCCAACTCACAGATGAGGAACAAGCTCAGAGGTTGCCCAAGGCCATCCAGCTGGCAGGGCGGGGCTGGCTAGGTCGCTCACCACACTAGCTGCCTCTCTGGGCACAGAGCTCAGGGAAAGGCAGGTTTCTTTCCCTGCGGTTTCTTGTGGTTTCCAGGGAAAATGGGTCATTTGCCATTCCTGCACTCTGGGGATAGAGCCAGGCTTCTACTGCAGTCCTGAGGGTGGGAGGCTGGATTCCTCTGTCTCGGGCAACTCCAGGAGTGGCTGGAAGGCAAGCTTGGGGAGGGGGTGTCAGGGAGGCAGAGACCCCTGAGAGACCGGGGGTGGGGGTTGGGTGCGGGGCTGGGGAAGGGTTCTGCGCATGCTGTGAGGGGTGTGTGAAAGGGAAACCAGGGGGCAGCAGCTACTCTGAGGCGGGCATGAAAGGGGCTGTGTGACCCAGGAGAGTGGTGGGGTTGGATTTTGAAGCAGGGCTCATTCCAAAACAAAACCACTGGTGAGACCCCCAAGGCAGGGCCTGACTTGGTCTCCAGGAAAGAAGCCAGCCCAACCCAAGCCTGGGTTCTCAGGTGGGTGGGGCCCATCTCCCGGGTCCATCCCAGGGACCAGTGTCATGGGGCCAAAGGTCCACAGGCCAAGAGCCTGGCCCACCCACACCTGCTTCCAGCCCCTCCACGCCCTCTGTGACCTGGGCAGGAGGCCGCCTCCTCTGGGCCTCAGTTGTCCCTGTCCAAAAATGAGTGCGTTTCAGAGTGGTGATGAGGGAACAGAGCTGTGAGGAAGGATCAAGTGAGGCACTGAAGTCACGTGGCCTTGGGGCTACATCTTGCCCATGTCAGTCTAGACCAGCACAGGTTTGACAGTTCCCGGAGGGTGGGGCTGGAAGGACCTTCACAGAACCAAGCTGTTCACTCTGGAAGGCCTGAGGCTGGGAGGGGGTTGGGAGCTGCCTGAGGACACACAGCACATCCGTGACAGAAGCCAGACTAAACCTGGGCACAGGCCGGACCTCACCCCACCCCTCAAACTCTGCCCTTCCATCCACCCCCTGCCCAGCGGCCCTGCAAGGCAGGGAGACTCGAGATTGCACCTGGTTTGGTGCCTTCCTACCCCAAGCCCTCGGCGGCGCCCAGATGGCACCTCCCTCAGCACAGCTCTCTGCACACCCAACATGGAGGCAGCTCTGGGGCTACCAGAGAAACAGTCAGGGCCGGAGGCTCCTGGCCAGCCTCAGGAGATTCGGTGAAGCCCCTGATTATTCCAGGCCTCCTCCTTGGAAGGTGGCAAGGGCTGGGGGAGTGTGGGAAGTGGCCAGGGAGCAAGTGCTCGGGGCCATGAGGGATTGTGAAAGGGATGGGGGCTGATGGCGAGACACTGCACACCACCGAGGCCAGGGCACAGGCTTTATTGGGGACCTGCAGCAGGCACAGCAGAAGGACTCAGGCCCCGGGACAGATGTGCTGGGGAGACAGGCAGTCGGGACTAAGAGGGTCCCCAGAGCTGCAGGGAGAGCTCAAGCAAAGAGGCAGAAGGGCAGGGCCACTGCACACAGGTCTGGCCTCCCCTCGTGCTCAGCAGGGCAGGCAATGGCCGGAACTTCTTCAAGCCTGTCCCGGAATGGGCCCCAGAGCTGTGAGTCAGAAAGGACCAGTGCTAAGCCCACAGCCACTCTCCCACTCTCTCACCCACAGAATCTCAGCTCCAGCATGCTGCTCCAGCCTGCACACCTCCGAGGTGGGGCTCACCCTCCCGGCAGCCCCAGCCACAGGGGATGGCCCTGACCCTCTGGCCCTCAGTGCATCTGTTCCAGAGCCGCAAGTTCCTTGACAGCTTTGCTTCATGAGGGGAAATGTCTTGGACACATCCCTGACTGGCTGAGGACAAAACACACGGCTGGCCTTAAGTCAGGGTGCTGGGGACAGTGGCTTAGCTGTACTTGGCTGATGTTAGGTGCGGGTCAGGCACTCCCCCAAAAGGGGGGGGGCTCTCTGGGACTGCGCAATGTGAAGGGGAATGAGGCTAAGAGTCAGAACTGAATCTGATGAAAATTGTGCCTCAGTTTCCCCATCTGTTTGGTGAGTGAGTTGCATCCAATGACCCCAGAGGTTAGCATTCTGCCGTCACACCACTGCCGCCTGCAGCCCACTTGGGACTATCAGCCGTCGTAACTGCCCACCACGCCTTCGCCCTGCCCCCCTCAGTTGCACTGAAGAAGCCCAAGAAATGCCAACAGATGCTATGTCAGGAAGAAGCACTTGCCTTCCCTGACCTGCAAGCTCAAAAGAGCCTGACTCCCCAGCAGGGGATACCTGAGGCCCTGGAGAATCCACTCTCTCCAGCTCCAACTTCCCTCAAGGCAAAGGGAACCCCCTTTACTAATCCACTCCCTGTTTCACTATCTGAACTGCAGTCTCCTAGCTCAGGAAGCCCCCAGGCCAAGGTCATCCGGACCAGGCCCCTGTTAAGAGCCATCCTTGAACCAGCAGCAATGATCAACAGATAATCTAAAACTGCACTTGTTCCTAGGGTAGGAATAGACCTCTAGAATACATCCATATGAATACAGCACACTCTGTCTCATGGATATGTGTGCGTAGAGACAGATCTCTGTGTAACCTCCCCCTTCACTTCTCCACCCTGAAGTCAGGCCCAGAAGAGCCACAGCTGGGCCTACACAGCCTCCAGGGTGCCAGCCACTCTCCACTGCCCAAATCCGCCCCTGCAGCAACCCTGCCCCATATCCTGAGGGTTGTCAACGCGTTATGGGACCAGCAGCCCAGACACAGGCTCCGGCAAAGGGCACCAAGGCCAGGAAGCAGTGAATGCCGGCTTGCTGGACTCCCCGTGGAGACGCCCCATCATCTCTGTCTCCCTGACTCTGGAGGAAGTGGATGCTGGGTTTTTCAATCTCTGTCTCTGTGTCTCTCTTGGTCTTTCTCAGTCTCTCTCTCCCACAATGAAGCAGAGAGAAGGCAGATGGCCCTGGCCTCACTGTCCATGCACACTGGCCCCGAGTAGGCCTCTATCGTCTATAGCAATGCAGCAGCCAGTCCAGCTTCTAGGCTATGGAGCCTCAGAATCTTCTTCCTGTGAGCTGGAGTGCTGGCCCCAGGGAGAAGCAGAGGAGGAAAGGTGTGGGACTCAGGGGGCCTCTGGGCAAGCAGAGGACAGGCTGAGCAGCGAGAATAATGGCCCCAAAAATACAGGGGGGAGAGTGGCAAGGGCAGGGGAGAGCACAGGTGGGCTAGAGGAGAGCAGCAGCTGGCAGCTGCTGTCAGAGCTGGTTAAAAACCACGGAGGCCTTGAGGTTGGCGGGCTCCACACCCTCGCCAAAGGTGATGAGGAAGTACATGACCTTGCGGATCTTGGCCAGGTCCGACAGGCGCTCCCCAAACTCCAGGGCGTCGGCCTCGTTCCAATCCATGGCATCCGAGTCCTCCTTGCGCCAGAAGATGGCAGTGGGGTCCAGCAGCTGGCGTGTCATGAGGTTGGTGAGGTCAGGCGTCCAGTTCTGCGAGGTGCCTGTGATGGTGACCTTGCCCGGCTTGTCCAGCACGACATTCCAGCGCTCGAACTGCAGCCGCTGCTGCTGGGTGAAGTTGAGGCGGTACACAGACTCCGCTGGCTGCAGCAGCTTCTCCCCATCCTGGCGCTTCTCCCCGCGCTGCTTCAGGCTCTCCATGCGTAGCCGCATCTGCCTGGTCAGGCCCTGGTCCAGGACCAGCGGCATGTCCAGCTGCGGCTGCTGCGGCCTGTCCTCCGCCATGGCCCAAGTGCTGCTGCCACCAACGCCAAGGACCCAAGTGGGCTGGAGCCTGGGGCCGTGGACAGAAGAGGCCACCAAAGGGGGGCCCCACCTACTTTCTGCCCTTCCCTCTTCCCCTCCCTTTGCCACTGGCTCTCCCCAGCCCCACCCAGTTCTCAAAATGGGGTGTGTGTCAGGGGTGGGAGTCCCCATCTGCCTCCACCCCAGTCCCCGCAGAAGCGATAATGCAGGCCCTGCAGGCAGGCGGAAGGTGGCAGGCTCCTTGGGGACCAGGTCGCTGATGTCAATTGCTGTGGCAACCGCCCTGACTACCAGGGCTGGGCTGGGTGCTGGCTTGTTTGTGAAGATGAGAGCACTTTGTAAGTGCACTGATGGGGAGGGTGGTGGGGACCACTCCTCACTGGAGGTACACAGGAGAAGATGCAAGACCCGCAGGAGCAGGTGGAGAAGCCAGGACCAGAGAGGGCTTGGTGATTGGAGATCTGAAGTCACCTAAGCCAAACCTTGGAGCTACCCCTGACGCCCGCCTCCCTCTCACTCCTCCACACCCAATCACCAAAGCCTGTCGATTCTGCTTCCCAAACACCCCGGGACCTTCCCCTCCCGTCCCACTGACAGGATCTCAGCCCAGCTACCATATCTCTCACCCAGACCCGTGGGTCTCAAGACTTGAGTGAGCATCAGACTCACCCTCAGGACTTAACACACAGATTGCTGGACCCCCTCCCAGAACTCCTGGTTTATCAGGGCTCTGTGGGCCTGAGAATCTGCATTCCTAACCACCTCCCAGGCGACATGCTGCTGGGCCAGGGACTGCGCCTTGAGCATTACTGACCCGGATGACACTGACGGCTGGCTGTGCTGCAGCCCTGCACCATGGCCACAACAGGACGAGGCTTCACTTCTACCCAAATCCCACCACTTACTCCACGTGAATTAATCCTCAGTTTCCCCCAGGAGACTTGGGGCCGAGAAAGAATCTGGCAAATGTTTATATCCCCAGGGCCCGGGGCGGAACCAGAAGCTCAGCCTTTACACTGGGGAAATGGAAGAACTGGAGTGTGAGTGGAGCCGGAGTTGGGGAAAGAGTGGGGATGGGAGTTGGGGAGCGGCCGTCGCCACAACACGCCACACACAGAAAAGAGGACAGAGTCAAGGCCAAGGTGTCACAACGGAAAACAATCTGAAGGGTCTAGTGGACCACAAGCACGGTCAATTGTGAGATGGTGGCTAATCAATCAGTGGGATCCTGGGCTACCTGAACAGCAGAGGGGCACCAAGGGAGACAGAATACCCGGTCCTGTTAAAACCACACTGCAAGCCCTGGGGTCAGTTCTGGGGGTCATTGGCAGAAATTCCCCCAAGGGTATTTGAGAGAACCATACAGCTAGATGTCAAACTGCCTGATCCTCACAGAACCTTTTGCTTTGTAGCTGGAGGGGCAGGGGAGAGGGGAACAACTTGGCTAAGGAACTACCATGGGAGGCTTCCCTTTCCTCCACATGGGGGAGCTGTTTCTAACCTTCCCAGCACCACATTCTGCTTTTTATTTGTTGAGTTGCTCAGTTTTTGCCTGTGACACACAGTCCTGAGAGGGTAGGAAGTGTGTCTTGTCATTACTCTAGGCCAGCAACCAGAACGGGGCCTGCCACACAGAGGCCTCAGAAATGCTTGTTGAATGAATGAACGAATGATCGAATGAATGAATGAATGAAGGGATGAATGAGTGAATGACACTGACAAGGGACAGGTGATGTGATGGACCACGGGGCACAAGCCCAAGGCCAAGAGGAAGGTGGGCAGGTGGAGAGACAGTACACAGGTACTGGCCAGGGCCAAAATGAAGTGAGCAAGATGGCTGGAAGGTGAGGTCAGAGAGACTGGGCCTTTGGCTGAAGACCTCCGGGCTGTGGCATGGCAGCAGGTGACTGAGGCGGCTGAAGGTGAAGGCTGATGGAAAGGAGATGGAGAACTAAGACAAGGGTAAAAGGGCAAAGCGAGAGGGCAGGACGTTAGCCACATGGACACAGTAAAGCCTGGGACACAGCAGTTCTTGGGGTAGAATGGGCTGGGAAATGGCAGGAACCAAGCCCTTTGTGCCCAGGTGACTGGCCAGGGCAGCTGGCTGGTGGAGACAGCAACACAGTGGGCTGAGGGTGGGAGTCCAGTGAAGGAGCCAAGTGCTTGTATGGGGACGCTGTGGTCCGGGCAGCACTGGGGAAGGAGGATCCCCTATTTCTGGATCCTGAGGGATGGGGTGAGGGGGGCGTGATAAGCTTCTACTGATGAGGATTCAGGGGCACAAGACCCCTGGGGAGGGTCTGAGCAGAGGGGCACCGACCTTCTGGAGGCCGAAGGTGGGGGGCAGTTGTGACGGGAGCTTGAGTCTCACAGACTGGGCAGGAGGGACGAGCGGTGGGAGCCAAGGGAAGGCCTGGGGGGAAAAGGAATGGAAGAGGGAGGGGAGGAGGCAGAGGGGGTGGACTGAGGCTTGTGGGCAAGGGAGCGGGTAGGATGCAGGAGGCTGCAGCTGGGGACTGGGCCCACTGATGTCCACAGACCTCTGCTCAGCCATCAGACACCTTGGGAGGACCCACCCAAGGCTGGATGTAGCAATGAATACAGAGAAGAAAAGGAAGCTCTAAACTCGCAGATGTAATTGCAAAAATGCATATAAAAAAACAAAACAAGGCTGGGCACAGTGGCTCACGCCTGTTAACCCAGCACCTTGGGAGGCCGAGGCGGGTGGATCACCTGAGGTCAAGAGTTTGAGACCAGCCTGGCCAACGTGGTGAAACCCCATCTCTACTAAAAATACAAAAATTAGCCAGGTATAGTGGCGGGCGCCTGTAATCCCAGCTACTCAGGAGGCTGAGGCAGGAAAATCACTTGAACCCGGGAGGTGGAGGTTACGGTGAGCCGTGATCGCACCATTGCACTCTAGCCTGGGTGACAAGAGCGAAACTCCAACTCAGAAAAAAACCAAAACAAGCAAAATCCTCTTTAACACCAAGTGGAAAAAAAACTAGAAGGAAACACAGGAAACCCGTAACACTGATTGTGTCTGATGAATGAAGACCTTAAGCGACTTTGTACATCCTTGTACTTTTTCAAGCCTTTCGTCCCCAGTACCTACTATGGTTCTCAGGGCATAGCTGGTGCTCCATCCATGTGCACTAAGGGAACTGCTTGATAACTAAAAAGCAGGAACTGCTAATATAACCGGGTCAGGGACAGAGTGGGAGGCACTTTTTAATTTTTTTTTTGAGATGGAGTCTCGCTCTGTAGCCCAGGCTGGAGTGCAGTGGCATGATCTTGGCTCACTGCAAGCTCTACCTCCCAAGTTCATGCCATTCTCCTGCCTCAGCCTCCCAAGTAGTTGGGACTACAGGCGCCCACCACCACGCCCGGCTAATTTTTTGTATTTTTAGTAGAGACGGGGTTTCACCATGTTAGCCAGGGTGGTCTTGATCTCCTGACCTCGTGATCCGCCCGCCTCGGCCTCCCAAAGTGTTCGGATTACAGGCGTGAGCCACCGCGCCTGGCCGTGGGAGGCATTTTTTAAATGCCCCCACTGGCCCCTCCCAGGCCCCACCCAGGGTTGCTCACCCCAGCACTCCCTCCTAGAGACACCCAGGCATTCGACTGGGACTCTGGTCACTTCCATGCTTTTTTTTGGCCAGGAGCTGCCTGACTCCTCCTGGGTCCAGGCCCGGCTCCGTGGCTCAGAGCAGGCATCAGGTCTGCCCCTGTGCCCGGGGCTGCTCCAGGCTCCAGAGAGGTGAGCTCACAGCAGACCTTGGCTTAGGCCAGGCCAGGACCAATGGCAAATGTTCAGCCAAACTGTCGCAACCTGATTTCAAGTTCCTAAAACCGGGTCACCTGAAGTCCACTGCCCTGCCCTCAGGGAATGTACCATCAAGTCGGGGAAGCTAAAATGCCCCCATCAGGGATCCCGTAGGAGCAGGGCAGGAGGCCAAGAGATGTCTGACAGAACAGAGAAACAGGTGGGCCATCTAAGAGGGGGCTGGGGAGGGAATGTAACAAGTGCAGAGAGCGCGAAAGGCAAGGGTTTGCCTTCCTCTGGCCCCTTTAATCCTCCACGACCCTGGGCACTGGAAAGGTCAATTTACACTGAGGACAAAAACAGCTAGCAGGAGACCTGGTCAGAATCAAATCCAGGTCAGGCTGGCTTCGAATCCTGTGAGGGGTAAGGGTGGCTTGCTGTGGGGGCGTGTGTGTTGGGGGCGTATGTGTCGAGGATGTGATGCTCAGTGTGTCTGAGGCTCAGAATCCCCAAGTGTGAGGTGGGGAGGGCAGGGGTGCAGCTCAGGCTCGGCAGCCCCCCCACTGCCCTTCCATGGAGAAAACAAGGAGGCCCTGCAGGGCAACAGGCCCAGAAAGTGAGGGGTGACAACAAACAGAGCCCAGTCAACAGGGACTAGGGACGGAAGGCGCAGTAATGAGCTCCGCAGGGCCCCACGCCTCCTTCCGGGACCCATAGCACCACAGCAGCACAGGAGGCAAAGTGCAATTAGCCAGGAGCGCCCAGACCTGCCCTGGCCTCCTTGGGACCCAAGCTGCTGTAGGAGATCAGCCTCCTGGCCCTGGCAGCCTCCCAGACCAGCCAGGCCAGGTGCCCCAACTCCCTGCAATAGGAACCTTTGGCCCACAGATAAACACAGGCCTTAATGACAGGCTTCCTGCCTGCAGTCCTGGGCCTGTTCTTCACTGGTGAGAGGCGGAGCTGCACCAGGAACCACTTGGGGCCAAGCCCAGGGCAGGACACATAGGCTCCCACCTACAAACGGCCAGACAGATGGCCTCTCCTGGGGAGACTGGAGTCAGGCCCAGCACCACAAGGCCCTGGGAGGTCTGGGGCAGCAAGGCCGACCATGGGGCTGCTGGGTGGTAGCTGAGTCCAACAATTTGGAAAGGAGCTCTGTTCCCAAAACTCTCCTGAGCCTTCTCTACTCCAGGTCCCTAGTGGGCTCAGCAGGGACATATACGTTGGGCCAATTCTGCCTGTGGGGAGCTCACCTCACGGGGGAGGTGAAAGATAAACAGGCAATTGCAGGGCAAGGTGGGAGGTGGGGGGCAGCCCTACAGAATGCCCATGTGCCCCTTCAGCCCCTGACTGAGCCCTCATCTAGTGGGGGGGTGGGCTCTAAGGCAGGGGGACCTTGTTCTGAGCTCAGAGAAGGGGGTGGGAGCCTGGAAGCTGGAGACTGAGGACTGGCCCTACACCCAGAGCACAGAACCAGGCCCCAGCCCTCTCTGGGCCTTGAGGCGTAGAATTGAAATGAGCCAACGGGTGGATCTCGAAAGCCCTCCTGGCTCAGGTGCCCCTCGAATACCCACATCCACACGCCGCAACCATGGCCTCTGCCAAGGCCCCAGGGGCCCTACAGCAGGCAGCTGCTCCTACCCTGCAGGACCATTGGGGCTAGGCCCCAGGGATGCCCACCCTGGAGTGGATTTGAGAGGTCACACCCCCCCGTTCTGCAGACTCAAGAGCAAGACACCTACCAGAGTCTCAGCCTTGCCCAAGGGCACTGCTCCCTCTGATGGCCAAGGGATACCTCAGAGGATGAGGAAAAACTCTGTCTTGCACAGGAGTACCTGTATGTTCTATGATATTAATTATCATAATGCTGGTAGGCACAGCCACCTTTGGCCAAGCACGATGCCGCACAAGGCATGTTGAGTGCAGCATCTGGTCCTACCCTCACCACTCCCCGAGAGACAGCTACTCCGATTGTCCTCATTTTGCTGATGAGTAACCTGAGGCCAGCTCCAAAGCTCCCAAGTGCTGAGGCTCACTGCCAAGCCTGGGAGATGCAGATGTCCAGTGCTCCTCAGCCCCACTGCCAGCCCCTCCCAAGGGATGGCAGAAGGGCAGGGATGAGCAAGGGGCAATGACCAGAGTCCCCCTGCAGTCCCTGCCAATAATTCTTCAGGGAGCCAGGGTCTGCCTCCACTCCAGCCTCCCTGCCTCCTGTGCATGGAATCTAAGGCTCTGCTGCCAAGTGCTGGGATAGGAGGTTGGGTTGCAGGACCAGAGCCTATTCTTTCCAACCCAAACCCTTTGGCCCTGGTCCAGAACACCAGCAGCTTGGAACTGTGCTGGGATAGGAGGTTGGGTTGCAGGACCAGAGCCCATTCTTTCCCACCCAAACCCTTTGGCCCTGGTCCAGAACACCAGCAGCTTGGAACTGGGAGTCATGAAGCTGGGGATCACCAAACCACCCTTGCTGAACAACTGGGAAAAGTCAGGCCCAGAGGAGGACAGCAACCAGCTGAGTCACACAGCAGGTCTGTGTCTGTCAGGGGTCTCCTGAGCCCCATCAGTGGTGTCTGCACACTAAATGTGATGCACACAGCTTCCACATTTCACAGGTGTGTATTAATCTGCCCAGTGTCCCCAACAGTGTTGGGGGGGACACATTAGAATGACCTTGGGAGCCTGACAGATTCCCAGCGCCTGCCCCTGGGGGTTCCCAGCTGAAGGGTGAGGGATGGCAATTCCGACGCTCGGCCAGTACTGGGGGCCCCCACCCCATCCCTGGCACAGGCTTCTGAAAGTCTCATCTGCCACATTCAGGTTCCGCCTGTCTGGCAGTGAGGGCCACAGGCTGCGTTCACACTCCCCCGCACCCTGCCCACCCTGCCCCAGGCCTCACCTTTTGCCACAGCGACTCCCGGGAGGCAAGTGACGAGCAGGCTGCCACAAACCAGCAGTTGCCCACCTGGCCCTGGTGCAGGTCGTGGGAGCTGATGCCATCCACAAAGAGGCGGGGGTCCTCACAGATGTCCTGCGGAGAAGGCGAGGAGAGAGCGTGAGGGGCTGAGGAGCATGCAGATGCCCCCCATGGCAGGAGACATGACAGACACAGACGTGACAGACACAGACTGGCTGTGTGACCATCAGCGTGGTGATTCACCTGCCTCCCACCACAGACTCGGGGCCCCATAGGGCCCGTCTGCTCCCCGCTTGCCCCCAACCCCACGGTCCTGCCTGGGATGCCCTCTCCCCTTCCTGGTCGGAGAGTGCTCTTCCGCTAAAGGTTTGCTGATGAAGAACCTGTGGGAAGACGTCAGAGCGCTGGACCCGCGGCACTGCCTTCCTCCTACCCGCCGCGCCCCTCCCTAACCAGCAAGAGCTCCGTTCCCTTCCTTCTCTAGCACCAGCAGCCTGAGTGCCCACCCCCGCCAGCCCACAGGGGTACAGCAGGTTCAAGTGGGGTGGGGGTGCGGGCACGGGACAAACACCCATATCCCAGGTGGGGAGCACAAAGCAAGGGGCCAGTGGGGAGCGGTGGGCCAGGCCCCGCATGGCACTTGCCTCGCATAATCTCATCAGGTCTTCACGCCACCCAAGGAGCGAGGAGTTGTCATTCCATTGTATGGGTGAGGAATGGAGGTTCAGAGATGGACTGTGACTTGTCAAAGGCACACAGCAAGCAAATGCTCAAGTGGAGCAAAAACTCCTTTTTTTCCTTTTCTTTCTTTCTTTTTTTCTTTAGAGACAGTCTCGCTCTTTTGCCCAGGCTGGAGTGCATGGAGTGCAGTAGCGCAATCTCAGCTCACTGCAACCTCCAGCTCCTGGGTTCAAGCAATTCTCCTGCCTCACCCTCCTGAGTAGCTGGGATTACAGGCACCCACCACCACGCCCAGCTAATTTTTATACTTTTAGTAGAGACAGGGTTTCTCCATGTTGGCCAGGCTGGTCTCAAACTCCTGATCTGCTGGCCTCGGCCTCCCAAAGTGCTGGAATTACAGGCATAAGCCACTGCACCCAGCCTCCATTTTTGTTTTCTACGGAGACTGGTGGGCACGGCCCAAGAGGCTGCTCCATGAGACGCAGTCAGGGAATCCGGCCAGGGCAGCCGCTGACCTGGGAATGATCCATGAGCAGCCATCTGCCCATGCTGTGTGGCGGGGGCATGGTATTACACCTCCCTGGGCCTCAGTTTCCTTATCTGTAAAAGGGGATATTGCCCACCTCTCAGTACCTTGGTGAGGATGGATTGTGGTGTCAGCAGGATGCCTGGTACATGAAAGTTATGTCTCAGTGTTTGCCTGTCCCCACCCTCCACCATACCCACAACCCCTGGGGAGCAGTGGCTTCCTCAGCTCAGTGAGGCGATGGGAGAGGAAGAGGGGCCTGCTCTGTTCTCAGGCCCAGCCCTTCCTAATTTCTGGAAGCCCCGTGCTCTGCCTGCCAAGAGAGAGGCAGCCCAGGGGGGCTCCAGTACCAGGTGCCCTCTGCACCTGACCCTGCCCAAGGAGCTCTGGCCTGGGCTTTCCACCTCTTCTTGCTGTGGGGGTATTTTCCTCAAAAGTCCCCTGAGGCAGTGCTGTGAAAGGGAAAAGCATGGGCTTTGGCTTCGGACTGGAGACTGAATTCCAGCTCCTCAATCGGCAATCTGGCGAGCTCTCTGAGCCTCGGCTTTCTGATTTATACAATAGAAACAACAATTTCTTTATGTTGTTGGATTTTGGGGTTTTTTGTTTTTGTTTTTGTCTTTTTGAGACATGGTCTCGTCTGTCACCCAAACTGGAGTGCAGTCACAATCACAGCTCACTGCAGCCTCAACCTCCTAGGCTCAAGCGATCCTCTGGCCTAAGCCTCACGAATAGCTGGGACCGTAGGCCCACACACCACACTCAGCTAGCTCTTAAATTTTTTGTAGAGATGAGGTCTCACTATGTTGCCCAGGCTGGTCTCAAACTCCTGAGCTCAAGCAATCTTCCCGCCTCAGCCTCCCAAAGTGCTGGGATGACAGGCTTGAGCCAATGTGCATGGCCAATAATTTCTACTTTGCAAGGAGGAATCAGTGTATGTAAAGTACCAAGCCCAGGGCCTGACCCAAAGCGAATGAAAGTCTCCTTCAATTTTCAGGTGCTAGGAAGCTATGCCCAGACCTCTATGGGTGGCTCCAGCACCAAGAGATGTAACCAGGAAGGGTCAGCTCACCCTGTGTTCCCTCAGCTGTAATCATCCCTCCCCAAGGCCTGAGCCGGGGGTGGGGCCTGGCCTGATCCCTAGCCCTGGCCCAGGGAACAGAGCAGGCCCCTCTTCCTCTCCCATCGCCTCACTGAGCTGAGGAAGCCACTGCTCCCCAGGGGTTGTGGGTATGGTGGAGGGTGGGGACAGGCAAACACTGAGACATAACTTTCATGTACCAGGCATCCTGCTGACACCACAATCCATCCTCACCAAGGCACTGAGAGGTGGGCAATATCCCCTTTTACAGATAAGGAAACTGAGGCCCAGGGAGGTGTAATACCATGCCCCCGCCACACAGCATGGGCAGATGGCAGCAGCCCTCTGTCTGCCTCCACTCCAGCAGGCGCTCCTGAGCTAGTTCCATCCCAAGAGCTTCTGCGGTCCTACCACAGGCGGCCAGCAGAGGGTGGCAGAGGCAGGAAGACAGAATTTGAATGTCTGCTTCCTGCTGTACAACTTTGGGCCTCACCTGTGCAGAGGAGATAAATGGTCATCCCAGCAGTGCTGTGTAGGGACTCTACAGATCGTGGAGCAGAGCAGTGGCAAGGGAGAATGGGGAAGAGGGCTCCTAGTTCCCACCAAGATGGGGACCCTGCTGTCCCCTCTGCCCGGAAGAACCAGAGTTTTAGAGGGTCAGAGAAAGGGCTAGAATTCCCCCAAGGGCATGAGCAGCTCCTGAGACCTGGCCCCTCCTTCCAGTTGGCACTACAGGGTGCACCACGGCCAACCTGCACGGCGGCTTCTGCAGAGCACCGGTCTAGGAAACCCAGTGAGGCCGCCTGGTCTCATCCATCCCCAACGGCACCCCGTCAGGAAGCACAGGCAGGAAGAAGGGACTTTCCCTCTCCTCCCTGCTGCCCTCCTGTCTTCCCTCCCAGCCCTGGACCACACCCCACACCCAGCCCATCCTCTGACCCAGAGGGAGCTATGACTTAGCATCTGTTCGCTGAGGCCAGGAGGGCAGGCAAGACCGGGAAGGGAGAGGGGCTTCCATATACGGAGGACCCCAGCCACATCATGCCACGGAAAGAGAAACAGCTACCACCTGGCATCACCAGGGTCTACAGCAGGAAGTGACTCAGGTGTCCCTCCACTTCAGATCCTCCCAGCCAGTGTCCTAAGACAGACACACGACTGCCCCATCCCACAGAGGAGGAGGCTGAGCCCAGGACAGCGCAGTGATGCCCAAGGTGACAAGGCAAGTAAGTGGACGGATCCGATGGGATGCCCTAGGTCTGCTGGGCTCCCAACCAGGGTCTCCCAACACTAAGCACCACAGCTGGGGCAGACCCGAGGTGCAGATTCAACCAGATCTGGGCCCCAGATCAGGGCTCTGGCCCCAGACACTTCTCCAGTCCTTGAGAGACAGACCGAGCTTGGGAGTCACGATTCCCAGATTCCATCACCCTGACTTGCTGTGGCAGAGCAGGAACCTGGGGTTAATCGTGCAGCCTGGGAAGGAGCAGACAGAGCGGAAGGCAGCCAGGCATGTTCCCACTGCCAAGAGAGGCTCAGGGTCACCAGCTCTAACCAACAGAAACCACCTGAGGTTGGTGGCACCTGGAGTCTGCTCTGGAATCCAGGGGCCACCTTGGGGCACCTGTAAAGGAACAATAATAGAAATATCTCACAATGACTGGGCACCTGCTATGTGGCAGGCACTGTGCAAAACAACCCTGTGAGATGGGCACTGTTGGCATCCCCTTTTTACGGATGAGGAAACCAAGGCACAGAAAGGTTAAGTCACTTGCCCAGGGCCACACAAGAAGAGGTGAACTGAGATTCAAATTCAGGCAGTCTGGCTGCAGTCTCCAGGTAGACTAGGTTTTTTGTTTGTTTGTTTGTTTGTTTTTGTTTGTTTGTTTTTAGATGGAGTCTTGTCCTGTCGCCCAGGCTGGAATGCAATGGCGCGATCTTGGCTCACTGCAACCTTCGCCTCCTGGGTTCAAATGATTCTCCTGCCTTAGCCTCTAGAGTAGCTGGGACTACAGGCGCCTGCCACCAACACCCAGCTAATTTTTCTATTTTTAGTAGAGACATAGTTTCACTATGTTGGCCAGGCTGGTCTCAGGTGGGCTAGGTTTTATGGGTGACAAAGCCACCCTTCCTTCACCTGTCTCCCTGCACCTGTCCTAACCCAGCTTAGGGGGTGTCTCACTAGATAGCAATGAGACCAAGGGGTTGGGGAAGCCCAGGCCTTCACCTCTGCCACCATGGGGCCAGGCTTCTCAAGCCTAGTGTTTGCCCTTCCACTTTTCCTGGGCCACTGGCTGGACATAGGTCATAGAGTGAGTCAGGAAAGGTCTCTGCCCACAGGCAGGGATCTTGAGAAGGAGCCAGGCCCTGACCCCCCATGTGAGCAGAGCTGTGACAGCAGTAGCCAGAGAGAAAACAGAGGAGGCTGCCTGGAGGCAGTGATGCTGGCAGAGCAGGCATGGAGAGTGCTGGTAAACAGGGAGGTTCAGGAGGGAAATGGGGACCCGAAGTGTCCTGAGGCAGACACTGCCTCCGAAATGGTCCTCAGGTGCCAGGGGCCCTTTATCTGGTGCCAGCCACCTGTGCTCCCTTCCATCCTTGTCCACACTCTCTGGGTTTCCTTAGGGTCCCCACCACCAGCCTGTGAGCTCCTAAGCAGGGCCCAGGCCTGACTTTGCCCACTTCTAGGCTTAGCAAAGCTTGGCAGGTTCCACTGGGGCTACAGACAGGTCCCTGGGAGGGAGGGGGGACAAAGTGGTACACAGGATTGGGCTGTACAGGGGCTGCCCCCGAGGGCTAGGGGTTGACCATTTCTCCAGGCAACACAGCTCTAGGACAGCCTTCTGCACCTGCAGTCACCGCTCCCCTGCTCAGCCCCTCCCAGCCTGTTAGACCAGCTCCACCTGACAGGCCACAGCCCAGCCCACCTCCCTCCTCCCTTCGTGGCACAACAAGAAATTCAGGTTTCTAGTCCTGGTGTACAAGGCAAGGCAAGGCAGCAGACTGGATCCACGGCACCTGGGCTATATCCGTAGAGGCTCCCTCCACGTCCGTCCTCCCCCACTCTTTGTCCATCCAGCTTCATCCTAGTCACCACCCTCCTGGAATCTAGGATCACAGAAGGAATGAACTAGACAGTGGGAAACAGGTCCGGGAAGGACACAGGACTTCCATCTGGGACTGGAAAGGGAGTTGTAGCCTACAGCCCATCCTCTCTGCAGAAGACTTGCCCTCCCCCAGCCCTACCTCCTTCTCCTCCATGGCAGTCCCCACCCTTCAAGGCCTCTGAAAGCTCTCCCTGACCCCACTGAACCCCATCTCTGAGCACATGCCCAGAAGGGGGTCATTCCTGGGCAGTTTGGCTGGGTGTGCCCCCGCTGCCAGGCCTTGCTGCAAACTGACTATTCTGTGGCATGAAAAGGCCTTATGTTCAGGGAGCCGAGGAGTAGGGCCATCTCCAGGAAATGGCTTGATGGGCAAGAGTCCCCGGGACTGGGCTGAGGCTGGGGCCCCCGAGACTGCCCTAGGGGAATTCTGGAGGTTCCAAATCCAGTGTCTGTTCATTAGTCCCCCTCCCCCGCCCCACCTTGTCCCCTCTGCATTCCACCAAAGGACCTCCAGGCTCACACCCAGATGTGGGAGAGACAGCATGCTGGATGAGGGGATGTTGCCCCCACGGGGTGACAGGAGGCCGCCTACCAGGGCCCGGGCCCTGAGCGAGGAGGAAGGACACCGAGCTCCCAGGCCTGGGGACATTCTCCATTCTCCGTGCATCTCCCCAGCCAGGCCTGTGAGGGGCCGGCGAATGGCCACTGTACTGGAAAGAACAAAAACATAGCGAGCCTGTGGGTGAAGGGTGTGGGCTGAAGGCAGGTGCCCAGGTCGGCACCCAAGAGGACAAGGCCTGGTCCCACCTGCAGAGTCAATAGGAGATGGGATGTCCCAGCCAAGGTGGCTCTAGGTCCCCAACACAAAGTTGCCAAGGAGAAGACAAGCAAGAGAGGGGAACCAGTTTGTCACCTGCCTCCCATGTGTATGACACCACAGATACCTCAAGTCATTTTGGTTTCCAGAAACTGTGACCAGCAAGAATTATCCTTCCCCAATTACAGATGAAGAAACTGAGGCCCAAGCAGGAGTGACTTGTTCAAGGTCACACTTCTAGTAAGGTAGGGCCAAGGCTGCAGCCGAGTTCACTGTGGCTCAAAAACTAGCCTCTGCATTCCATCTGAGAGGCAGCGAGGCTGGGAGGCTGGCTGAGGAGACCCTCTAAGAACAGAGCAGCCACTATAAGGACCAACTCAGAGAAGGAGCTGGAGGGGATGGACGGGCATGCAGCACGACTTCTCATTTGTAAACAGGCGGTCACAGGTAAGACTCCATCGAAACAAGGCTGCCTGAGGCCAAAGTTCCCTCTCACTGGCAAGCAGCTGGGCGTTAATGATAACCCACTGGGCTGGCCCGCCAAGCAAGCTGAGCCAAGCCTGCTTGACTTCCTGCTCCACAAACCTCCCATCCCGTTAGTGGGGCAGGGGCTGCCTGTCCTGCAGGCTTGTGGCTAGCCAGTAGGCAGTGCCTACACACATGGTTTAGGAAATCCAGGCAGTGCCGTGGACCATCCACCCCAGCCTGGTCTGAGTCCCCATCGCTGCTGCCCCTTGGGCCCCACTCACACAGCTCTCTGAACACCAGCCACCATACGCTCTCTGTCACCTGCCCCCACATCCAGGGCAGGGCAGCTCTGCGTGTCTAGAAAGGGCAGGGCATCAAGTGAGCCAGCGAGGAAGGCAACGAGAGGAGGAGGTGTGGCATGGCTCCTGAACCCACAAGGAAAGGGGCTCAGAAAGGGCAGCTGACTCCCCTGGGTCACGCAGCAGGAGAGTACCAAGCGGGCCACCCTGGCGTCTCCTCCTCTCACCGCAGCAAGCCCAGCCTGCTCCCGCCAGGCCTCACCAGCCTCTTTTCAGAGCCACGGACCTAAAATGTCTGGGCAATGGCCAGAGGGCAGGAGGGAGTCAGGACGGGGGTAGCCAGGGGATGGAGTGGGAGGAGGGCGAAGAGCTCGAGTGCCCAGCCCTCCTCCCCACAGCCAAGGCCTCACAAAGGCCCTTTGAGGCCAAGGCCTCCCTCCCCACCTACTTGACAAAGGAAGAGAGGAAGGCGTGGGAGAGGGGGCCCGAGAGGCAGAACTCTTGTGGCCAGGCCAGGAGGCTCCTGGGCCTTCCAGAGAGTCAGTACAGGGCCAGAGATTCTGTTACAGCTCTTGGGACTGAGGTCAAGGGCACCAGGGGCCCTTTATCTGGTGCCAGGAAGGTGGGGTGCAGGGAGGCAGGACTCTTCAACTACCCCTGCTAGCAGCTCATGGGTGATCTAGGACACGCACCTTCCTCTCTTGGCCTCAGTTTCTCTGCCTCTCAAGAGTCCCAGTCCAAGGACATCTACAGGGTATTTTCAGTCAGAAGGGACTCGAGATCATAGCCTGGGAGGGAAACTAGAAAACTACATTTCATTTTCCCAAAAAGCCCGGGGGATCAGGAGGAACTTTGGAAAATGCAAATCTGACCCTATTACAGGCTGCTGAAAGCCTTTGCCTTCGCGGGACCTCACTACCCACAGAGCAAGGTCGAGCATCTTGGCCCCAGATCTGCCATCCCAGGCATGGCTCTCCACAGGCCCACATGAGCCTGAGGGGCTCCCACCTGTGAGTTTGTATTCCCTCTGCCTTTTCCCACCTGGCCCTTTGGGCAAAAACCTCATCACCCTTCACCTCCAAGACACCTCCTCTGATTACTGGGCTGCGGGAGTCACAGCCTCCTCCCAGCCTGGAGCATCCTTGAGACAGCAGCATGGTCTCCCGCATTGTGAGGGGACGACCCTCAGTGTCACTAGCACAGCCCTGGAGGCCAGGGAGAGTAACCTCCTGCAGCCTCCCCTCCACCCAGGCCACCAGGGACCCCATTCTGCAGGACCCACAGACAAGCAGCGAACCCCTCCCCAGCCCACCCTCACACCCAGGAATCGGGGTTCAAGGGGATGAAATCACACCAGGAGGCCAAAGATTTCTGTGTAACACACTGTAGCCTCAGGGACCAAAAGGAGTGGTCAGAGAGACGCCACCTGTTCATCATTATCAGTATCCATGGTCCTGTACTGGCTGCCGGGCTGTGAGTGGAATTTTGCATGCATTACCTCTTTTAATTCTCACAACCACTCTATGAGGTAGGTACTACTATTTTTTTACGATTATTATTATTGTTGATTAATCATCATAATAAATACTTTTCATTTCTACCACAAATGACTATTTCAAAATCATGATGATAACAATCAGGAAAGTAAATTCCTTACATTTGGATGTCAATCTACATTTTATCAAAAATGGTCATATCCACATCACCCCATTTTTATTCCAAAAATGACCCTCAGCGGGGCTGAGGTTGCTGCCCCATTTTTCCTGTGAGGAAGTGGAGGCCCTGAGAGGGGTGAAGGCCTGGCTGGGCCTCAACCAATCCAGTGGTGGCCACAGGATTACAGCCCATTCTCCGAGCTCCCCATCCAGATCAAATCCCACCGTTTCAGCACCCTCACTTTCTCAGCAGCCTGGGGCCAGGGATGCCTCCTCCCACCACCCCAATGTCCCTGCAGACCCAGCCTTGTGGGTGGGCCTGGGCCTGCTCACCCAGCTCCAGCTGGGACCAGACACTGACCTTGTAAACAGGCGGTCACAGGTAAGACTCCATCGAAACAAGGCTGCCTGAGGCCAAAGTTCCCTCTCACTGGCAAGCAGCTGGGCGTTAATGATAACCCACTGGGCTGGCCCGCCAAGCAAGCTGAGCCAAGCCTGCTTGACTTCCTGCTCCACAAACCTCCCATCCCGTTAGTGGGGCAGGGGCTGCCTGTCCTGCAGGCTTGTGGCTAGCCAGTAGGCAGTGCCTACACACATGGTTTAGGAAATCCAGGCAGTGCCGTGGACCATCCACCCCAGCCTGGTCTGAGTCCCCATCGCTGCTGCCCCTTGGGCCCCACTCACACAGCTCTCTGAACACCAGCCACCATACGCTCTCTGTCACCTGCCCCCACATCCAGGGCAGGGCCCTGGGTCCTGACCTTGGGTCGCTTCCACCTGACGGCGGGCCCCGGCGTGCCCTTATAGTACAGTGAGTCGTCAGCGGCGGGGAAGAGGGGATCCTCGAAGAGCACCTTCCTGCGCCGGCAGTCCCGCCTCAGGGCCGAGTAGTTCTGGTCCTCATAGGGCTTCACACACGAGAACATGGTGGCTGCTGCCCCAGGCAGGGGAGGGGGAACACCTGGACAGGAAGGCAAGAAGACCGTCACTCACAGAGTCCCTGGGTCCCTGATGCGCCCTGTGAAGCGGACATCATCAGCCCCATGGCACAGGCAAGGAAGGCTCAGGGAGGCGTGGAGCCTACCCAAGGTCACACAGCTGGTATACAGCAGAGTGGGACAGGCGCCGACCGGCCTGACTCCATAGACTGGATTCTCTCGTTTCTGAAGCTCAGAGGCGATACCAGGCCCACAGGCCACACAGAGCTCAGGCCTGGCCCACACCGCACCCCCCTCCCTGCCTTCCTTTGTTTGACCAGCCTTCCCTACACCTCCTCAGACGGAATCAGACCAGTGGCCAGCCCTGGCAGCTCCCTGGCTGGTGTGCCTCCCACAGGAAAGCAGCGTGTGCCTCTGGGTTTCCCTCCCCACCTCTAGAGAGTGGCACATTTCTGCCTGGTGTGGGAAAACCTTGCCCCAGGTACCCCTCTTGGCATCATTCATTCATTCTCTCTGGTCCTCCCCGCACCATGCTGCCTTCCTCACAGCATCTTGGGAATAGACGTCTCTAATTCTGTAGAGAGCAGGCCCATGGCTCCTTAACCCTCCCTCCATTCCCCAGGGGCCCAGGTGGGCCCAGCCAAGCACCCTGAACTTTGCACCAATGTGCTGGCCAAGTGCAAGGGACACAGACTGGACCAACATGGTCAGGCAAGGCCTCTGGGAGTGGAGGGCAGGGCAGGGCAAGGAACAGCGGCTGGCAGGGCCTGCATATCAGGTGCGCTGAGAGATGCTCGGACGGCCAAGCACCTGAGTGACCACCCCATTTATGATCCACCCCCCCATCCCTCAAACTCCATCTGGGCTGCAGTGCAGCTCCACAGCCCCCAATCTACTCTTCCTGGGGCCTGCTCAGGGTAACAGTGCAATCCTTTTGGGGTAAAGGCCACAATTTCCAGCCCAGCCCTGAGGGAAACCAAGGCAAGGCAGGCTGGCTGTGGGAGTGATATCTGAGATCAAGACTGGTGTGAGTGCCAGCCCCAGTGGTACCACCCTTATGCTGGGTGACGTTGAACAGGTCATGTGAACTCTCTGAGCCCGTTTTCTCATCTCAGTGATGGGAATTACACAGTGCTGCTGCACCTCCTGGAAGGAGTCAACCCATTAACTGAAGGCTGAGGAGCCCGCCGAGCATGCCAGTGGGAAGAGGAGTGAGGGGGAAGGGGCCAAGACACCCAGTGGTCCCAAGAGACACCCCATTTCCCTGGCCAGAGGTGCGTGTGTACTGCCTGCCAACAGTGCCAGTGGGCACACGGCTGCCAGCTTTCACAAAATACAACTGCGGCTCAGTGAGGTGAGGTGACCTGCCCAAGCTCCCCTGGAAACCTGGTGTCCGGACGGGAACCCAAATCCTCCGACTTTAGTGCCACCGCCTTGGCTGTGTGACCCTGCCGCTCTCACTTAGGGTCTCCCCACACACCGTGGCTGAGCTGGAGCCTCACTGGGGCCTCATGTGGAGGGAAAGAGGGAAGGGAGAGACAGGAAAGGAAGGAGGCGAGCACGGGCAGTGAGCATGGGCACAGATGGACAGCAGGGAGGGCAAGGGGGCCATTGTCTCCCCACCTGCCAAGGGAGCTGAGAGCAGTTGCCCCCTGCTCTGCACCCAAGCCACTTCACCTTCTGCCCCCATATCCATACTGGGCCTGCTGGAGTGCTGCTGTGTGACCTCAAGCCAACCACTTAACTTCTCTGGCTGCCCCTCTGCCCACGGAGGCCAGCAGCCCTGCCCCCTCCCACCCATTCTCCCTGCCTTGGAGGTCTGAGGGAGAGAGGGGAGGAGCTCACAGAGCCAGCTTCCGGGCTTCAGGCTTCTGGCACAGTCACCAAGGAGCAGCATTAGCACCACGGGTTTCCGGCAGGGTCAGCTCAGGAAGCAATTTAGGCTACAAGAATTAGATCAGAGAAGCTGAAAGCAGGAGCCCAGAAATCAGCTCTTGCAATTCCAGTGTTTCTGAGCCTAGAGGGTCCAGAGAGGGAGAGCAAGCTCGCCCAGGGTACACAGCCAGGCTGGTGGAGAAAGAGGGTCTGGCTGCTCTCCAGGCTAGGAAGGGGCCAACGCTGCTGGGAGGGTCCACTCCTGGGGAGGATGGAAGGGAGGTGGAGGCCATAAAGGGAGAGCTCGGCTGGGCCAGGGGCTGCACAGGGCCAGGCCTGGCTGGCTGAGGGTCTGATACTGTTGCCCCATCCCTCCAGCCTCACCTGCCTGCCAGGCTAACCTTGGCCTACTTATGTGAGGTTCTTCTGGCCCCGGCCCTTGCACAGACTGCCCCTCTGCACGCTCCATCTGCCCCAAGGTCACCTCCCACTGTATCTATGGGGCCAACACCCCGACAGGGTCAGGTCTCCTCTGCTAGCTCCAGGCAGAGCACTGAAGGCCACGGATAGACCAGGAGGCAGGCAAGCTGCTCCACCCAGGCCTTTTCTTTCTGAGCCTGAGCTTAGGCCCGTAGCACTTCCTGTCTCCCTGGTGTTTTTAGCTGTTTGGGCCGAGCACAACCCCTGGGTGGGGTTCAGGACCACCTGAGCTTCCCAGCTGCCCTGTGTGCCTGCCCTCTTCCCTCCTCCTGCCAGTCTCATCCCCACCATTCTCCACCCTGGGCTGAAGCTCTGGGGCTCGGAGCTCCTCGCAGCTCCCACAAGACTGTTCCCTCAGGGCCTCTGCACACACTGTTCCTCTGCCATCCTGGTGCCCCTGGGACAGCACCCGTTAACACTGTATCCCATCTGCACATGACTTGTCTGCCTCCCCAGCCTACCCCATGCTCCTCCAGGGGAGGGGCTGTGTCCAGCTCCTCTCTCTATCCCAGGGTCCAATGTGGGGCTCCAGGGATTGAGTAGCTATGTTGCGTGAACCAACAAAGGTGAGTGCAGGAGGAATTCCTTCAAGAAGAGAAAAAGGCTCAGAGAGTGGCGGAGGCTCCCAAGGGGAATCAGCTTTCCACATCACAGACGCCAGCACTCAGGTCTGCTGCAGCAGGGCCCACCCCTTCACCCTGGGGAAGGCCTGGCTCTCCTCTCCTCCCCTCCCTGACAGCTGGGTGCCAGCCGGTGCCCACATCCCCACTATCCAGACTGTAGCCCTAGCACATTCTGCTGTGGCCCAGCCCTTCTCCAGCTCCTGAGCCTCGACCCAGGCCCCCGCTGTCCTGAGCAGGCCGCATTACCTCACTGGTCTGCATGGTCCTTGCCTGGAAGAGACAATGTGCCAGGGCCTCTGGGCCACTGTGAGGAACAAACAAGACCCCACCATGCAGAGCAGCACTCTGTATCCTTTCATGCTCTGTGCCCTGAGGACTGACAGTCTCAGGCAGTCGACATCTGGGCTTCACCCACGATGTGTCCAGACCCCCGCCAGGTATGGAGGGGCTACCACAACTTGGGGTTCCTGTCGGAGTTGGTCTAGTGTGGCCAACAGACATAAGGCCAAATGAAGTATGTGTCATTCAGAGGTTCCAGCAAGAGGAAAGCAGGGAAGCCTCCACACAGGCCTGGCCACAGAGGCAGGAGAGAAAGGCCATTCCAGGCAAAGGGAACAGTTCACGCAAAGGCTCAGAGGTATGAAAGACATCTTTATTACCACCTCAGGGCACCCCCTAAAATGAGCACAGTGCTAACCTGGGCCCTGCTTTGAGAAGCCTAGGATACGGAGTCTGGAGGCTTGAGATCTGCATAAGAGGCTGCAGACTCTGGACAAGCTCATTGATGTTCCCATCTACAAAATGGCTTAGCTGGCCATCATCTCCAGGGAAGGCTGACTGGTATCAGCCCTCCTCCTCCTGTGGCCAGGGCAGCGGTGAGTCAGACCCAGCCTGCACAGCGAGGCCTCTGTGGACCAAGAGTGGAAGTTCTGAGTTGGGTCAGAATGAGGGGGCTGGGGTGCTCACCAGGGAGCTTCAGGAACCCAGTCTTCTGGCAGGTCAGTCAGATCTGAGTTTGCATCCCAACTGCATCATTTAGCTGCTGTGTGTCCTTGGGCAAGGTGGGAAGCCCTCTGAGCTGCTGTCGATCAGCAAGCCTCCTCTGAGCCCTACTGGGTTCCAGCCTCTAAGGTGACAGATGACAGAAAGAAAGTGGCATCTGTTCCTAGGCCTGCCTTAGGGAAGCTCAGTCTATCCTCACCCGGGACATGGTTGGTACTCCTCTTCCAGGAGGTTGTGTGGCCTAGTCTGCTGTTCCCTGGACCTGCTGAGGTAGCGGGGACAGCCTGGCTGTGTACAGGATGGAATAAGGCCTCATCTTCCAGCGGGCTGATACCTGTGAGCCTTCCCTGGACCACCTAAGCCATTTTGTAGATGGGAACACCAAGGAATTTGTCCTTGAGGCAGAAGCCAAGGCCAGGCTCCAGAGCTGTGTGGAGGGGCAAGTCACCTACCTCTCTGAGCCTCTGAGAGATGGGGTCATGGAGCCAGCATCAGCCCCAGGGGTATAATAAGAACCAAGGACACAGCTGAGCCCAAGCCCAGCAGCAAGAGGGCCTCAAAGCCACCACGGGCCTCAAAGCCACAAAGGACCCAGAATAAGCAGAGCCATTTGAAGAGAACAAGCTGGAGGACTTACACTACTAAGTAACAAGGCTGATCACAAAGCTTACTGGGCACTGTCTCATAGAACAGTGGAACAGAATAGAAAGTTCAGAAATAAGCCACAAGTATAAGGACACCTGATATATGACAAAAGAGATGCCACAATGCACTGGGGAAAGGATTTATCTTTTCAATAAATGGTGTTGGGTCAACTGGCTATCCATAAGGAAAAACAGTTGTCTTACCCCTACCTCAAACCGTATACAAAACTTATTCCAGAGAGATTTCAAATCTAACTGAAAGGTAAAACAATAATGCTTTTAGAAAAGAACATGAGAAAAAAAGTAAACTCAAGTGGTCTAAAAATGGAAGAAAAAGTGCCCAACTTCACTAACCATTAAGGAAATGCAAATTAAAACCACAATGAGATACTGCTATACCCCCACTAGAATGACTAAAGTGAAACACACACACAGACACACACACACACACACACACACAATCTCAAGTAGAGCTCTTATGCATTAGTGGTAGGAGGACAAATTGGTATAATCACTTTGCAAAACCATTTGACTATATCTAGAAAACCTGAAGAAATAATATAATCATGTGTTCATATAATCTAGTAATCTAGTAATTCTAAGAATATGTCCAATAGAAATGCATGCACATATTCACCAAAAACCATGTACAAGAATGTCTATTGCAGTAGTATTTGTTAGAGCTGAAAATGAGAAACAAGCTAAATGTTCATCAACAAAAGAATGGATCAATAAGTTCTTGTATATTCATATAATAGAATAGTAAACAATAACGAAAATGAACAAATTGTTGTTGCACACAACCCTATGGATGGATCTTACAAGCATATTAAGCAAAAGAAGCAATATTACATGATTCTATTTAAATAAAATAGAAAAGCAGAGCCAGCATTACCCCATTACCAAAGCTAGATAAAGACACTACAAGAAAAGAAAATTACAGGCCAATATGCCTTATGAACACAGATGCAAAACCTTCAACAAAATACTAGCAAACAAGGTGGGTGTGATGGTGCATGCCTGTAGTCCCAGCTACTCAAGAGCCTCAGGAAGATAGCAAGACCCAATCTCTAGGGAATAATAATAATAATAATAATAATAATAATAAGGCAAATAATTCAAAAGCACATTAAAAGGATCATTCATTCACCATGATCAAGTAAGATTTATATGAAGGATGCAAGGATGGTTCAACATATGCAAATCAATAAATGTGATACACGATACTAACAGAATAAAGGGCAAAAAACATATGATCACCTCACTGATTTAAAAAAACTCATTTGACAAGATTCAGCATCCTTTCATGATAAAAATTCTGAACAAAATAGGTATAGAAGGAATACACAGAAATCGGTAGCATTTTTATATACTAACAACACATTATTCAAAAGAGTCAAGAAAACAATCCCATTTACAATAGTTACCATGGAAAAAGGAAATGCTTAGGAATAAATATTACCAAGAAGGTAAAAGACTTGTACACTGAGAACTATGAAACACTGATGAAAGAAATTGAAGACACAAATAAATGGGAAGATTCTGTATATGTAGATAAGAATTAGTATTGTTAAAATGTCCATTCTACCCAAAACAATCTACAGATTCAATCCAATCCCCTATCAAAATTCCAATGACATTTTTCGCAGAAATAAAAAACAATCCTTAAAATTCATACAGAATCACAAAAGACCCTGAATAGCCAAAGCAATCTTAAACAAAAAGAACAAAGCTGGAGGGATCACACTACCTGACTTCAAAATATACTACAAAGCTATAGTAACCAAAACCACATGGTACTGGCACAAAAACAGACACAAAGACCAATGGAACAGAATAGAAAGCCCAGAAATGAATCCACACATTTAATTTGTCAATTAATTTTTGACAAAAGTACCAAGGACACACAAAGGGGAAAGGACAGTCTCTCCAATAATTGGTGTTGGGAAAACCAGATATCCACACGCAGAAGAATAAAAGTTTCCCTATCTCTCATCGTATGCAAACGTTGACTCAAACGGACTAAAGACTTAAATATAAGACCTGAAATTATGAAACTACTAGAAGAAAACATGGGAAAAGCTGTTATGACATTGGTCTGGGCAATGATATTTTAGACATGACCCCAAAAGCACAGACAACAAAAGCAAAAATAGACAAAAGGGATTACATAAAGCTAAAAAAGTTTCTGCACAACAAAGAAAACAATCGACAGAACGAAGAGACAACTTGCAGAACGGGAAAAATGTTTGCAAACTAGCCATCTGACAAGAGTCAATATCCAGAATATATAAGAAATTCAAGCAACTCAATAGCAAAAAAACCCTAATGATCTGATTTTAAAATGGGCAAATGATCTGAATAGACATTTCTCTAAAGAAGACATACAAATGGTCAATAGGCATATGAAAAAAATGCTCAACATTGGCTGGGCGCAGTGGCTTATGCATGTAATCCCAGCACTTTGGGAGGCCGAGGCAGGTGGATCACCTAAGGTCAGGAGTTCAAGACCAGCCTGCTCAACATGGCGAAACCCCATCTCTACTAAAAATACAAAAAATTAGCCAGGCAGGCACCCAGCTACTCAGGAGGCTGAGGCAGGAGAATCGCTTGAACCCAGGAGGTGGAGGTTGCAGTGAGCCGAGATCGCGCCACCGCACTCCAGCCTGGGAGACAAGAGCGAAACTCCATCTCAAAAAACAAAAAAAAAATTAAAAAGCTCAACATCACTAATCATTAGGGAAATGAAAATCAAAACCACAATGAGATACCACCTCCCACCTTTTGGCTTTTATAAAAAAGACAAAAGTGTGATATCTTATTAAAAAAAGACAAAAGATATGTCTTTTATAAAAAAAGACCTTTTTTAAATCTTTTTTTTTTTTTTTTTTTTTTGATACAGAGTCTCGCTCTGTCACCCAGGCTCGAGTGCAATGGCGTGATCTCGGCTCACTGCAACCTCCCTTTCCCAGGTTCAAGCCATTCTCCTGCCTCAGCACCCCAAGTAGCTGGGACTACAGGCATGTGCCACCATGCCTGGCTAATTTTCATATTTTTAGTAGAGACGGGGTTTCGCCATGTTGGCCAGGCTGGTCTCAAACACCTGACCTCAGGTGATCCGCCTGCCTTGGCCTCCCAAAGTGCTGGGATTACAGGCATGAGCCACTGTGCCTGACTTAAATCTTTTTACAAAAGATACGTCTTTTATAAAAAAAAGACAAAAGATAAGTGTGGGCGAGGATATGGAGAAAAGGAAACCCTTGTACACTGTTGGTGGGAATGTAAATTAGTACAGCCATTATGGAAAACAGTATAGAGGTTTCTCAAAAAATTAAAAATAAAACTACCATCTGATCCAGCAATCCCACTACTGGGTATAAATCCAAAGGAAATGAAGTCAGTATGTTGAAAACATATCTGCACTCCCATGTTCACTGCAGCACTATTCACAGTAGCCAAGATATGGAATTAACTTAAGAGTCCATCAATGGATGAATGGGTAAAGAAAATGTGGTATATACATACAATGTAATACAATTCAGCCATGAAAAGAAGGAAATCTCATCACTTGTGACAACATGGATAAACGAGGAAGACAATATACTAAGTGAAATAAGCCAGACACAGAACGACAAATAACACATGATCTTACTCATATGTGGAATTTTTTAAAAGTTGAACTCATAGAAGCAGAAGGTAAAATGGTGGTTAACAGGAACTGAGGGGTGAGGGTGGGGAGGGAGGTTGCAGAGATGTCAGTCAAAGGACACAAAATTTCAGTTAGACAAGAGGAATAAGTTCAAGAGATCTGTAAGTTCAAGAGATTGATTGCAACATGGTGACAATAGTTAATAACAATAGATTATACTCTTGAAGATTGCTAGAAGTAGACTTTTCTTTTTTTGGAGTCTCACTCTGTTGCCCAGGCTGGAGTGCAGTAGCGTGATCTCGGCTCACAGCAACCTCCGTCTAACGGATTCAAGCGATTCTCCTGCCTCAGCCTCCCTGGGATTACAGGTGCCCGCCACTAGTCTCAGATAATTTTTGTATTTTTAGTAGAGATGGGGTTTCACCATGTTGGCCAGGCTGGTCTCAAGCTCCTGACCTCCAGTGATCTGCCTGCCTTGGCCTCCCAAAGTGCTGGGATTCCAGGCATGAGCTACTGCACCCGGCCGAGAGTAGATTTTGAGTGTTCTCAGGACAAAAAAGTATGTGAGGTAATGCGTGTGATAATTAACTCGATTTAGCCATTCCACAATGTATACACATTTCAAAATATTACACTGTACATGATAAACATATACAATTTTTATCTATTTAAAAAATCCATTTTTTTAAGACAAGCAAAGCCTGCATAACTCATCTACAATGAACAGAAAGCAGGACTTGGCTATCTTGGGGGTAGTGACTGGAAGGGGTGTGAGAGAGCTTGTGGGGTTCCGGTAAAACTACTTCTTGACCTGGGTGGTGGTTCCATGGGTGTGGTCCCTGTGCAAATCCACTGAGCTCTACACTTAAGACCTATGCACCTGTCTGTAGATCAGTTACATATGCTTCAATAAAAAGGTAAACAAAAAAAGCCAGCACAGTGGCCCTGGGAGGAAGGGCTGGTTGAATGTGGTGACCCAGGTCCCAGCAGATCCGGGCCCTTCACAGCTGTAGCCCTGTCCAGCTGCACACCACATACCTAGGTGGGCTGACCTAAAGGGAAGGGAGGTGGAATGGGAAAGTGTCCCAGGCTGGGTCCGAGCACTAGCCTTTGTCACACGCAGGCTGTGTGACCTTCTGCAAGCCTCCACTTCTCTGGTCCCAGCCTCCTCCTCTAGCTCTCAGGACGCTTGTGGACTTGACACTCAAGAGTGTCTCAACACTTGGAGCAGTCCACAAGAAGGTCCTACAGGTGTGTGGCACCCCAACACCCCAACCAAGCACACACCTGCAAGGTTTCCTCTGCACCTGAGAAGCGGAGATTCCAGCCAGAGACTATCCCTAGGAGGATGTTTTCAGCCCTGAGGAGGGTGGCATGGCGCTCAGAAAAAAAGGGAAGGGGAGGGGTGTGGGGCAGGGATCATGGATGAGGCTGCAGAGGATCCCGCCAGAGGCCCCCGGATGCCGTGTGCAGAGTCTGGCTTCATCCTAAGGTGATGGGGAGTGTAGAAGGGTGCTGAGCAGCGGAGGGACTTGGTCACGGCTGTCTTGGGGAGCCCCATCTGGCTGCCACATGGGAAACGGACTAGAAAAGGACAAGACTAAACCAGAAAGACCAGAAGAACGGCCACAGGACTTGGACTGGCAGTCTCACGTGTGGATGCGGAGGGGCTGGGTTCCAGGGCCGAGTGGGAGAGAGCCTCAGCTCTTCCTGGTGGCCAGCCACTGGTGGGGGTGAAGGGAGAATGCAGGAATGCCTGCTGAGGGTCCTTCTCCTGTGCTCCACTGCCCCGTACCCCACAGTGGTGCCCAGCGCAAAGCACAGGCCTGGCAGAGTGCGTATCACCCAGTGCCGGCCGAAGGAGCCAGTGACACCCTCACCCATTCCCTGCCAATCAAAGCCCCCTTTCCCCTACCTCCCTTCCTCAACCTCTTCTCCCCTCTTAAGGGAAGACACCCCCCACCACCACCTTTTGCCATATGAACAGGGGAGGGCTGAACAGCTGGGGCTTCATCATTCAGGGGACACAGTCAACTCCAACTTGCACATCTTTGCTGGTGCCCGATTTGGGCTGGCGCTGAGCTGGCTGATGAGGAGGGGGCCGGGGGTGAATGGTGGTGGCCTTCCGAGATGGAGCCCGAGCAGGGCCAGAAGAATAGGCCAGAAGCAGCAAGGGCACAGCAGGGTACGATGTGGCACAGGGAGAGGGAAAAGGTGGGAGGGCATTGGGTGGGCGGAGCCTGGGGGGAAGCTGGCAGGACCAGCTCTGCAGGGCTGGGGATGCCAGGCAGAGGGGCATCGGCATTTACTGGGGCACAGGGGAGCCAGGGGCAAGACTAAAGGTCAGATGCTGATGCAGTGACCCAGGACTGGAAGAGCCCTGGCTTGAGCCATTGCAGGGAAGGCCAGAAGCCAGAGGGGACTAGAAAGGGCAGAAACTCCATTTGGTGGCTGCCTGGTTATTTGTGTTTTTGATTTTGTTAATGTATCTATCCCCTTCTATCCCATACCCCATCCTCCATCTGCTCCCTAAGTCACCATCTAATAATGATGCTTAAAGCATGTCTCTTTGTCCTTTCGTGGGTGTACTGTGACCTCCCAGGCCCCCGTCTCTCTGACGCACCGTGTGCTGAGGAATGGATGGCAGGGTGGGGAGGGAGAATGTGCGGTGGAGGGAGAGCCAGGCTCAGAGCCACCTCAGGCTCCCAGCCCCTAGGCCACCCAGAGCTCTGGGCTCCTGGGTTCTGGCGCCAGAGCCAAGGCAACCAGGCCCAGTGAGTCACTCCAGCCACCACCAGGCGAGCTGGCACCAGGGCTGGGAAATCCTGTCTATTTCCTCCCCTCCCCTCCCCTTCCCTTATCGTTTCTGTGTCCAATCCATTCTCCACCAGGCTGCTGAGTGATCTTTCTAACATAAATCCCACCAGGCCGCTCCCCTGCTAGGAGACACAGAGGGCCTTGCGGGCAGGGCCATGTGTGTATGGGGAACAGGGTCTCTGGCTGGTCCTGGGGGAATGGTGGTCCTGCAGCCGTGATGTCCCCTGGTGGTGCGTGTGAGGGCTGTGCTGACCTGCAGGCCTGGCTCTGTGTGACTCTGACTGAGTCAGAGGCCTGACCCTGCAGCTGTTCTTCATCTGGCAATTGGGTCCCGCCCAGGGTGCTGTGAGCAGGAGGGAGTGT
Organism: Gorilla gorilla gorilla; assembly: GCF_029281585.2. Lineage (NCBI taxonomy): Eukaryota > Metazoa > Chordata > Mammalia > Primates > Hominidae > Gorilla > Gorilla gorilla. The sequence continues at coordinate 84,964,906 of NC_073233.2, read as the reverse complement.
AGGGACAGCAGGAGCCGCTGTTGTAAGCAGCATCTGTAAGCAAGCGGCCAAGGGAGAGGAGCTTCTGAAAGGGTGTTCCAGGTCAGGGGTTCCTGCAGGCCTTGGGCAGGACAGGAAGAAGTCAAGGACCTGGCCACACTCGTGGAGGTGGAGACTGTCGGGCAGGGGGCAGCCCCAGGCCAAGCCTTGGGCGAGCAGCTCACCACAGTTTTAACACTGAAAGAACCACATCCAGGAAACCCACAGTCCCAGGCAACCCAGTGCGGTGGCCACCCTACCTCGGGGCTCCCAGGCCAGCACCAGGTCCTGCAGAGAAAGTGCTGACAGCAGGTAGATACAGCTGGGCATCCCTGTGCAGGACATTCTCTCTCACCCAGGGTGGGGTGGGGGCTGTGTGCTCGCTCACTCCCCACAGGAGAGACAACTTAACAAAATGGGACTTGATCAGGTCACTGAAGCCACCTCTGCCTCACTGTGCTGTGTGAGCCCAGGAAAGCTCCTGCCCTCTCTGGCCACAGGCTCTCGTGATTGAGTGGCAGGGAGGGGAACACTACGCACTATTTTTCAATCTGGCGGGTTTATCACCAGGACAGCCCTTTTCTCCACTTCCTGTACAGGCAGTCCTAGACTCGAGTCCCTAGACTGTCTCCAAGACTCAAGGTTTAAAGACTGGTGAGACAGTGCCCATCTCTCACTTTGGGAAACTGAAGTGCGCCATTCCTCAGCGCAAGCTCCTGCACAACCTCAGAAATGAGTTGTGCTGTTCTCATTACACAAATGGGAGACAGAGGCTCTGAGGGGAAAGAGGACATTCAGGGCAGAGGCACGAACCTTTCCCATATCAAAGTCCTGCTCAGCCTGGCCCACCACCCCTCCCTCGGGCAGTGACCCACTCTCCAGCCCTGGGTGTCCTGCTCAGGTGTGTCCCCCATTTCAACTTCACTTGCACACCTTCCCTGTGCCTGACCAAGGGGCAGTGAGGAGTCAGATGGGAATCTGCCCTAGAGGTCAGCCTGGTGAAGGCGAGAGGCAGAGGCCTCGGTACAAGGCAGCAAGATCTGCTCTCAAAGGAAGTGATTCGTTCACACCAGGCAGGGACGGCTGCATGGAGGAAGTAGCAACAAAACGGGATCTCAAAGGGTAGATTGTGATTTCAAGAGATGGAGGAGGTGGAAGGTTTGGGGGAGGAAAGATTATTCTGGAGGAAGAAATCATTCAGGCAAGTCTGGAGGACAGGGTGCAGAGGAGAGGGAAGAGGAAGTAGAGAAATATTGCCACAGCCAGGTTGTGGCCGGCCCTGAAAGCCAGGCTAAGAACTCAGGCATGAGATGGGGTGTGATGATGTATGAGAAGGTCAATGGGAAAGGAGGCCCAGGATGCAGGCAGGGAGGCCAGGCTATAGGCAGGCCGCTGAGAGAAGCGGGGCCCAGTATGGCGTGGCCTTGGCCATGAGGATGGAAAGGAGACTCACACAGGGGCAGGTCCGCAGCAGGCAGGCCGGGGCTCTGGGATTTGGCTAGGGTTCTTCCTGAGGCACCAGAGGGCTTACCCCCTCCTGCAATGGCAGACCATGTCTCTGGGCAAGCAGCACTTCCAGGCCCACTGCACTGCTCTAAGCCACTTCCTCTTCCTGGCCATGGCAACCCAGAATGCCAGCGCCTGCTCCCCATACCCAGGCAGAGGGTGAACCAGAGCCCCAAGATGTCAGGCTCGGCAACATCCTGTCCACATACCCGTCCTCAGATGGGGAGACTGAGGCCAGCGAGGTGCAAAGCAGTTAACCTCTTTGTGCTTCAGAATTCTCATCTGTAAAATAAAGGTGTTTTCTGCTCTACTGGCCCAGCCTGTTCACCTGACCCCACATACCAGACAGGACTTGGCCGTAATAGGCCTTGGTATTCTCACCTGTAAAGCGGGACTCCCCAGCCCCACCCCCTCGTAGGGTGATGGTGAGCATCAAATGACCCTGCAAAGCACTGGGCTTATTGTGTGAATGTCTGAAATGAGCTGCACTCCACCCTGAAAGGCCCAGCACACTGTCAAATGCAGGCAGGGTCCAGACATCGGGGACCACCCATGCGGCCGTGCCAGGGATGCCCTTCTTCCAAACATCCCTGAACTCTGGCTACCAGGGGCTCAGGCTGGACACCGGGGCCAGGACTACAGCAGCGCCCAGCCTCCAAGGCTCCCAGGCTGGAGGGGAGACAGACATTGTGAGTGACCTCCTGGGGGAAACAGGACTGTGACTGGGGAAGCCAGCCTCGGTGGGCACTGGGGTGGGGGCAGGAGCTGGGAATGGTGCCTGCAGTCACGCTGCAGTCAGCTCCTGGGGTGGGCTGAATGACGGCCCCAAAGATACTCCCAACCGAATCCCTAGAACCTGTGAATGACACCTTGTATGGCACAAGGGACTCTGAAGATGCGATTAAGGATTTTGAGATGGGGAGACGATCTTGGCTTATCTGGGTGGGCCCTGAATGTAATCACGAGTGTCCCTATAAGAGGGAGGCGGAGGGGATCTGCCTGCAGAGGAGGAAAGAGCAATGAGACAGAAGCAGAGACTGGGGCAATGTTGCCACAAGGAATGCCAGCAGCCACCGGAGGCTGGAAGAGACAGGGAATGGACTCTCCCCTAGATCCCACAGAAGAAGCCAGCCTGGATTTTAGCCCCATTAGACTCATGGGGGACTTCTCATCTCCGAAACTGTAAGAGCATAAATCTGTGTTGTTTTCAGCCACCAAGTGTGGCAATTTGTCGCAACAGTGATAGGAAAGGAATATGCTCTTGAACGATGCCGTTCCTGAAGAATAGCTAATGGGAGCCAGGGTGTCATGGGGTCCCACCCGCCTCTCCTGCCCAGAGAAGCCCATGAGGGAAATGAAGTTCTTACACCTTGAGTTGCTCCGCTGTACAACAGTCACCCCACATCAGTTTCTTAGTTCCTGCTATGAGTAACAAATCACTTGGGTCCCACCTCACTCCAACTGGCAGAAGTTACACAGCAGCAGGGGGCACTGGCTGAGCAGGGGCTGGCTGGGCAGGGCAGGTGGGTCAAGCCAATGGGCTCCCAGCCTTCTGCCCACCATCCCCGGGGGCACATCCTGACAGTGAAGGGCAGCTGGGGACCAGTGGATGGGCTTTGATGTGCTCTGGTCACCAGCCCCTCCTCTTGCATGCCCACTGTGGGAGAAAACCACAGCACACACCCGCAGGCCACCGCAGCCTCAGCTGTTGCCCACCCAGACCCCTATCCCTGGGAAAGCTTGGGTCCCTGGAAGCACACGTGCAAACAACCAGAATGGGGAGCAGTAACCCAGGCCCTTGCAGGTAAGCACACATCATCCACAGCTTCCCCATCCAAGCCTGAGGCTGGCTTCCTAAGACATCCAGATTCCAACCGCAAAGGGACCTGGCCCCTTTGCCTTGGGTGAGCAGGGAAAGGCAAAGCCTGAGGCCACAGGCAAGTGAGCAGCTCTGCCTGCACTGAAGCAAGGCAATCCCAGGGTGTCTCCACCAGCCTGGAGGAGGGCTCAGAGGTGGGCAGCAGGAAGGCCAAGCCTCAGGACCATGGTGAGCCCAGGAAAGTTTTGAGCGGGGACCAGGGATGGAGAGGCAGAAGAGTTCTCTGAGGGCATTCGAGAGGTGCCTGGGAGGGGCTCTGAAGGCACTCAAAACACTTGAATAGATGGGGACAGAGACAGAACGGGTGAAAAGCCCAGCTGCAGAGAGACTGCTGCCAGCTGCCCAGGAGGCTGCTGGGGAGGGGTGGGGGGTGTTGCAGACCCTGCTCTTTGCAGCTGGGGGAGCCCAGGGCCCACTGCTGGGCTTTCTGTTCAACCTTTACATGCTATACTCTAGGGTGCTCCTGGCTGCTCAGCCCTTGCCTCTCCTCAAGGGCTAGAAGCTTTTGGGGGAAGCCAGGGGACTTGGTCAGGCAGATACAGATCACTCCCGTAAGTCCCCTTCACCCACTAAAGCCAAGAGAGGCTTCCGTTTCAATAGGAGAGGACTGTTTCCTTCCACCCTTCTTCTCCCAAAGTCAGCCCCTCATCCCCAGGGAGGGAACTAAGTGATGCTGATTGCCAGCTGCTATTAGTAACAATGGCTACCAGACACCATGTACTTAGAAAGATGCGTTCAGTGACGTGATCTAAGTTCATCTTCATCATCCCCCGAGTCCCTGTGAATAGGCAGCATTTATCCCCATTCCGCACATGAGAAAACTGAGACAGAAAAGGGAAGTTCTCCGCCTCAAGGTCATAGGCAAGTAGGAAGGTACAGAGATGGTCTCAGCCAAGAGAAAGAACAGACACATGATTTAGGCCCTGCAGGTAGGAGAGGGTGCCCACTGAGGGCACAGGAGGCCTCCTGTTTGGGGACCAGGACTCCAGGGCTGATCTGAGAGCCTGCCAGGAAAGCAGGCGCAGAAGCAGACAGAGACAGTGCTGGCCTGGGAGCAGTGTCCCAGATGTCACCCACAAAAACCCACAGGCATCTCACAACCACCCAGTCCAACAGTCAACTTGTCAACTTACTCCCAACCTGCTCCACCCCCAATGGTGGTCCCCATCTCACAGAGGCAGCCCCACCTACCTTCCCCCAGCACTGGGACCCTGTGTAGCCCCTTAGCCCCTGGGCACCTCCTGCCCCCAGCACCCCTGCTCTGGGAACCTTTATCAGGGCCCCTCCTCCCCTGCCAAGCCTAGCCCTGGGTGGGGAGCAGAGGAGAGCAGAAGGGAGGGCCCTCTCCCTGCTTTGGCCTCCTCCTTACAGCCCTCAGTGGAAGCCCACCCACTACTGCAGCCAAAGGTGGCCCTTCTTGGACACACATCTGACCTATCTAATCCTCAATCCACCCACACTGCCAGGACTTTACTCATGCTGTTCCTTGGGGCTGCAATGCCCTGCCTTTTCTTTTCTGCTTGGTGGATTTCGAGACCCAGCCCCAGCGAATCTGCAAGTGAACTCATCCCCAGCTCCCGGGCACCCATCAATCCCTGTCTTGTGCTCCCACTCCCAGCACTGGGTACAACTCTGGACAGGGCCTTATCTGTGGACCCACTGCCTGTCTTGTCAGAAGAGAGGCTCCTCAGGGCAAAGACCCCGCCTGAGCACCTCTGTGTGCTGGCAACTAGCCTGACCTGGCCTGCAGCAGCAGCGGGGCCCACCATACCCTGCCCAGGAGGCAAAGGCAGCCGGACCACCCCACCCCCAGACCCTGGGGACAGGAGCAAGGACCAGCCTGAGGACCCTGGGAGGTGCAATCCTTGCGAAACACAGTGGTTCCCCCAGCAGGCCTCAGACTCATTGAGTTGGCTGAGCCTCACCCGTAAGCCCCTCTCTTCCAAGAAGTCTGCCCAGATCTCTCTTTCCCCTGAGTCCTGGGATAGTCACCCTCAGTACTTTTCTCTCTAAACCACAGGTGTAGGGAGAAGATTCTGGGATGAGAGCCAGGCGGACCCGGGTTCAAATTCTGGCTCAGCAATCCTGAGAGGGCAGCTGACTTCGCTTCTCTGTACCCCACTCTTCTCATCTGTATGGAACTTGGGGGTGAATCCCACCACATGAAATGACTGGGAGAGAGAACATCGCACCTGTTAATGATCTTTGGTCCTATTTCGCCTCTGGTCCCCTAGGCCAGTCTTCCGAGACCCCCAACGCAAAGGAACAGAGGTGGGAACTCTGAGGTCTGAGAAACCAAAGATCCATTCCCTCCCAGACCACTCTCTCACACTCCCGCAACACACACACACACACACACACACACACACACACGTGCGCCCGCCCTGCAGTCAAGGAGAAAAGCCCCCTTTCAACCTGGGGAGGAGTGCCAAGAAGCGGATAGGCTGGGGCAGCAGGAGCCTCGGCCCTGCCCCTTCCCCAAGCCTGGGTGGGGGAGCACCCAGAAGGGGTTGGTGGATTGCAGGGATGAAAGGGGGGTTAAGGAGGGAAGAGAAGAGGGGGAACTGTAAGGAAGATGAGAGGAAGTGACAGTCTAGCCCCGGGTGTTAGGCGCTTCCAGCGCGTCCGCACTAGGAAAACGACTCGGAGACACCCAGAGGGAGGTGAAAAAAAGACTCCTCGCCGGGGGTGGGGGTGGGGGCGAGCCGAGGGGGCCCAGGCGGATGCTCCAGGACCCCGCCCCCCAGCCAGCGCTCACTTCCTTTCCCCCCGGGCCCGCGGGAGGTGCAGCCCCCTCTACTGATTCGTGGTCCCGGAGCAATCACTGGCCCGCGCTGCACCCGCACACACCCCCCCGAAACACACACACACAGAAGCACACGCCTCCCTCCGCCCGCCTCCTACCGGCGGAGCCGCCGCGGGTCCAGCCGGGCTCCCGGGATGCAGGGCACGGCGCGGGCGCTGGAGCGGAGGCTGCAGCCGCCCCGCGCAGCAGCCTCGGGGTCTGGCCAAAGATCCAGCTGGGACTGGCCTGGGGCGGGGGCTGGCGCTCGCATTCCCCGGGTTCGGCCAGCTGGGCCCGGCTCCGCCCCGCCCCGCCCGCGGCCTCCGCCCATTTGCCCGTTGCGAGCCGGAGGCGTGGTCTCCCGTGGGGCGGGGTGGGCGGCCGGGTGGCCGGGTGCGCCCATGCGCACTGGTGCCGTGGGCGGCCGCTGAGAGGAGCGGTCTGGTTCCAGCCCCTATGTTTAACGGGGACTTGGGGCCCCTAGCGGCACCCACCGCCTCTACCGGCTCGGTCGGGCCATCGCTCTCCCTCCTTCCCAGCCTATCTGTCTGCGGTTGGTGCGCATCCCCATGGGCAGCCTCCCAAGGGCTGGCTGCACCGTGAGGGATCGGGCCGGGGCTGGGGTTCAGCCCCCAGAGGGCGGGCCGGGGCCGCGGCTGACTTGGGGCCGGCCTCTAGTACCGAGGACCCGCAAGGGCCAGGGTGCCTGCCAGAACCAGGACTTGGTGGGCGGCGCCTCTCCCTTTCCGGGCTCCACCTTCACATCCATCCCAAGTGTTCGGATGGAGAAGTGGGAGCCCAGGCCCCTGTGAGCAGCAGAGGGCCTCTGTCAGATGGGAAAACTGACCCCGGCCCGTGTTGAGGACTTAATCCCGTGCTGCCATGGGCTCCCGGGCTCGGGCTCATGTTTGATTCTCTGTCCGTGACTGGCTACCGGAATGCCCTGGGATGGCACGGAGCCTCCATTTCCTGATCTGTAAAATGGGGACTATAATCTCTACCCACCCCAGGCCGCTTGGGGAATCCGATAGAGAAGGTTTAGGGGTGACTAGTTCTTGCCTACAGTAGGAGCTCAGGGATGCCACCATCCCCCGCCCTGAGGCAGCAGGACAGACGCCCATCTGATCTGATGAGCCCATCGGCCCACTCGCTGGTGGAGCGCCTCAGGCCCGTTCATTCTCCCCCTCCAATTTGTTTCGAAGTCTCAGTTAATGATTTCGTCAACCTCCTGTGTTACCGAAACAAACTTGGGTCTGCCCACCCAGTGCAGCAAAGCCAAACACTGACACCAGGATTTGCAGTGGCAGAAAGGGAGGCATTTATTGCAGGGTGCCAAGCAAGGAGAATAGGTCGGCTAATGCTTAAGACCCGTACTCCGCAATGGTTTACATGTAAGGCTTTTTAAAGGTGGGGAGACAAAGGTTATAGGCAAAGTCATAAATAAATACTCTGGAGCTATACATTGGCTTGGCCCAAAAAGGTGAGACGTTTTGAGGCAGGGTCATAGGTGGATTCAGAGATTCTGTGATTTGCAATTGGCTTAGGAAGCAAGACTCTAAAAACCTGGGGTCCACAGATAGGAGTGTTAAGCACTGGCTTATGGGTGTGACTCTTTACAGAACCCTTGGGAAGAAATTTAAAGAACAGCCCTCAGTTTCCCCTTATCTGAGGCCTAAGTGACAGCTGTGAAAAACAATTCAGGGACATAGGTCAAGATGTTATCTTTAGTTTCTATAGGGAACCAGACATCTTGTGGCTCTAACTTATTTGGGTGGCCCTTGTTTGAAGCTTCAATTACCTTCTTGCTTGTCAAGGTGCTCATTTACTTCTCAAAGCTAGCTAGCTGCCTGAAATTCCCCCTGAAAGGACTCATGATTTTCCTTTATTTCCAGTAAGAGGAGTCTCTGCCTCACCTCACTCTCAGTCACCTGGACTTCTCTAGCTTCTCCCCAGCCTCCTTGCCTCTGTCCCAGGCCACCCAGATGCTTCTCCCTTAAGAGTAGCCCCAGCCCCCTCAGGAGCCTCCTATCCAACCAAAGAAGACTTTCACATATGCAGCTGAGACCCGCCACCCACAGAAGAGTGTTCTAAGACTGCACCCCATCTGACTCCCCCATCTCCCCTAACCTCATTCCATGCCCTGTACTGGGAGCAGCAGCTTCACCAGCACTTCAAAAGTCATTTCAGGGGCTCTACTCTCCCCACCTGAAACCTTGCCCATGCTGATCTGTGGCCGTCTGAAGGACTCTTCCATCCTCCCTGTGCTGCAGCATCCCAAAGCTCCCTTGCTCAGCATCCACCCCTCACCTATGGCCCTTCTCAGGCTGCGTCTCTCAGAGTTGCTGGTGGGGCCAAGGTTTCCCCTGCAAGGCCAAAGTTCCTGGAGGGCAGAGGCCAAGGGTCATTGTCAGGAAGACAGCGGCACTTGGTAGAGCCAAGTAGATCTGAGCTCCAGTCCTCACTCTGCCGGTTACTGGCTGTGTGATCTGGGCAGGTCCTCTATCCTTTTCCCTGTCTGTAAAATGGGCTTCTAGCTGGAGTGTGTGATGACCAGGTACAGGCAAGTCACGGGGATCGATAAAGACCTGGTTGTGTAGGATACTGGGCAGCATTGTCTCTGGGCTGGGCAACTCCCATGTGTTCCAAGGTGGAGCTGGGGTTGTGTCTGAGAAGGCATGTTTGCCTCAGCCCACAAAACAGTGGGGTTCAGAGGATGCTCAGACCCACTTCTGTGTCTCAAAGCACTGGAGCCACAAGAGGGTATTGTGCAGTAGTTGCAAGCATGGACTCTGCCTGGGCTCATATTAGCTGAGTGACCTCAGACAAGTGACCCAACCTCACTGTGCCAGTATCCTCTCCTATAAAGCCAGCATAGCAACAGTCGCACCATGGAGTTGTTGTGGGATTAAATGGGCCGGGCCATACGGAGCCCTCATGGTTGCCCTTTGCTTGGAGTAAGAGCTCAGCATGTGCTAGCTGGTGTTATTGTCATCTGGCCCAGCCCCTCATTTTGTGAAGACACTGAGTCCCAGAAGCAGAGACATGCACTCACGGCCAGTGAGAAGCCCAGTCACCCTAGCAGGTTAGCACTGGAAGGGCCCAGTCCTTCAATCATCTCCAGCAGCTCCACCTTCTCCGACAGGTGAGGAAAGAGGCCTAGCGAGAGTGACCTGCCCAGGACACCCACCCTGGTGGCCGGGTGGAGAGAGCATTGGCCCTGCTCTTGGGGGAGAGAGAGGTCCCCAAGATAGGCCAGGAAGAGCCAGATCTGCCCAACAAGGTTGGGGAAAAGGTGGGACTTTGATGATGCTCTGGCCTGGGATCCTGCTGGTCAGTTTTTATAAACTGAGTCATCTAATGGTACCATCGCAGGGCCTGATGTGCAGGTGCACTTCCCATTTCTCACAACCGCCCTCTGCAGCAGCTCTGATTAGTCCATTTTCCAGATGACAGAACCAAGCCTCAGGGAGATGCCCCAGGTCACACAATTAGTAACTGGAATCCAAACCTACCCTGTCTTGACTCCACTCTTGTGGCCTTTCCCTCCCCTCTTCCTATCTCCTCCAGGAAAAGGTCACCTCCGCAGGCTCCTTGACTGGCTGTCCCACCTCTGCTTGCATGCCACTGTAACTGGGAACTCATTTCCTCATAGCACAACCCTTTCTCCTCTACCTGGGTGAGCTTTTGTCACCCAGAGCTGATCCACCCCTCTCTTCCTGGTTCTGCCAGACTCTATACCCTCTATCTTACCAGAGCCTAGAGACAGAATCTTCTCTGCCCAGGTTAGAAAACCCCTATCTTCACTGCTCCTGTGTGTAATAGGATTTCCCAGGTGAAACTTATGATAATCATGTATTTTTTTAACCCCAACAGACCTAATTGTCTAGCTATTGTGTGGGAACCCTAAAGGAAGCCGTGGCATGGGGAGTGGCTCAAAGTGGAGGCTCCTAAGGCTTGGTGTCTCTAGGAGGAATATTAAAAATCACCCTGTTAACCAGTTCATTCCATTCTCATCTGGCCAGCTCAGGCGAGGGGGGGCAGGTCAAGATTGCGGGGTGAGAAGGCCCGTCAGACACAGAACTTTCAATGGGGAATAGTTGCTAATGGTGCTCCCCTGTGTGGTCAAAAATGGGAGCTCACAAGGGACTCCAGGGCAGAACAGGTATGATGGAAATTCGGATATTGAGACAAGATGACCTCTGAGTTGTTTTCAAGTGCATCCTTCTCTGAAACACTGCTTATATTTCGTTACTATCCTGGATATTATTAAAAACCAGTCAGACCAAGGGGATTTATTCCAAGAATGCAAGGTTGATTTTTTTTTTGAGACAGAGTTTTGCTCTTGTCACCAAGGCTGGAGTGCAGTGGCGTGATCTCAGCTCACTGCATGCAACCTTCACCTCCCGGGTTCAAGCGATTCTCCTGCCTCAGCCTCCAGAGTAGCTTTAATATTAGAAAAATCCATCCATTAATAACATTGATTTAGTTTCCTAGGGCTGCCATAACGACAAGCTGGGCGGCTTAAACCACAGAAATGTATTGTCTCAGTCCTGGAGGCTAGAAGTTCAAGATAAAGGTATCCCTAATTCTGATAAAGGTATCATCAGGGTCGATTCCTTCTATGGGATCCAATTCAATGTACAACAAGCAGGTACCATATGAATGAACCTAAGGATAGAATAATATGCTCATTTATTTCCCTATAAATGCTAAGAAAGCTTTAACAAAATTCAATGCCTATTCATGATCAAAACACTCAGTGAAATAGGAATTGAGGGATACTTTCTCAATATGATAAGATATAGTCCTATAAACCAGCATCTTATTTAATCAAGAGACACTGGAAGCATTTCCACTAAGATCAAGAACATCACAAGGGCCAGGCACAGTGGTTCATGCCTGCAATCCCAACACTTTGGGAGACTGCTATGAGAGGATTGCATGAGGCCAGGAGTTTGAGGCCAGCCTAGGTGACAAAACGAGACCCCATCTCTACAAAACAAAATACAAAAAAAAAAAAAAAAGCCAGGTGTGGTGGCATTTGCCTGTAGTTCCAGCTACTCAAAAGGCTGAGGTGGGAGGATCCCTTGGGCACAGGAGGTTGAGGCTGCAGTGAGCCCTGATTATGCCATGTCCTCCAGCCTGGGTGACAGAGTCAGACCTTGACTCTAAAAAAAAAAAAAAAAATAGAAAGAAAGAAGAGAAACATGGCAAGGATGCCATTATCTCCACTACTATTCCACATTGCACTAGATGTATTAGCCAATGCAATTAAACAAGATAAATCAACTGGAGGTCTACGAATGGTAAAGAAGAAGGAGAACTATTTCTATTTACATACGGCATAATATACCTGAAGAACCCCAGAGAATCAATGATAAAACTAATTCAAATAGTAAAGGAGTTCAGTGAAGTAGCAGGATACAAAATTAACATGTAAAATATAATGGCCTTTATGTATAAACCTATATGAGGAATTTTTTTTTTTTTTTTTTTAAACAGAGTTTCACTCTGTCACCAGGCTGGAGTGCAGTAGCGCAATCTCAGCTCACTTCCGCCTCCTGGGTTCAAGTGATTCTTGTGTCTCAGCCTCCTTAGTAGATGGAATTACAGGTGTGCATCACCACATCTGGCTAATTTTCTTATTTTTAGTGGAGATGGGGTTTCACCATGTTGGCCAGGCTGGTCTCAAACCCCTGACCTCAGGTGATCTGCCCACCTTGGCCTCCCAAAGTGCTGGGATTATAGGCGTAAGCCATCACGCCTGGCCATGATGAAATTTTTAGAACATTTTTGAAAGACACGAAAGGAAAACAAACAGAAAAATATCCCTTTGTTTGCACAGGAAAAGTCAACATTGTAATGGTGTTAGTCCTCCCTAAGTTAATGTTAAACTCCATGTAATCCCAATAAAAGAAACAGCAAGGTATTTTATGAAGATAGACATGTTGATACAAAAGTTCACATAGAAAAATAAACTTGCAAGAACAGATAAGAAGACATTGGAAAAGAAAAATCATCAGAGAAAACTAGACTTGCCAGACATTAAAAAAAAAAAAAAAAAGCTTCTGTAATTAAAACTGGGATGGTTCTGGTACATGAATAGATAAATTGGAATAGACTAGAAAATCTAGGATTAGACCCAAAACATCTTTACCCCACTAATTTGAGATGTTGCCTTTGCTACACACTAAACATAGACTTTGCAATAGATAGTGCCGGGACAACTGGGAGCCATTTGGAAAAAGATAAAATTAAATCCATATGTTACACTGTCATATTTTGTGTTGTGTTGCTGTAAAGGAATACCTGAGACTGGGTAATTTATAAAGAAAAAAGGTTTATTTGGCCCATAATTCTGATGGTTGGAAAGTTCAAGACTGGGCATCTGGTGAGGGCCTCAGGCTGCTTCCACTCACGGTGGAAGGTGAAGGAGAGCTGATGTGAGCAGATATCACATGGCAAGAGGAGAAGCAAGAGAGAGGGGAGAGGGTGCCAGAATCTTTCAACAAGCAGCTCTCCCAGGAACTAAGAGAGTGAGAAGTCACTCACCCCCAGGGAAGGCATTAATCTACTCATGAGGGACCACCTCCATGAGCCAAACACCTCCCATCAGGCCCCACTCCAACCCTAGAAATCACATTTGAACATGAGCCTCGGAGGGGACAAACATCTAAACCATAGCACACATCCAACAAAAGAATAAACTGAATGGATTAGGGATCTAAGTGTAAAAAACAAAGCCACCTGTCTTAGTCAGCTCGGGCTGCTGTAACAAAATACCACAAACCACCAAATCCAATGGTAAAGTGAGGGGAAAGGCACCAACAGGTAACTAACCAAAAAAGATATTAAAATGGCCCTCAAACTTATGAAAAAAATATTCAAGGACACTGGTAATTAGAGCGAGGCAAATCGCTCTACAGTGAGATGCCATTTTTCACTTTTCAGACTGACAATAAAAAAGATCACAACACATTCTGTTCACCAAGTTGTAGGGAAACAGTCACTCACAGCTGTTGCTGGTGGGAATACAATTTGGTACAATTTGGTACAATTCTAGAGGAATTGGTAATACCTAAGAAAATTACATACGCATGTACCATTTAACCTGAGGCAACTCCACTTCTCGGAATCTACTCAGAACCCATACCTCTGGCAGTATGGAAATACACATGCAAAGCCTTTTTCAGTGACGCGTTCTTTTTAATTGCAAATATTGGAAACAATCTACATACCCACAAGTGGGAGAGTGGTTGAATAAATTGTAGTATATCCAAGCAATGGAGCATTAAGCAGCTGTAAAAGAAAATGAGGAGGAGCACATTGAATTGATAGTGTGAATCCCAGAACACACATGGAGAGAGAAGACAATATAAGAACATACACAGGTGTCTGCTCATCTATGCAGAGAAGTACAAGAAGGAAAGATCAGAAACTGGTGCGATTGGCTACCTACAGGGACAGGTGGAAAGGAGTGGAAAGAACTGGTGAATGGGATAGGATGGCAGGGAAGAGGGGGGAGTGGCACTTCTCTGACTATATCTTTTTAATTTTTCTTATTGAGATATCATTTACATGCCATAAAATTCATCCTTTAAAGTATAAAATGCAGTAGTTTTTAGTATATTTACAAAACTGTGCAACCATCACCACTATCTAATTTCAGATTGGGAGTCCTTTCCAGTAACATCTCCACAAGGCACTGCTTGTGGAGATTTGGAAACACTACTGGTCCGTTGGATAGAGGAAGCACACTCCCCATTGGATTCTTCTTTATAATTGGATGGAGGGCTCTAATACAGAGAAACTGGATGCTCTGCTAATCTAGAGGTCGGGATTTTCACCACCCCAATAGAAACCTCATACCCAAGCATTCTCCATTTCCCCCTCCCCTTATCCCCTTATCCCCTGGCAACCTCAAATCTCTATCTCAATGGATTTGGCTATTGCAGGTATTTCATATACTGAAATCATACAATACGTGGCCTTTTGAGTCTGGCTTCTTTCTTTCTTTTCTTTTCTTTTTTTTGGGGGTGGGGACAGGGTCTCACTCTGTTGCTCAGGTTGGAGTGCAGTCACGTGATGACAGCTCACTGCAGCCTCAAACTCCTGGGCTCAAGCAATCCTCCTGCCTCAGCCTCCTGAATAGGTGGGACTACAGGTGTATGCCACTGTGCCCAGCTAACTTTTTAATTTTTGTAGAGACAGAGTCATACTATGTTGCCTAGGCTCATCTCCAGCTCCTGGTCTCAAGTGATCCTTCTGCCTTGGCCTTCCAAAGTCTAGCTTCTTTCACTTAGCATAATGTTTGCAAGGTCCATCTATGTTGTAGCATGGATCTGTACTTCATTCTTTTTTAGGGCTGGATAATATTCCATTGTATGAATATACCACATTTTGTTTATTCATTCATCTGTTGACAGACATTTGGGATTTTTCCACTCTTTGGCTACTGTGAATAATGCTTTGAATATTCATGTGCAAGGTTTTTTTTGAGACAAGCTTTCACTCTGTGGCCCAGGCTGGAGTGCAGTGGTGTGATCACGGCTCATTGCAGCCTCGATTTCCCAGGCTCAACTGATTCTCACTCCTCAGCCTCCCTAATAGCTGGGACTACAGGCACGCATCTCCATGCCCGGCTAATTTTTATTTTTATTTTTTGTGGAGATGGAGTCTCACTGTGTTACCCAGGCTGCATGTGCAAGATTTGGAGTGGACATCTGTCTTCAGCTCTCTCGGGTATATGTCTGGGAGTGGACTTCCTGGGTCATAGGGTAACTCCATGTTTAACTTTTTGAGGAACTGCCAGACTGTTTTCCCAAGTGCTAGGAGTGTCCACCTAAATCCTCCTGCCAGGCCCTGCAAGCTCCTGACGTAGCCCCGCGACCCTGGGAGTGAGAAAATCCCGCCCAAGGCCCCAGCCAGTGGAGAGAACTGGAGCCAAGCCGGCATCTGGGGCTGCTGCCTGCATATTGCCAAAGAGGGGACTGTGGGTCCCCAGGGTCCCTGGATTCTCCAGCGTCCTACAGGCCAGCAGCAGCTGGCAGGGTTCAGGAGTAAGGGTGGGCAGGAGGAGTGCCTGCGTCCTCCCTGTGCAATCTGGGACCCAGAGGCAGCGGCACCTGCCCCCACCCTGCCCCTAGGCTGATATGTGTACATCTGCCCCCACTCCCCAGCTGATGGAGCTCTGACTGATTCTGCTCTGGGTTCCCAGTTCTAAAACTGCCTTCGCAAAAATTATAACAGTGAGAAAATTATGCCAGTAAAAGAGATCTGACCTAACTGACTCCAACTTGTTTCTAACCTCCCAGCTACCCTTGTTCATTTTGGGGTGTAAGAACTAATTTTGGGAGATAGTTATAGTTTAACTTTGAAACAAAGATAACAACAGCCCTTTCCCAAAACAAACTTCCTTTTGCCTGGGGACCAGACTGCCTTTGTAGGACTAATAAATTAGCCACAAGATTAGAAATTATGGTTTAGAAGTCAGCTGGGAGCGGTGGCTCCTGCCAGTAATGCCAGCACTTTGGATGGCTGAAGTAGGTGGACTGCTTGAGGCCATGAGTTCGAAACCAGCCTGGCCAACATGGTGTAACCCTGTCTCTGATAAAAATACAAAAAGCACCCAAGCATGTTGCCACACGCCTGTAGTCCCAGCTACTCAGGAGGCTGAGGCAGGAGAATCACTTGAACCCAGGAGGTGGAGGTTGCAGTGAGCCAAGATCATGCCACTGCATTCCAGCCTGGGCAACAGAGCAAGACCCTGTCTCAAAAAAAAAAAAAAAAAAAGAAAAAGAAATTTATGGTTTAGGAGACATGTAGCCAGAGGCTACAAGATTCTACACCTCCCCAGTTACTCCTAGGGATAACATCACTATTGTAAAACCTAAGACTGGTGCTGAAAATATTTTTCAGCCCCTGCACTCGATGGATCAGGCATCACCCAAATGGATAAACTGGCTCATCATGTCTTGTGGCCCCCACCCAGAGACTGACTCAGTGCTAAAGGACGGCTTTGACTCACTGTGATTTCATCTCTAACCCAATCAATAATCACTCCCTACTCCCTTGCCCCCTACCCACCAAATTATTCTTAAAAAACCCCATTCTCCAAGTTTTCAGAGAGACTGACTTGAGTAATAATAAGACACCGGTCTTCTGTTCAGCTGGCTCTGTGTGAATTAACCTCTTTCTCTATTGCAATGCCCTTGTCTTGATAAATTGGCTCTATCTGGGCAGTGGGCAAAATGATCTTGTTGGGAGGTTACAAATTAGCACTGAGGAGGCAGGGTGGGGGTGGGAGGCATATGGCTGAATTGGGTGTGCAAGGGGTCCTGGCTGAGCCTTAAGATATTTAGGCCCAGAAGAGGGGTAGATCTGGTGTCCCCTTGGATGTGGGGACAGGAACCCATTTGCTAGGAAGCTTTGGTTTCACCTGAAGGTTTCAAGTACTCTGGCACCTAGAGGGGCCCCAAAGTGTGGGAAGGAGCCCCTGCCCCACCACAGCTGGCCCTTGGGCTCCCATTTGAACAGGGATTGGGTGGGGGCTGCTAGCAGGAGTCTCAGGCCACCCAGACAGCTGTGCCCCAACCCCAAGAGTTTAGGGGCAGGGGGCTCCCTTTTCCCCACTTCTGTGCAGAGCCCAGTATTGCTCAGCAGGGGCAGAGCAGTGCTTCAGAACACTTCAGCCTGGACCCAGCAGTGAGGATGGAGGGGATAAAGGAAGGGGACACAGGAAGGGGCCTGGCTGACACCTGGCGCAGAGCATTCAGGCAACACTCAGAGCCCTCACCTCACCTGCATGCTGGGAAGCTATGGGAGAGATGGGGTAGGGTCAGAGGCAGTTGGGGCGTGGAAAACTCTCCATCCCCCTAGGTGCTTCCACAGGGTCCTAGGACCACTCACTCTCCAGGCACAGGTGCTCAGATCTTCTCCAAGCTCCAGGCCCAGGGGCCTCAGTCTACTGAATCCTCCTACCCCAGTCACTCCACTCCAAGGGCCAGAGCCGAACCAGTCTTCCTCTGGGCCCTGACAAGCACACCCCATCCCCACCCCCTACTTTCCAGGAACCAGCCCTGCAGGTCCAAGATCACTTCCTTCTCTCCTCTTCTCCCCTTTCCCGCCCCTCAACACGCCAAGGCACCATGCCCTGCCGGGTCCTGCTCCTGTTACCCTGGACCCCTCCACTCCTTTCTTCCCACAAGGACAGGTGCACTACTGCGCACCACCTCCCCACCATCCCCAGGTCTCCCTGCCCCAGATCCCGCTACCCCAGCAGTGCATGAACTTGCTCAAATCCAAATCCAATCCTTTACTCTATTGCTTAAAACTCTTGGCGGGGCACCGTGTCTCACGCCTGTAGTCCTAGCACTTTGGGAGGCCAAGGCAGGTGGATCACTTGAGGTCAGGAGTTTGAGACCAGCCTGGCCAAAATGGTGAGACCCCATCTCTACTAAAAATACAAAAATTAGCCAACCATGGTGGCAGGCACCTGTAATCCCAGCTACTCGGGAGGCTGAGGCTGGAGAATCACTTGAACCCGGGAGACAGAGGTTGCAGTAAGCTGAGATTGTGTCATTGCACTCCAGCCTGGGTGACAAGCACAAGACTCTGTCTCAAAAAACAAAAACAAAACAAAACAAAAAAAGAAAAAAAAAACAACATCTTGAAAGCAGGAGTCAATAATCAAGGATGACATTTTAAAAACTGACGTCATCCCTGTGTTCTTGGGAGCATCAGAATTAATCTTCTGGAAAGACTGCTCTTCTGCTGGGAAAATAGGTTAATGGAGCTGTTTGTTATTCACAGACTAGGCTGAGTCTGGGCTGCTGGGAGGAGGGGGCCTGCATCACAACAGAATTATTCCGTAAATGACTGTCCCAGGGTGCAGAGGGGCATCTCTAAAGAAACCGTTCTAATGTTGATTTAACGCTAAGAGCCTGGCAGTTTTCCCTGCAGCCCTGGGGCAAAGAGAGGGTTGACCCTTCAAAGCAAGTGCTGTTTCCTGATCTTCTGGCTTCCTGGGCACACAGCCTAGCTTTGGGCAAGGGGAGGTTTCTATAGGGACCAAGGGGGCTATATCCTCACTTTGAGGAATGGGCTCTGTGGGGTAGCCTCCGCCTCCAGGTTGAAAGGCAGCTATGGGATCAGTGTGACCCACTTCCCTGATATAATCAATAGAATAGGCATGGCCTGCTTTCCCAGGCCTGGAACAAACAAGGGCCCCGACCCCTAGATTAGCACAGCATCCAATTTCTCTGTATTAGAGCCCTCCATCCAATTATAAAGAAGAATCCAATGGGGGGCGTGCTTCCTCTATCCAAGGGACCAGTAGTGCTTCCAAATCTCCACAAGTAGTGCCTTGTGGAGATGTTACTGCAAAAGACTCCTAATCCAGACCCCAAAAGAGAGCTATTAGATCTCAAGCAAGAAAGAATTCACTGTGAGTCCACACAGTGAAGTGAAAGTCAGTTTATTAGAAAAGTAAAGAAACAAAAGAATGGCTACCCCACAGGCGGAGGAGCAGCCCCAAGGGTTGGCTTTTTTTTTTTTTTTTTTTTTCTGAGACGAAGTCTCACTCTTGTATGCCAGGCTAGAGTGCGATGGTGTGATCTCGGTTCACTGCAACCTTCACCTCCAGGGTTCAAGCAATTCTTCTGCCTCAGCCTCTCGCATAGCTGGGATTACAGGTGCCTGCCACCACACCTGGCTAATTTTTGTATTTTTAGTAGAGATGGGGTTTCACCATGTTGGCCAGGCTGGTCTCAAACTCCTGACCTCAGGTGATCTGCCCGCCTAGGCCTCCCAAAGTGCTGGGATGGGATTACAGGCATGAGCCACCATGCCCCTGCCTAGGGTTGGCTATTTTTATGGTTATTTCTTGATTATATGCCAAACAAGGGATGAATTATTCATGAGTTTTCCAGGAAAGGGGTCAGGGTTTCCCAGAACTGAGGGCTCCTCTTTCTTTTAGACCATATAGGGTAACTTCCTGACCTTGCCATGGCATCTGTAAACTGTCATGGCGCTGGTGGGAGTGTCTTTTAGGATGCTAATGTTTATAATTAGTGTATAATGAGCAGTGAGGGTGACCAGAGGTCCTTTTCATTGCCATCTTGGCTTTGGCAGGTTTTGGCTAGCTTCTTTACTGCATCCTGTTTTATCAGAGGGGTCTTTATGACCTGTATCTTGTACTGACTGTGAAATCCTAATTAGGGAGGGGGAGTCAGGCTGGAGGGACCAAGGGAAAGCAAAAAGAGAAAGCAGATAAGCTATAAATCCGCCTTTCCTCATGGTCCAGGACACGTAGCCCTCCTTCACAAATAACTCACAATCTTCCTGTGCCCAGCTATCACCAGACCCTGATAGAAAATGCAAGTTATCTCACTGCAACCCTGCCATTATCAGTACTGCACAAAGACCTCTCCAGCAGACAGCACAAGCATCATGCAATAAAATCCCAAGCAAGCCTTTGTCTCCTTACAGTCAGCTCCGCTCTTGCCTGCCTGCCCATTGCTTTTTGTAATGTATTTTCCTACTTTCTCAAATAAATCTGCCTTTCTTTATCCACAATTGTCTTGGTAAATTCTTTTTACTGCCCACTCGACACACCGGCCCCAGATAATCACTACCCAAAACACCGATCTCCTATCTCATCCTGTGACTGAGAATGCCTAAGCTCCTGCGGATGCAGCCCAGCAGGTCTCAGCCTCATTTTACCCAGCCCGTGTTCAAAATGGAGTTGCTCTGGTTCTAACGCCTCTGACAGAGAGACCTGGAGAATGGGCTTCTGCGCCCCACCTGGGGGATGTGGCTGCTAAGTGTGGTGGGGAGGTGATCCGAGTGCCCTTGGGTGTCTCAGCTCTGGGTCGAGCTCTGTGGGCCTGCAGCAGGCTGGCCGGCTAGGGCCTCCCAGTGCCTTCGCTTCCTGGGCCCTGTTTGTCCAGCAATGCTGTGGGAGCCCGTCTTTCTCTCCCTTCCCCATGCACTCTCTTTTGGGAACCTTTGAACATGTCCCTGCTCCGTCCCCTCTCCCCCAGCTTACTCATCTGGTCTAGGCTTAGAGAAAGAGTCTCCTGCTGGCCTTCTCCACATGGAGCTTCCCAGGCTTGTTTGGCCCCGGTACAGAGGCTGACGTGCCCACTCCTTGGTCCTTGGCATAACATCACCATCATGGTTTGATCACTTTATTCCCTCTATCCCCATTCCCATTCCACCCCTGCCAGAGCCAACTGATCTAAGGTGGTTAATGTGTATCTTTTTGCAGGTGTGCTTGGGTAATGTGTCTTGTTTATTTACAAAAATATAATTTTATCTCCTTCTGTTTCCTACTTTTTGCACTGAGCACTGTTTTTAAGATCCCTCCTTGCTGCTATGCATAATGTATTGTTGGCTCTAATGACAGTGCAGTATTTTGCCATGGCGTCTCCCCCACAGCTTACTGCCTACTCCTCGGGGGGTGGACACCCAGGTGACCACCAGCTCCCTGCCACCTGGAATCACTCTGCAATGAACGTCCTCCCACATGCGGCTTATGAGCTCTTCTTTGGAATGCCTACCTCAGAGTCCTGCTGTTGGGTGGCATGAGACACATGGGCCACCTAATTTAACAACAAAGACAAGATATTATTCAGAGCGCCACCCCCACCCCGCCCCCCCATTCCTCACTGACCCATATCCGCACATCCTTGCCAACACTTGGCATTTTTAGGTCTTTCTAATTTTTGCTCATCCATAAGTGCAGACATCTCATTGTTTTAATTTGCCGTTTATTCCAGTCATTCACAATTTTGAGGATCTTCTCACGTGCTGTGAAAGTGGGGCATTTCCTCTTCTGTAAATATAGAGTGATGTTGGCCTCTTTTGCCCACACTTCTGTTGGGGTTTTGGTTTGTATATTCTAGATATTGATGCCTTGTGGAGTTTAGACAGTGTACGTGTCTCTCCCACTGTCAGCCTCTATTATCTTTGTCCTTGTGTGTCATTGAACAGAAATCTTTAATCTTGATATATTCACATTCAAACTTCAGGCCAGGAGTGATGGCTGAAGCCTGCAATCCCAGCACTTTGGGAAGCCAAGGTGGGAGGATCACTTGAGCCCAGGAGTTCAAAACCAGCCTGGGCAATATGGTGAGACCTCGTCTCTACTAAAAATACAAAAATTAGCCAGGCATGGTGGTGCACGTCTGGAGCCTCAGCTGCTTGAGAGGCTGAGGCAGTAGGATCCTTTGAGCCCAAGAGATGGAGGCTACAGGGAGCTGTGATCATGCCACTGCACTCTAGCCTGGGCGACAGAGCAAGACCGTCTCAAAAACAAATCTTATGGTTTACGGCTTTGAAATTTTGTTTGAAAAGCCCTTTCCCACACCTAGGCCACAAGATAGTCTCTGATAGTTTCTTCCACTATCCCTAGAGTTTCACATATCAAATTTAGGTCTTTAACTCAGCTAGAGTTCATCCTTGAATGAAGCATTGGGCAATAATCCTGATTTATATTTTCTGTAGAGTGAGCCAGTTTTCCTCACAGCATCTACTACAGAGATGTCTCCCTGCATTCTCCGTTCCCACAGAGGCAGCATCTACCTCCGAGTTCACTCCTTTGTTCATTGGGCTGTTCTTTTATTTGTACCATGCGTTTGTATCACCACAGCTTTGTGGTGCTATTTGTGATATCTAGTAAGGCAAATTTAACTCCTATATTTTAAGATTAATTTTGCTATTTATTTACATTTTAGAGTAAGTTTATCGAGTTCCTAAAAAAAATCCAAATGGATTTTTTTATTAGGGTTGCTTTGAATTTAAAGATAAATTTGGGAAAAATTGATCTTTTTATAATATTACATAGTTTATTTTTACATTTTTATTTATGGATTTAAAGTGACAAATAAAATTGTACATATTTACCATGTGTAACATGACATTTTGAAATATGTATACATTATGGAATGGCTCATTGGAGCTAATTAACTTTTATTTTTTTGAGACGGAGTTTCGCTCTTGTTGCCCAGGCTGGAGTACAATGGTGCAATCTTGGTTCACTGCAACCTACACCTCCTGGGTTCAAGCGATTCTCCTGCCTCAGCCTACCAAGTAGCTGGTATTATAGGCATCAGCCAGGCGTGGTGGCGTACGCCTGCAGTCCCAGCCACTCAGGAGGCCGAAGCAGGAGAATCGCTTGAACCCAGGAGGCGGAGGTTGCAGTGAGCTGAGATCGTGCCACTGCACTCCAGCCTGGGCAACAGAGCAAGACTCCATCTCAGAAAAAAAAAAAAGGCCGGGCGTGGTGGCTCACACCTGTAAGGACTTATACAGTCACTTAATTCCTAGGTGCTTTCTAATTTTTGTTGTTATTGTGGTTGGTATTTTCTCCCAACTTTTTATTTACTCTTTACAATGTCAATCTAGGCTGGGGACAGTGGTTCATGCCTGTAATCCCAGCACTTTGGGATGTGGAGGTGGGAGGATGGCTTGAGCCCAGGAGGTCAAGACCAGCCCTGGTAACAAACGGAGACCCTATCTCTGCAAAAAACCGAAAATTAAAAAATTATCTGGGCCTAGTGGTGCACACCTGTAGTTCCAGCTACTCAGGAGGCTGAGGTGGGAGGATCTGCTTGAGCTCAGGAGGTCGAGCTTGCAGTGAGCCGTGATTGCACCATTGCACTCCAGCCTGGGTGACACAGTGAGACCCTGTCTCAAAAAAAAAAAAAAAAAAAAAAAGAAAGAAAGAAAGAAAAATCAACCTATAGAAAAGTTGAAAGACTAGAACAATGACCATTCTGATGTCCTTCACTTGGACTCATGAATTGCTAATGTTTTGCTGTATTTACTTTATGCTTTATGCTCGCTTACAAACATTCATTCTTTTTTTCTGAACCATGGGAAAGTTCCAGACATCATGAATGGTATACATATTTTTTAAATTTTTCTAGTTGATTATGCCTGGTATAGAGAAATGCTGTTGGTGTTTTATGTTGACCTTGAATCTGGCAATTTTGTTGTTACAAGGCAAAACATTTTTTTTCCCTTTATTTATTTTTTTTTTTTGAGACGGAGTTTTGCTCTTGTTGCCCAGGCTGGAGTACAGTGGCGTGACCTTGGCTCAATACAACCTCCGCCTTCAGGGTTCAAGCAATTCTCCTGCCTCAGCCTCTTGAGTAGCTGGGATTACAGGCGCCCACCGCCACGCCTGGCTATTTTTAAAAAAATGTTTAGTAGAGATGGAGTTTCACCATGTTGGTCACACTGGTCTCCAACTGCTGACCTCAGGTGATCCTCCTGCCATGGCCTCCCAAAGTGTTGGGATTACAGGTGTGAGCCACCGCACCCAGCCAAAACATTTTTTTTGTTTGTTTGTTTTTAAACTACAACCACAATTAGAATTACATTTTATATCATGATCCTGTATCTTTAGTCTCTGTAATTCACTTCATATTTCTATTTTATTCTTTTTAATTTTTTTATAGGTGGGTTTCAGATGCTGAATTGATTTCAGGACCCACACATGGGCCTCAGTTCATGGTTTGAAAACTACTGCTGAAGACTGGGGACCTGCGGTCTGGGCTCCCGCAGGCAGTACACCCAGTTATAGGCCCTGGCCGTGCTCCATGCCTTCCTCCGGCAGGCGGCTGTAGCCCTGGCTGACTGAATGCAGAGGTCCAGGGGCCAACAAACATTCATAGTATTTGTGTCATTCAAGCCCCTCACAGATCGCCCTCCCCAGGGCTGGATTCTGAGCGAGGGTCACACCTGGGCTCCCTGCCCTGCCGCAGATCGGCTGTGGGACGCTAGGCTGGCCACCACTTCTCTCAGGGCCCTCTTTCCAATGCACAGGAGCTGGTCAGGGAGGGCATTTCTCAAAACCTTTCAGGCTTGGACTTCCTGTCTCTCTATCATTTTTATTTGCTCTTTCTTCGGGGTTTAGGGGAGTGAGTAGGTGTGGCATTGGGGTGGAGGAACCGAGGTGGGGCCTTGCCTTTGAGCTCTGCCCTCCACCCTGCCCAGCTCTGCATGCATCTGATGTGGCAGGGGCTGGGACGCTTTCCTGCCACTGAAAGTGTGAACAATGCTATGGCTGGTTTATTTTTTCCTCGCTGGTGTGTGTTCTATTTTCAGTAAGTTTTAATTGAAATGTAGATTCGGGTATGTTGTGTGAGATGGAACACTCCCAGGTGCCCCAGTGACTAGACAGCCAGATTACTGTCTGCCTCCTTTCTCTGAAGCTTGGAGACCCGGCCTCTGGCCTTGTGCAGCTCTAGCCTGTGGACTCTGGGAGTAGTGGGCCCAAGGCATGGTGGCTGGGGTGGTGATTAGGGCCCAGGAACGGCAGGCAGGAGGCCCAGGCCCTTAGTCCTCGATGCCCAGCAGGCTCCATTGATCTTGGGCAGGTCTCTTCTCTACCCAGGCCTCGGCCTCCACATCTTTCAAGTAGGGATGATAATCCTGTTTTCTGGTTGCGGTGAGGACACAAGGAAATCAGGGGCTTAGAGGTACTTTATAACATGATGTCTCTCTACATTACTTTGTGTATTTAAAAAAAAATCTTAATACAGCCAGGCGTGGTGGCTCATGCCTGTCATCCCAGGACGTTGGGAGGCTGAGGTAGGAGGATTGCTTGAGCCCAGGAGTTCGAAACCAGCTTGAGCAATACACAGTTAGTGAGCCATTAGTGATCAGTGAGCTGTGATCTATCGCACCACTGCACTCCAGCACTCCAGCCTGGGAGACATAGCTATAAGACATAAAGATACATAATATTTATACATATAAGAAATGTAAGATACATATATCTTAACATAATTTTTAATTATTTTCTTGCATATCTTCTTTTAGATTTAGCCCTGAGTATAATTTTGTTTCTATTGACACTTTAAAAAATGACTTTTCCTGGCATATATGCACCATGGAATACTATGCAGCCATAAAAAAGGATGAGTTCATGTCCTTTGCAGGGACACGGATGAAGCTGGAAACCATCATTCTAAGCAAACTATCACAAGGACAGAAAACCAAACACCGCATGTTCTCACTCATAGGTGGGAGTTGAATAACGAGAACACATGGACACAGGGTGGGGAACATAACACACAGGGGCCTGTCGGAGGGTGGGGGTTTTGGGGAGGGATAGCATTAGGAGAAATACCTAACGTAAATGACGAGTTGATGGGTGCAGCAAACCAACATGGCACATGTATACCTATGCAACAAACCTGCACGTTGTGCTCATGTACCCTAGAACTTAAAAGCATGATGAAAAAAAAAAAAGCAAAAAAAAAAAGAAGCTAGCTGAAACCTACCAAAACCAAGATGGCAATGATAGTGACCTCTGGTGGTCCTCACTGCTCATTACATGCTAATTATAATGCATTAGCATGGTAAAAAATACTCTCACCAGCGCCATGACAGTTTACAAATGCCATGGCAACGTCCGGAAGTTACCCTATATGGTTTTAAAAGGGGAGGGACCTTTATTTCCGGAAATTGTCCCCCCTTTACCGAAACCCTCATGAATAATCCACCCCTTGTTTAGCATATAGGTATACTCAGTCAAGTAGCCTGCATTGCTGCCCTGCCTATGTAGTAGCCATTCTTTATTTACTTCTCTAGTAAACTTGCTTTCACTCTAAAAAAAAAAAAAAAGGCTTTTCCTGATAGCTTGTTGCTACTATATAGGAATTAAATAGATTCTTTTGGTCTTTTTCTTTTTGAGACAGGGTCACCAAGGCTGGAGTGCAGTGGCACGATCAGGGCTCACGGGCAGCCTCGACCTCCTGGACTCAAGCAGTCCTCCCACCTCTGCCTCCCGAGTAGCTGGGATTACAGGTGCCACCACCACTCCCTGCTAATCTTCGTATTCTTTGTAGGGATGGGGTTTCCCCATGTTGCCCAGGCTGGTTGCAAACTCCTGGGCTCAAGAGATCCACCCGCCTCGGCCTAGATTTTTGTATATTGATTTTTTATCTGGAGAAGTTGCTACCTTTTCTTAGTAATCTAATGAAATATCTGGAGGGTTTGTGCGCGTGTGTGGTTTTTTTTGATGGTTTTTCTATGTAGACTAATAGTTCTTGAAGAGGTGTACTGCCCTCTAGGGAGAGATTTGGAAATTTGCAGGGGAATTTTATTTTTTGTTGTTGGGCCCAAGAATTCACACATCAAAATAACATTTTATTTTAAAGTATTTTTCTTTTATTTACCTCATATTTACATAATTTACAATAAAAGCATTGTATTGGCTTTTTGAAAATATGTGTGTGGAAGTGTTATATTATCTAAGTATTTCATTTCAGGATGGAGAGAGTGGCATTCATTTGTTACAGAAAGGGAAGTTGGATCTGATAGGATTCTAAACTTCTGAGATTTTGAAAAAGTTCTTCCTCTAGTTCCAATTATTATATTTCTGTATCTTTTCTTGTCTTGGTGTGCTCTCAAGTTCTGGACAATTCTGAACAGAAGTAGTGATGATGGGTATATCTCATTTGCTCCTAACTTTAAGCAAAATGCTGTCAAATGCTTTCACCTCTTACTAAGATTTTCTTTAAAATCACTAATGGATGTTGAATTTTAATAAACGTCTTTCACATTGCCTTTGAAATGCTCATATTTCTCTTGATGTAATGTACCTCATTGACGGATCTTCCTGTCTTATTTATGTAGTTTGGCTGTTTTTCTAATGCTAAGCCCCTCTGGAATTTCTGGTATAAACACACATCCGTCCTGATGGATCTCCTTTTTACATGTCACCGCATTTCGCCTGCTAGCATTTTGTGTTAAGATTTTTGTTTCCGTCTAAGTTCCTGAGACAGGCGCATCATCTTCCCTGCTCATGGGATCCTTGAGGGGTTTGAGTGTCAAAGTCATGCTGGCCTCACAAGGGGCGTTGGGGGATCGCGCTCCGGGGTTGCTTCGCTGAGTCCGCGTGTGTGCGGGATGCGGGGTGCGGGGTGCGGGGCGTGCCCCCTGGCGGCCGCCGGCCGCATGAGCCGAACGAGCGGAGCGGGGAGCGCCGGGCCAGTGCCGTGGGGAGCGATGCGCCAGGTGGCGCCAGGTGACGCCAGGTGACGCCAGGTGATGCCGGGGCTGCGCGGGTACTGCAGCCTTCCGTGGACCTGGACACGCGTGCAACCCAGCTTCAGAGACCGGGTGGCCAGGACCCAGAGTCACCCAGCCGACCCATAACGGCGGCTTCTTGAGTCTCGGGGCCGGCAAGGTCCTGAATCTTCATCTCTAGGAATAGAATGGGGATAATCCGCCTGTCTGTCAGGGAAATGGGAGGAGGCTGTAAAAGCATTTTTTGTGTGATTTTGTGTCAAAGCACAATTCGGACCTTCCAGAGGACCTGTCAGCATTCTGGCCTCAGCATTCTTGTTTTCCTGTTTCTTGCAAGCCCTTGACAAATGGCAGCTAGGGGCAGGGAATTCAGAATTAATGTCACTCAGTAGTCCAGAATGAGAGCTCGCATCATGGAGGTCTGTGTGGAAGAAGCACCCTTGTTTGATTCATTTTTGTGCATTATTTCATTACTGTTGATTTATTCCACAAATATTGACTGGGCACTGTGGTGGGTATAATAACGGCCACCCAAAAAGTTGCCCATACCCTACTGAATACCTGGAACCTGTGACTGATGCATGTTACATGAGAATGTTACATGTGGCATGTCACCATGTTACATGGCAAAGAGAAGTAAGGTTGGAGGTAGAATGAAGGTTGCTCATCAGCTGACTTTAAGACAGGAAAAGAATCCCAGGTTATCTAGGTAGGCCCAGTGTAGTTACAGGGTCCTTGGAAATGGAAGGAGAAGGCAGGAAAGTCAGAGAGTGATGTGGCTGTGGAAGCAACGCACCAAGAGCCGCCACTTGGTCGGTTTTGAAGATGGAGGAAGGAGGTCTCTGCAAGCTGGAAAAGGCAAAGAAATGGATCCTTCCCTAGCACCTCCAGTAAGGAGTGCAGTTGGTGGGTAGAACTGTAGGGTAACAGATGGGTGTGCTTTTAAGCCAAGCTTGTGGGAATTTGTTACAGCAGCAATAGGGAACTAGTACAGTATCCTAACACAGGGGTCCCCAATCCCCGGGCCAAGGACCGGTATTGGTTGTGGCCTGTTAGGAACCGGGCTGCACAGCAGCAGGTGAGCAAAGCTTCATTTGTATTTATAGTTGCTCCCCATCGCGTGCATTACCACCTCAGCTCCGCCTCCTGTCAGATCAACCACAGCACTAGATTCTCATAGTAGCATGAACCCTATTGTGAACTGCGCATGTGAGGGATCTAGGTTGCGTGCTCCTTATGAGAATCTACTGCCTGATAATCTATCACTGTCTCCTATCACCCCTGATGGGACTGTCTAGTTGCAGGAAAACAAGCTCAGGGTTTCCACTGATTTTACATTATGGTGAGTTGTATAATTATTTCATTATATATTACCATGTAATAATAATAGAAATAAAGTGCACAATAAATGTAATGCACTTGAATCTTCCCCAAACCATCCCCCACGTTGGTCTGTGGAAATATTGTCTTCCACAAAACCAGTCCTTGGTGCCAAAAAGGTTGGGGACTGCTGTCCTAACAGATACAGTCCACACCACTGGGACAGATGGCACTCATCCACTCATCCATTCACCCCAAAAGCATGTAGGAGTATTTGTTATGGCCTGCTCAGAAAATAGATCAGCAAGGGACAAGTGGCTGTGGCTACTGAAGGCCCACGGCAAGGGCTGCAGAAAGGTCACAGAAGTTTCACCTCCTCCTGCTTCCTTCAACCTCTCAGAGCTGTCAGTAAGCCTGCAGAATGACAGTACCCTCCTATGTGGTTTACAGAGGATTTACATGGCCCTGGCATGGAACATCACCGTGGAAAGTGTATTAGTCCATTTTCACACTCCTATAAAGAATACTACCTGAGACTGTGTAATTATAAAAGAAAGAGGTTTAATTGACTCACAGTTCTGCAGGTTTAACAGGAAGCATGGCTAGGAGGCCTCAGGAAACTTACAATCATGGCGGAAGGCGAAGGGAAAGCAGGCACCTTCTTCATGGGCAGCAGGAGGGAGTGTGTGCGAGAATGAGGAAGTGCCGCGCTTTAAAACCATCACCTCTCGCGAGAGCTCACTATCACGACAAGAACGTGAGGGAATCCGACCCCGTGATCCAATCACCTCCCGCCTGTCCAGTCCTACGTGTCCTCCCCTGACATGTGGGAATTACAATTCAAGATGAGATTTGGGTGGGGAAACAGAGCCAAATCTTATCAGAAAGAGCAGCTCAGAGAGGTGAGATGACCTACTCAAGTTCCAGGAGTGGGAGTGATGGGACTTGCCACGGGTTCCCTCTGCGTAAATCTGTGACAGCCCTGATGTAAATCAGACATGGCCTCTCCCTCTGGGAGCAGCCAGTCTACTTGGTGAGAAACAAGGGATGAAAGGGGACACAGCAGGTGACTTAAGTGCTATGGTCGGAATGTTTATGTTTCCCCGGAATTCTCTTTTTTTTTTTTTTTTTGAGACAGAGTCTCGCTCTGTCGCCCAGGCTGGAGTGCAGTGGCGTGATCTCGGCTCACTGGAAGCTCCGCCTCCCAGGTTCACGCCATTCTCCTGCCTCAGCCTCCCGAGTAGCTGGGACTACAGGTGCCTGCCACCATGCCCGGTTAATTTTTTTGTATTTTTAGTAGAGACGGGGTTTCACTGTGTTAGCCAGGATGGTCTCTATCTCCTGACCTCGTGATCTGCCCGCCTCAGCCTCCCAAAGTGCTGGGATTACAGGCGTGAGCCACCACGCCCGGCCCCCCGGAATTCTTACGTTGAAATCCTAGCCCTGAAGGTGACGTGGTGATGATGTGATGACGGCAGAACCCTCACCAATGGAATCTGGGCCGCTGTAAAAGAGGCCGTGGGAGCTTGCTTGCCCCTCCCACCATGCAGGGACACAGCAAGAAGGCAGTGAGGAATGGGCCCTCGCCAGACACCAAACCTGCTGGGACCTTGACCTTAGAATTCCCAGCCTCCAGAACTTTCAGAAATGTTTGTAAGACACCCAGTTTATGGTATTTTTGTTACAGCAGCCTGAACAGACTAAAATACTAGCAGGGCAAGG
Source organism: Gorilla gorilla gorilla (assembly GCF_029281585.2). Lineage (NCBI taxonomy): Eukaryota > Metazoa > Chordata > Mammalia > Primates > Hominidae > Gorilla > Gorilla gorilla. Next base: position 84,934,631 of record NC_073233.2, on the reverse strand, counting down.
CTGCTGTAACAGAGTAGACAAACCCCAGAAGCTGAAAAATCATAAAAGTTTTTGTCTATATTGTTCTGTCCATAATTTTTTTAAAAAACATAAAAGTTTATTTTGTCTTCTTCAGTAGTCTGAACTGAGTATTCCAGGTTGGTCCCCGGGCTGCTCTGCTCCGTGCAGGAACTCAGGAATCCTCGTTTCTCTGCCTTCCTCTAGGCCAGCGGTTCTCTGCTAGGGTGAATTTTCCCACCAGGGTATGTTTGGCAACGTCTGGAGATACTTTGGGTGTCATGACTTGGGCTGTGATATTGGTATCTAGTGAGTGGAGGACATGGATGCTGCTGAATGTTTTACAATGCACGGGACTGCCCCCACAACAAAGAACTGTCCTGCCCCAAATGTCAGTAGTTGAGAAACTTCCACTTGGGCCTGGAGCATTGTCCTCACTTGCAAAGTCAGAGCTGGGTCCCAGGCCCATCCATGTTCCAGCGAATGGGAAGGAGGAAGAGAGCATAAGCAGGCCCAGGTGCCACAGTGATCCTCATCCACTCCCGTCCATCCATGAGGGCCTAGTCACAGGGCCACATCTAACTTCAGGGGATGGGGTGCTGGGAAATGGAGTCTAGGTGAGTGCCCAGGAGGAAGGGGACAGCCGACTCAGGTGGGCAGCTGGCAGCCTCCCCCACAGGCGTCCTAACTGGTGCAAGAGACATGCAGGATGGAGGTGGTTGGAGGACATTTCGGTAACTAGGTCAGAGCTTGTGCAAAATGCAGAGACAAGAGAGAGCCTGACAAAGCACAGGCACTGTCACCTGGATGGAGGCCGACAGTGGGAGGGAGGGATCAGTGAGCAGCAGGCGGATGGCAGGAGCCTGAAATGCAGGACTGAGGAGTCTGGTCTTTGTCCTGAAGGCAGGGAAGGACCTTTGGCCAGTCTCCTGACTTTCTGCCCCGGCTCTTTCCTCCCTGAAGGTGAGTCCCTCGTGTCCATCTTACATAGTTGGGACCTTGCTGACACACACTTCTGCCTGCCCTTAGGCTGTTTCCTTGATTTTCTATGTTGCCAAGATGACTGGCAGCTGCTGGAGGTCAGGACCACAGCCTGGTTCTCAGAGCCCCAGCCACCAAGTTCCCACCCACCCTTGCAAACTCTCTCTTTTTTTTTTTTTTTTTTTTTGAGATGGAGTCTTGCTCTGTCGCCCAGGCTGGAGTGCAGTGGCACGATCTCGGCTCACTGCAACCTCCGCCTCCCAGGTTCAAGCGATTCTCCTGCCTCAGCCTCCCAAATAGCTGAGATTACAGGCACGAGCCACTACGGCCGGCTAATTTTTGTACTCCTAATAGAGACGGGGTTTCACCATATTGGCCAGGCTGGTCTCGAACTCTTGACCTCGTGATCCGCCCTCCTCAGCCTCCCAAAGTGCTGGGATTACAGGCGTGAGCCACCTCGCCTGGCCCCACAATCTTAACCACTGTCCACTTCGGTCTCAGATCCCCCACCTCCCGAACACAATTCTACACACCTGCCTCCACAGGCTCCCCAACACTGGCCTCCATGTTCCCACCAGTCTTTCTCCACTTCGGACTCCCCGGAACTCCCTGCTGGGTTGTCCAAGGCCCACTGAACCTGAGGCCCAGACCCCGGCAAGGAGCCTGTCTCTGACCCGTGGGGGTGAGTATTGGTGGGCAGGACCCAACTAGGCCATTAGCGTTGGTTGGGGTGAGTGTGGAGGGGACCACAGTGGTGTGCTGTCTGGGAATGCCATGGCCCTGGATTAGTCACTGTCTGACCGGGCCTCTGGTTTCCACTTTGCACGGTGAAGATTTCTACCTCACGGTGTACTGGGGCAGTGGTGGGAAGAAGGCCACCACATGCGCCTCAGTTGCGTGTTGGCTGACTTCTTGGGGGAGGGGGAAGCGGCATCCACCTGACACTGTCAGCCCAGCTCCAGCTCCAGCTCCACTCACTTGTAAACAGTGGAAATCACAACTGACATTTGTAGGCACATGGCAGGGGGCGCTGATCCTGGCTCCCACGCTCCCAGGTCTCCCTTGCTCCACTGCTCAAGAGGACCCGAGTGTGGGAGCGAGGTGCCCGGAAGTCTTGCAGAGACGGCGGTGGAGCTGGCTTTGCGAGGATGAAGAGATAGTCTAGCCGAGTGGTCCTCAGGCCTAGCTGCACATTCGCATCACTGGAGGAACTTAAAAAATACTTAACATGTCTGGGTCCACCCCAGACTAATCAAATCGAAACTTCGGGAGATGGAGCCAGGATGTAGGCATTTTCCACACCCCCCACCCCAGCTGATTTCAGTGCGCAGCTGGGGTTCAGGTGCACAGAGCTGGGCAGGACGTAAGGTACCCAGAGCGGGAAAGCTGCCTTCTCAGCATGGACACCGTCATGGTTGGAGGCCCGGGGCTGAAGCCGCCCAACTGGCCTCAGGAGACCCGGTGTCCCCGGTCACAGCTGAGCGCGGGGCTGTGCAGCGCCTTCCACATGAGCAGCATCTCGTAGGGCGCGAAGCGGTGCACTAGCAGCAACTCGCGGTACATGCAAGGGTCGAAGGAGGACTGCTGTGCGCCAGGCAGCTGCACGCCGAAGGGCCGGATGCCCTCGTGGCCGCTGGGCGCCAGGCCGGCGCGCTCCAGACACATGCCCATGTAGGCGTCGTCGATGGGGAAGAGCGGGGTGTGGCGGGCGGCCGCGCGCAGGGCCCGGGCCGTGGGGCCGGACAGGAGGAAGCCGCCGCCGCTGCAGTACACCGGGTAAGCGGACCCGGGGAAGAGCTGCGGCGGCACGAAGTACTTGCTCCAGCTGTCGCGGATGGGCACGGAGCCCTCCATGAGCTGGCCGGAGAACAGGTGGCGGCCGGGTGGCTGCGCCTGCAGGAAGCGGACTACGTTGGCGGTGTGCACGAACACGTCGTCGTCGCCGCTGAGCAGAAAGCGCGCGTGCGGGCAGCGTGCAGCCAGCCAGTCGAGCAAGTGCAGGTGCTTGAGCGTGAGGTTGAGGAAGGTGTCCGCGAAGGCCCACTGCAGCACGTCGCCGTGCTCGCGCGCCTCCAGCGCCACCAGCTCCGCCAGCCGCTCCGCGCGCGCCTGGTCCTCGGGGCCCGGGGTGCCCAATAGGAAGAGGCGGCGCACTGGCCGCCCGCCGTAGCTGCGCTCTTGCCCCCACGTGCGCCGGATGAGCTCGCGTCGCTCGTAGTGCTCAGGCGCCGACTTCACCGCCAGGAGCAGGAACACGCCTCGGCCGCCGGCGCACTTGGCCGGTGCGTCCCAAAGCAGCGGAAAGTGGCGGCAGTGGCGGTACCGCAGGAAGTCCTGGATGCGCGCGGGCAGCTGCTCGAAGTCGGCCGTGGCGTTCGCCGAGGCGTTCGCCACGCACGGGGGCCCGGGGACGAGCTCCGAGGGCGGTTCGTCAGCCGCGGGAGCGTCGGTGGGACTCTCTGGCGTCTCCTCCTGCAGGGACCTCTCCTCCCGCGGGGACCTTGGCGCCTGGAGGAACCACTGCTGCAGTGCTAAGAAACTCACGCCCACCAGGAGGCAGGCCAGAGTCTTGGCAGTCAGGGACCTGCGGCAGGGAAAAGCCATCTGTGGGGGAAACCGAGTCAGAGGTGAGCCGGAAGTCGTCTTTGACACCGGCAGGACACCACCCGTACCCCGTCACTTCTCTCCCAGAACCCAGCTCCAGCCCCTTCTCAACTCTGCTGTTACGTGGTAAAAAGGAATCAAAATCCAAGATTACACTGACGGTCTCTGGTCTCCCACACTCCGGACCGTTCCTCTGACCTTCAGATTTGTGTCTCTCTTTGCCTCCTGACAACACCGCCCCACAACCCATCACATAGGCCCAGTGGACTCATCGTCTGAGTCTCCATCTTCCTCTGAACCCGTACCCTGCTGTTCCCACCTCCGTTCACCTGACAACTCCAGCCAGAAGCCCCAGCCTTCTTGTCCTTCTCAGCTGCTACCTGCTCTCCGCATCCTGTTGATTCTGCGCCCTACATCCCTCTCATTTATTCCCTCCTCTCCACCTCTGTCCAGCTCGGATCATCTCTAATCACTTCTCCTCGTTGCCTCCCGAGTCGAGGAAGCATGAGGTGATAGCACTGAACTCAGACCCAGAGCTGAATTCTGCCTTCCCCACTTCCCCATCTGCACCGTCTGAACAGTCAGTTCCGATGGCTGGGTCTGAGTGTTCTCATCTGTGACGAAGGGTTAGTGAATTCCTACTGCAGGGCTGTTGTGAGCATGAAATGAGTATGAAGTGGCCAGTGACTGGGTGACACGGGTGATATGACCTTTTGGGTGAGATGACCTCCACGGCATCCTCTAGCTCTGCCTCCTCATTCTACCTGCTGGTATTATTTGCTGTTCCCAAACATTTACCTTCAGGCCCTCTCCTGCATGTAGCCTGCCCAGGTGCACCTCAGGCCTGGCTTTCATGAAGACCCCCAGGATGAATCCCAGGTCAGAACAACCTTTCCTGTATTTAACTGTGCCCTGCTAAAAATTCAGTCACATCAGGTTCTGCATCTCAGACCGTTGGCTATTTATTTATTTGAGACAGGGTCTTGCTGTGTCACCCAGGCTGGAGTGCAGTGACACCATCATGACTCACTGCAGTCTTGACCACCTAGGCTCAAGCAGTCCTCCCACTTCAGCTTTTGGAGTAGTTGAGGCGCTCTACAGAAGCACGCCACCACACCTGGGTCATTAAATTTTTTTTCTTTTTTTTTCTGTAGAGACGGGTTTCCACTATATTGCCCAGTCTGGTCTTGAACTCCTGGGTTCAAGTGATCCTCCCACCTCAGCCCCGCAAAGTGCTGGGATTACAGGCATGAGCCACTGTGCCCCGTTCCTTCTCCCTCCTTAAAACAGACCCCACACTCTCCTGCCTTTCCTCCTTTCTTTTTGACCATGTTTCTCAGTTCCCTTTGCTGAGTTCCCCCTCTGTAATAACCTCCTCCTCCTCCTCTTCCCCCTCCCCCTCCCCTCCTCCTCCCCCTCCCCTCCTCCTCCCCCTCCTCCCTCCTCTGTCCTCCCTTCTCTCCCTCCCCCTCCTCCTCCCCCTCCCCCTTGTCCCCTCCCCCTCATTCCCCTCCCCCTCATCCCCCTCCTCCTCCCCCTCCTCCCATATCCCCCTCTTCCCCCTCCTCCCCCCTCCTCCCTCTTCCCCCCTCTTCCCCCCTCCCCTTCCCCCCCTCCTCTTCTTCTTCTTCTTTCTTCCTTTCTTCTTCTTCTTTTTTTTTGAGACAGGGTCAGACTCTATCACCCAGGCTGGAATGCAGTGGTGTGATCGTGGCTCACTGCAGCCCGCACTTCCCAGGCTCAGGTGATCCTCCCACCTCAGCTTCCCAAATAGCTGGGACCACAGGCATGTGCCACAGTGCTTGGCTAATTTTTTCTATTTTTTTTTGTAGAGACAGTGTCTTGCCATATTGTCCAGGCTTGAGCTCAAATTCTTGGGCTCAAGCGATCCTCCCGCCTTGGCTTCCCAAAGTGCTGGGATTACAGGTGTGAGCCACCGCACCTGACCTCTCTAATAATAACCTTTAATAGTGGAAGGCCTCTAGGGCTCTGACTTAGACACTCATTTCACCTTTGTCCAAGATGATCTCCTTCACTGTTAGGACCTCCGAGCTCCAGAGCCACATGTCCATCCAGCCGCCTGACTTAACAGCTCCATATGGCTGTCCACAGCCACCTTGGATGCTACTTGAACTCTCATCTTCCTCCCCTGAGCTGTCCCGGAGTGCTGCCATCCACTGGGTTGTTCAAGCCAAAAACCTTGCTTGACTCCCTCCTTCCCCTCGTTTCCCCACCCAAGCCCCGTTGATTCTCTCTTCTGCATTTTTCATCAACCTACCTGCTTCCATTCCCTCTATCAACAGGTTGATCCAAAGTAACATTCCCGCCTCACATGAAGTAGCGTCCTGCTTGGCGTCTCTACACACTATCTTGCTCTCGGCCGAGCTCTCCCCTCCCGCAGCTGGAAAAACCTTTGAATTACGTAGATTTATGCCGCTCCTCATGCCTTTTCCTTAGCTTCCCTGTGATCCACCTGGCCTTGCCCTCAGCCCAGTGACAGCCTCAGACTGCCAGACCTCTTGCTACCTCAGAGCTTTTCCTTGTGCTGTCCCCCTGCCTGGACTGATGTCTCTCTCCCTGCTCTGTCTACTTAAGAACTCAGTCTCTGGGTCCACTTGACAAGGCATATTCTTGGGGAAGCTTGAATGAAGCCCAAAGGAGACCAGGTACCCTGTTAGACATTCTCAGCATGTGATTTGTTTAAAGATTATCTTCCCTCCTAGGCTGTAAGCATTTTAAGGATAGGGATCGCACCGGTCTTCACCGTTGTATTACCAGCACCCTGCATAGGGTGGGAGGTTAGGACAGCCAAGTAGTAGGAAATGCTGGCTGCCTGGATTCAAATTCCACTGCCACTGCTTTCTAGTGTTGTGATTTTGAGCACGTTGACTTAAGCTCTCAAATACCTGCCTCTGAAGAGTTACTGTGAAGACCAAATGATAATGTGTGTAAAGAATTTACTATGGTCCTTGGCACATAGTATTCAGTAAATATTAGCTGTTAGGATTATCAAGGTGCCGATAAATATTTGCTGAAAGACTGCTTTTCCAAGAGTGTGTGCTCAATAAATACTTCCAGGTATTTTGCACATAGGTGTTATCGCACTGAACCCTATTGCTTGTGTATTACAGTCCATACACAATGTCTGGCACAAAGCAGGCATTCAGTGAAAGAATGGGAGCAGTGAACTACAAATGCAAGCGTGAGAACCCTGCAAAAGTGTGGATGTAATCACTGAGTGCTGATAAGAAATACTAGAGTATTATATAGTATATTGCTCTTCACTTATTCCTGCTTCTGTGTTAGAGGCACTGTGAGAAGAGGGCCTGCGAGATAAGCTATGTCTCTTTTACCGTCAACTGTCTACTCAGTGCACAGTCCTGTGCCTGGCACATTTGGGGAATGCAATATTTTTTTTCAATGAATGAAAGAATAAAAAAATGAATGAAAACAGAATTTGGAGTCTGAATAACTGAGTTTGAGCCCCAGCTTCTTTCCTGAGTTAATCTCCTAGGTTTCAATATCCTCATTTGAAAAATTGAGAAAGTTAACACTCATTTTTCGATGAAATGAGAGAATCCTGTTTATGTTAACGTGCTACACAAATACTAGTTAAAAAAGTTAAACATCCCCCATCATTTCTGGAAAGAAAAATAATCTTCTTAATGTAACAATAAATCTTGTTTCAAAGAAGTTTGCGTTTACTCTGATAAAACGGATAGAAGATCTTGGATCACAGCCAACTTCTGATGTAAAGGAAAAGGTGTTGGGCAAGGCCCTGTTCCCAAGGGCGGTGCTGGCTCGCTCAGCTCTGTTCTTGGATGCCACACTGTGCAGCCTGAGGGCTTTGACTTGCTGTGAAGTATTGGGCATTTCTCTCTATGGTTCTTTTTCATCAGGCATCCTGGAGCCCATGCACCTTAAACTTTCCCAGCCTCTGCTGGCCCTGATCCCTTGTCTCTCAGGACACAGCTCAAATACCACCTCCTCCAGCTCACCTCACGGTAAGTCCAGGTCAACATAACCTGTCTCCTTGTTGATGTCATGGCTGTTGAGTAGCAAGTTTGGTAAAGAGGACAAATCTGCCACTTACTCCATCCCTTTGAACCTCAGGTTCCTTGTTTGTGAGACTTTGGGCAACTCCTTTATCTCAGTGTCTCAGAATTATATGAGTTAATTCATGTAAGGCATTCAGAGCCATGCCTAGCATGTAGTAAGCACCAGAATAACATTAGCAGTTGGCTAACACAGGAGACCATATTTTTATGGATGAAGTCTAGCCTTCTCACACAGTATGGTATAAAGTTCCTCTTTATAAGCTTTATAAAGTTCCTCTGTGATCCTCTAACTGCAGGCATTTCTCACTCTGTTTATTGCCCCACACATATTAACACATCCATTTATTGCTTGCCTTTGCAATGCTATTCACTCTGCCTAGAATTCCCCTTTCTTTTTCTTTTTCTCGACTCACTGCAACCTCAGGCTCTCGGGTTCAAGTGATTCTCCTGCCTCAGCCTCTCTAGTAGCTGGGATTATAGCCGCCCACCACCATGCCCAGGTAATTTTTATATTTTTAGTAGAGATGAGGTTTTACCATGTTTGCGAGGCTGGTCTCGAACTCCTGACCTCAGGTGAGCCACCCGCCATGGCCTCCCAAAGTGCTGGGATTACAGGCGTGAGCCATCTCGCCTGGCCAGGAATTGTCCCCCTTCTTTTCCCAGGAACTACTTTGGTCATTCCCTCCTCTGGTTTGATGCTGAGATAGCTAGCTGGAACACAGATTCCTGGGCCACCCACCCATTCCATACTATCCCAGGGTATTCCTGGAGGAATATTCGTATAGCAGAATATTCATATAGCAGAAAAGGCAAAGAAACCTTTTGTTAGCTATTAGGGCCTTGGCCCCAACCCCCAGCATGAAGCCCTGAGCCCTGGGGTCTGCACTGGACCTGTGCAATAGGGGCAATTCTGTCCTCATTCCTCTCCCCTTGGCCTCCCCCTGTTTCTTGCTTGGCACTCTGATTAGAGGGGAATGCGAAGATGGAAAAATGTACCTCCTTCCCAATAGGAAGAAGCCCAGGCCCCCAGCTTACCTGCAGTCTCTGAGAGAGAAGAAATAGACAGGAGCCATCCCCAGCCTGAGACTAGCCTTTAATCCCTTTACTAGGTTCCACCCAGGCCTGTGGCTTCGTTCAGTCCTCTTGAATCTGACCAATCCATGACATCACCCCTCCTCCTTAGGGGTAAGGTGAAGAGGGGGAGGGCAGCTACAGGCTTCCTTAGCCACCAGTGACTGCCTGCTTCCTCTTTAAGCTCAAATGTCCTTAGAGTGTGGGTCCAGTGAATCTCCTTGGAGGAGATTCTCTATTAAAAATATAAAAATTAGCTGGGCATGGTGGTGGGTGCCTGTAATCCCAGCTACTCGGGAGGCTGAGGCAGGAGAATCACTCGAATCCAGGTGCAGTATCGTACCTGTGCTCCTGGAGAAGGTGCATCTTGTCTGTAAAGACAGTGTGTGATGACGGCCCTCATGTGGAGGCCCCCTGCAAGTTGCCTGGAAAAGTGTATTGTGTGCCTTCAGAGGCAGAGGCAAACTGCCTGAAGGGCTGTGGAAATAGGCACAGAAATAACAGGTTGGCCACATCTGTAAGAGTAAAGTATTTATTGTTGTTGATTGAATAAAATCAGTTTAATTTTAATATTAGGTATGGGGCCCTAATGGATGGGATCACAATGTTAAGTTGTAGTGATCCATCACAGGGTACCATATATACACATTTATATATTTAAAATAGAGATAAAATCTATATTACATTTATATATTAAAATATATAAATATATTTAAAAACATAAATCTATATTAAAATGTATATACATAAATATATATATATATATTTCCAGATTTGAGCATAGGCAAAATTGGGCTGCTAAATGGAGAAGTAGTAGGGGATAATCACCCTTTTCAAAACTAAGGTTTTTTATAATAAGTTTTAATCCTTGAAGGGCCTGCTTCTACTTACATTGGGCCATATTAACTATAAAATGGGGGCTCATGGGGTCCCATTTTATCAAGCCAATGACAAAGAGACACTTTAATTTTAATTGATTATTATTATTAATATTGAAACAGGGTCTTACTGTGTCTCCCAGGCTGGAGTGCAGGGGCACTATCACGGCTCACTGCAGCCTCAGTCTCCTGGGCTCAGGTGATCCTCCCATCTTAGCCTCCCAAGTAGCTGGGACTATAGGCACACACCATCACACATGGTTAATTTTTGTATTTTTTTTGAGATGGGGTTTTGCCATTTTGCCCCGGTTGGTCTTGAACTCCTGGGCTCAAGAGATCTTCCTGCCTTGGTCTCCGTAAGTGCTGGGATTACAGGCATGAGCCACCATGCCCAATCTAATTTATTATTTATTTTGTCAAAGCATCTATGTCCAGTAGAAAACATTTTATAGCAGTGGGTATATGAGCATGGGAAATTTAGGCAAGGCTACACTTAAATTGAGGCATATGCATTTAAAAACTGTTATATGTCGTTACCCTCTCAAGATTATAGGGTCAGAGTGTGTAAATTAATGGGATCCCCAGGTATAATTATATTTTGACCCCCAATATTAAGTTCATGAATTTTTGACAATTAGTACATTTTCACAAATGTTAAGTTAGAACCTATGTCGTAGAGGCGCAAAAACCAATCAGTGCTGTTTTTAATCTTTTTGTTATACAATTTCTTTAGTATATAAATTAGGAATCTTGAATTTCCAATTAAATCAAATTGTGGAAAATATAGCATATATTCAACTTGCCATATATATATATATATATATATGTATATTTATTTATTTATTTATTTGAGACAGAGTCTTGCTCTGTCACCCAGGCTGGAGTGCAGTGGCTTGATCTTGGCTCACTGCAACTTCCGCTTCCTGGGTTCAAGCCGTTCTCCTGCCTCAGCCTCCTGAGTAGCTGGGATTACAAGCATGTACCACCACACCCAGCTAATATTTTTGTATTTTTAGCAGAGATGGGGTTTCTCCATGTTGGCCAGGCCAGTCTCAATCTCATGACCTCAGGTGATCCACCCACCTCAGCCTCCCAAAGTGTTGGGATTACAGGTGTGAGCCCCCACACCCAGCCTATTTATTATATTTATTTTAAAATACGTATATAATTTATTTACATACATTATTTTATATGTAGTTTATATTTAAACTACATTTAAATACATTTATTTATATATAATTTATACATACCTTTTATTTTCCTCTGTATCTAGGGGTTTGTTCATAAATCAATAAGTAATCTAAGGCTAGCATTATGTTTCCTACATTTGGTGTTTGCTCAGTACCTAAAGTTTAAAGTTCTAGGCTGGGCACGGTGGCTCACACCTATAATCCTAGCACTTTAGGAAGCTCAAGTGGGTGAATTGCTTGAGCCCAGTAGTTTGCAACCAGCCTGGGCAACATAGTAAAACCTCTTCTCTACCAAAAAAAAAAAAAAAAAAAAAAAAAATCAGTCAGGTGTTGTGGTGCACACCTGTAGTCCCAGCTATTTAGGAGGCTGAGGTGGGAAGGTTGCTTGATTCTGGGAGATTGAGGCTGCAGTGAGCCACAATAGCACCACTGCACTCCGGCCTGGTCAACAGAGTTAAATAAATAAACAAACAAACAAACAAACAAATAAATAAATAAATAAATAAATAAGGTTTCTCTGCTTTTCTTGGAGTTGTAGCTGCCTAAAGCATTAGTCTCTCTTGTTTGATTTTTGTTGTTGTTGTTTTTGAGGCTTTTAGCCAGCAGAAGCTGTGGGTGTTAATTTCAGCCTCTGGTTGATAAGAGGAAGGAGGAAAGGGACCCACTGTCTCTAGGAAGGAGGCGCTCTCTGGGATGGCCCCGACTGCCAAATAACCAGTCCATTTTTTCTCCTTTTAAGTAAAAATTTTAGAATGACTAGCATTTCTAGGTATCTAAATAGGAAGATCTCTCTCTCTCTCTTCTCTCTCTCTTTCTCAATGTTTGCCTGACAAACTCTTGGTGGTATCAAGTAGCCCCCTATTGTTTTGACCTTACAGATTGTTACTGGAAAAACTTCGGGAGTGACCTCCAGCATACTGGATTCACAGGCAGCTGCTTCTCTTTCCAGGGTGCCCTAATTGACATCTGAGGGGTCGGGATGGGGACCAGGAGCGACCACAGCAAGGAATGCAGCAAAGGAGGCGCTGGCGGCAGCAGCCCTGACTCTTGGGAGGCGCTGTGGGACTCCGGTGAAGTGACTCCACCAGCGGCTAGGGCTGGGCAGTTAGATCCTTTCCCCTGTCTCCACTCACTGACACACAGAGCCCAATGTCGGATCACCCCTTTCTGACTGTTACTCAGGAGGAATGCTGCTCTCCTAGAGCGTGATAGCTCATGTCTCTCAGTAGTGAGATGGAGGTAGAGCTACACTGTCCTGGCTGCCTCACTCTGGCTGGACACCAGGACTTCGTCATTTATAGCCAATACAGTCCTGACCACTACTAAGACCCCAGGTCACAGGGACAGCATGCCTGGCTCAAGGGGCAGCACACCCCCAAAGAGTGGTCCACTGTTTAGGATCCTCGTAATCTCAGGAAGGGAGGCTGAGGTGGAAGGGAAACACACCTTCCTTGCCATGGAACCTGCCCTATGATGGCTCAGGGGAGCCCAGCGGTTCAGAGGTTGTCTGTAGCCACTGTGGTTTCAGGTGACTCCCCAAGACAGCACCGACAGCAGCAGTAAGCAGATGGCAGAGCAGCGTGATGGAGCGGCAGCAAGCAGGGTACTGCCCAGACCCCCTGGGCTGTGTGATACAGAAAGTTAGTCACTCACAGCTGACTTTGGGATTGTGTCCCAGCTGCAACCACAGTCCTGCCAACTACTACAGTTGTTTCCAGTGAAACTCTTTGTGTTTCTCTATTCACTTAGCTGGTGGCTGCTGGAGACAGTAGCTACCTTAACGGTAGTAGAGAAACGTGAATAGTTTCATTCCAAACAGCATCCTCATAGCTTGGTGACTTAGTGGACATTCTGTGAGAATGTTCATCTCTCATCTCTCAGGCTCCTCGTCCCTCTTACTAATTTACCTGGGGGAGGTGCCTGGATGAGAAGAATGAAGGGGGAAAGAGGTGGGAGGAAGAGAGAGAGAAGGGGAGGGACCGAGTGCAGGTTTCTGATGGGGATGGTGAGATACAGCTAGAGGATTAGGAAAGCCCTAAGACTCACAGGCAACTTCATGGTGGGTGAAGGACTAAATAAGGAGCTGGGAGTACTAATTAAATCTGAGAACAAATGAGGGCAAGAGAGCAGCCCCAGGGAGGGACATGACCACTTTCCTCCCTGTCTGTGCCCCACTCATGAGAGTCCAGAGCAGGTTGACTGAATGACTAAATGAATTTTGTTAACTTTTCTTCAAGCCCCCTAAAAACTTATCTTTTCTCCTTGGCAGATACATCTTTCGGGAAATTTGGGAATGATTTGAAGTGGAGAGAAAGTTAAATGGGGGTAAGATTATTGGAATAAAATGAACAGACTTGAAAGACAAACAGCTCTGACCTCTCCAGGAGGTTTCTGGAATGGCCAGGGAGGAACTTAATGAGACATATGTAGTGGGTGTGAGTGCCAAGGGTGGCTTCGGAAAGGTATGTGCTATTCAGAGACGGAATTAACGCACTTCTGACGCCTTTTCAGCCTTCCCGTTTACAATGGGTGGGTGTTTTAATGAGCAGAAAAAGTCTCAGTCCAGTGCATGTTCTGCCACACCCTAGTCTGAAAAACAGGGGCGGGATAAGGCAGAAAAACCCATCTCCACCTCGAAGGCAAACAGGTTCTGTGAGCACAGGCCAGCACCTGATGACCAGGAAGGGGAGAAGGCCGGATAGTCCCTTGTTCCAGGTTGCACTGGTCAGTGAGAGAGGGAAGAGGGGTTGACTCCTCTCGTTTGTCCAGTTTTGAGGTACCCCTACAAGCCCAGGCCAAGCAATCTTATAGGAAAGATACCATTCAGAAACTGTTATGATTAGATTCATACTACACCGTGGTGCTAACCCCTAAGACAATCCTACATTTAACAGATATAGAACCCAAAATTTAGTTGTGACTTGGCCACAACAACACAGCTTTTCAGTGGAGGACCAGGATCCTAAGCTAGGTTAGGTCTTCAGATGCCCCAAAAGGAGATAACTTTTCTAACAGTAAGTACCCTCTCAGGGTTAATGCCAGTGGGCTCCAGCTTGGAGCCTGCTGTTTCAATGCAGTGTCGTGTGAGAGTTATTGCCTTCTACCCCTCAGCCATGTAGCTATCTCTGCTGACAGCCACTGTGCCTCCAGCCCAGCCACGGACATCCAGACTTTGAGGAACTAGAACCCAGGCCCTCAAATAGGCTTCCTTTCCAAGTGTCTGGTGATTCTCTTTGGTTTGAGATGCCCTGTCTTTAAAAATTCCTCTACCTAATCCTTAAATGGTTTGGTTTTTAGGACTCAGTCTGAGACCCTCTTTTCTTCCCTGATCTCATCCATTTCCATTTCAATTAATATGTGTGTCCATGATTCTTTTTTTTTTTTTTTGAGATGGAGTCTTGCTCTGTTGCCCAAGCTGGAGTACAGTGGCACAATCTCAGCTCACTGCAACCTCCACCTCTGGGGTTCAAGCGATTCTCCTTCCTCAGCCTCCCGAGTAGCTGGGATTATAGGCGCACGCCACCATGCCTGGCTATTTTTGTATTTTTTTTTTAGTAGAGATGGGGTTTCGCCATGTTGGTCAGGCTGGTCTCGAACTCCTGACCTCGTGATCCACTCACCTTGGCCTCCCAAAGTGCCGGGATTGCAGGTGTGAGCCACCGTGCCGGACCCATCATTCTTAAATTTACATCTTCAGCCCAGATCTCTCAGCTGAGCTCCAGATTGACATTTATTATCTTTAAGCTCTCTGCCAGGATGTCTCACACAGTCTACAAACTCTGCAAATCCCAAGTGTACTCTATAATACCCTAAACCTTCTTCCCATGTACCTCTGATATATTGGAGTTCGTATCTCTACTGCCACTATCCACCGTTCTTCCTCTATCTAGTATCCCCTACATCCATACTGGCTCCCTTTAATCCATCCTCCATCTTTTCCAGAGCTTTCCAAATTCAAATTCTTTTTTTTTCTTTCAAAGGTGATGTTTCTATTGTCCAGGCTGGAGTGCAGTTGATTTAAGCTCATTGCAGCCTGGAACTCCTGGATTCAAGCGATCCTCCCACCTCAGCCTCCTGAGTAGCTGGAACTACAGGTGAGTGCCACCACACCTGGCTACTTAATTTTTTTTTGTAGAGATGGGGTCTCGTTGTGTTGCCCAGGCTGGTCTTGAACTCCTGGCCTCAAGCAGTCCTCCCACCTTGGTCTTCCAAAGTGTTGGGATTACAGGCATGAGCCACCGCACCAGGACAACCAAATTCAAATTGTAAGATGGCTTTCAAAGCCCTATGTGATGTCATTCCAGTCCATCTCTCCAGAAACTCACCTCTGGCTCCCTCTGCTGTAAAGGGCCTTTCCCCTACTTTCCTTAATGCCTCTCATCCTTCAGTTCTTGGTGTAGATATTCATCTTCAGGGATGTCTTCCCTACTCCAGCTCCCTCATATTCCCTCCTAGAACTCTCTATACCCTTCCTCATGACACTCATCCCAAATGTAATTGGCACAATTACTTTTGAGACACTAAGTGCCATGAGGGCAGGTATCTGTCTTTTCACTGTACTCCTAGCACCTAAAACAGACCTTCCAGTTTATTGAATGGATGGCACATAGTAGGGCTCAATAAATGGATCCCCCCATTTTCTGCTTTCTTATTTCCTTTGAGAATCAAGCCTTACTTTGGGACTAGGCCACCCTGTCAAGTGAGACAGGTCGTGTTTTCTCTGTCACCTAAGAAGACCCACTTGAGGTAGACTGCATTCCAGTCCAGGGCAAAAGAAAGAAAAAAAGAGCTGAAAAGGCCACCCCAGAACTGCACTAGAGAGAAGCCCAGAGTAAGTTCATAAAATTTGCTAAATCAAATGACAGATGCCTTTCTTAGGCAGGTGTGTACTGTTCAGGGTGAAATAAAGCCATCCAAACTCCTTTTCAGCCATTCCCTTCACAAAGCACAGCCCAAATGGCTTTGCACACTCATGTCTGTGTTTTGTCAGGTAAAGATTCCTGTTTCGCCTCTTGCTAGCATCCATCTGTTCATCCAGGCAAGGCTGCCCCACCCTGACGCACAAAGGAGGGACTAGCTGAAGAATCAACCATATGGTCAGCAATGACTAAAACCACCCATTCCAGCAGGCTTGGCTAAGAAAGCTAATATTTGAAAAGCTGTGGTTTGAGGAACTAGGTGAGTTATGGGAAATTCTAATTTGTTTTATATCTTGTAGATGGTACTTCAGTTAAAAGTTATAAACCACAGACACACATGGCTTATGCAGGACCATTTTTTCTGTTCCTGATCTGTCCCTCTTCATTGTGTGAAGCTGGATGGTTCGTGTTTACTTCACAGCTCCTAAAGTTGAAGATACTGAGTATTTAAAGGTATAAATGTTTAATTAAAAAATTATTAGCTTTTAACCTTGTAACATACTCAGGTTTGGAGTAGAAAGGTACTGCAGTACAGTGTTAGGAGCCCAGTGACAAAGAATTCCCAGGATAATGACTGGATGTCATTTCCATGAAGAGGCTTGCTGCTGGCCTATACTGCCAGCTTAAGCAAACTGGGAAAAGATGTGTCCTCTGAGATGCAACCCTATCTTTGGCAGGCTGAGCACAGGCTAGATTTCAGCCTCTCATTCACCCTCCTTCCTCTCTCAACTGGGTGCCTTTGTGTAGTACGTAAACTCTATAATTACACATGGTAGCGCTGCCTTTATATGAATGTATAGATTTTAAAAATATAAATCAGGGATGAAACACTACCAGTAGTCTTATTCAAAACAATATTATTTAATTTAATATTTTCACCTATGAGAGGTAATGAATGCGGAAATATAGTCTCCATTATAGCAGACTGGAAAAAATACATTATCCTACTATTTTCTAGAAAAATGATTGTGGCATTAGCAAATCAAATGGAAAAAGTGAATAAGCAGACTGAGATTACCTGAAAATAGTTAGTTGCTAGTAAGATTCAGTACAATGTATGTTTATTAAATAATCGCTACTAGAACAAACATCTGCGACAACTATGAAGTTAGGAAATGCTGTATTAGCTTGAACAGTTTATCTGTTGGTCACATTAATAAGTGACTCAGAAATATTACAAGTATGGAAAGGCATAATAGTGAACAATGCCACATGAGTACATTAAGCAAAAATAGATAATGGCCCCTATATCTTAGAACAGACTCACTTATTCATTGGTATGAATAATTTAGCTCTAAAAAGAAAAATCCAAAAGAAGCCAAGACTAACTGTGGAAAGGACTTTGAACTTTTCCTTTTAGAAAGTTAAAAAAAAAAAAAAAAAGAAAAAAGTGTACATGACTACCACAGCTTGACAACTACCATGTGGCACATTTTATATGACTTGAGAAAAAATGGTCAAAAGATCTCAACTTTCTGGAAGTCAACTCAAAAGCTGAGGGCAACTAGCATTTTTGGATTTTACAGTATAGAATGGAATTCCCTTTATATTGAAAACTAAATCATGGACCTTGCTTATAGTAATTTTTCTCAAAGGTTTAGGCACTTTGCAACAGGCTATTGCCAATCTAGAAAAACTGATGTGAAAAAATAATTAGGTCGTGTAAATATTAAATACAAATCATGTGATTACATTCAAAGACATGAGATGTCTTAAATGAATAACATATTTTCATTCTGACAAGTGCACACTAGAACCACCTTGCAGAGAAGTGCAGTAGGGCAGTACCACTGTACTGTACCACTGTACCACTTGCTGACAGTCTAGAGCAGGGGAGACAAACTCCCAAGCCAGAGAGTAAACATTTTAGGCTTTGCAGGCTACATACAGTTTCTGTTGCATATTCTTCTTTCTCTGTTTAAACGTTTTTAAAATGTAAAAACCAGCTGGGCGCGGTAGCTCACGCCTGTAATTCCAGGACTTTGGGAGGCCAAGGCAGGTGAATCACTTGAGGTCAGGAGTTCAAGACCAGCCTGGCCAACCCAGCTCTAGTAAAAATACAAAAATCAGCCAGGCTTGGTGGCATGGTGGCATGTGCCTGTAGTCCCAGCTACTCGGGAGGCTGAGGCAGGAGAATCGCTTGAACCTTGGGAGGCGGAGGTTGCAATGAGTTGAGATCCTGCCACTGCACTCCAGCGTGGGTGACAGAGCTAGACTCTGTCTCAAAAAAATAAATATATGTATATATATACACAAAAAGAATAAAATAAAATAAAATAACCATTCTTACCTTGCAGGCCATACAACTGCAGCCTGGATTTGGCCCATGGGTTGTAGTTTACCAACCCCTGATCTAGACCCCTTTGATATTATGACACATTTTTATCATTTTCTTTTAGGCACAGATGATCTCTGAATGAATGCTTATAGGGAACCATATGTATATGCTTAAAGATTTCTCTAATAAATATGGTTGCTGCAACTTTAGAGTTAATTCTGCAAATTCAATTTAAAAGTGATGATTACAGATCTGGCATTGCCAGATGTTTCAGAAACTTTGACAATTTTGTGAATATTTAAGTTACCAATGACTAAATTCAGTTCAAGTATCAACACTACATTGTTTAAGCAATGAAGCAGGTCTTGTAAGGGTTGAAAAGGAACTGTATGCAGAGCACAGTGACCTGTGGCTGATGCTACACTGACTGATGGCTGCTGAGCTAGAGTAGGGGAATTTTAGGTCACTTGCAGCCTGTAACTGAATTTCTTGATTTGCATTTTAGGGTTTTCTATTTAAAAAAAAATTCTTGTGACCAGTCTTCTACACTAGCTGCCTTTGAAATCAGGTAGTAATTAGCTGAATTTAATGATAAAATGAAGACCTTGAGAAATAATATTTGTTATTTAAAGTACATGAAAATGGGTGGTCAGTACCTGCTTAGCTTTCCTCCAAAATGGCTGAATGTGTATCACAGCAACGGAAATGCTGTAGCTAACAAACGACTTAAGTTCTTGAATGATCTGTCTTCTCCTTAGCTGCTCTGCTGGCCTATCAGAGAAGACTGTGCCTTGGTGAAACTTGTTGTCCCTTACAGTTTCCACTTTTCTTTCAGCAATGTCAAGGTTTCATACTCAAGGCAAAAGTTTATACTCCAAAGTCAGAGTTTTATCTTCAGTTTGAATTTCACGTGTAGAAGTGTCCATATCTGGGTATATGAAGCTGACTGGGCTGATAATTTTGGAGAAATGGTGAAGTCCAGTGGAATGCTCCCAAGGAGCTCAACAACACCAGCAGCTCCCCCATGTAGCAATTACGTAGTTAGATATTTTAACAAGTATTTCCTAATTCTTTTTTTTTTTTTTTGAGACAGGGTCTCAGTCTATTGCCCAGGCTGGCTGGAGTACAACAGTTAAAAGACAGTATTGAAAATTTCCAGTCAGCTGGGTCAAGATGACATGATTCCTTTTTTTTTTTTTTTTTTTTCATTTTGCAGCTCCTTCCATAAAGCGGTTTAACTACTTTAAATCAAATTTTAGTCTTTTTTTTTTTTTTTTTTTTTTTTTTTTGAGACAGAGTCTCGCTCTGTTGCCCAGGCTGGAGTGCAGTGGCACAATCTTGGCTCACTGCAAGCTCTGCCTCCCAGGTTCATGCCATTCTCCTGCCTCAGCCTCCCGAGTAGCTGGGACTACAGGCGCCCGCCACCATGCCCGACTAATTTTTTGTATTTTTAGTAGAGACGGGGTTTCACTGTGTTAGCCAGGATGGTCTCGATCTCCTGACCTTGTGATCTGCTCACCTCGGCCTCCCAAAGTGCTGGGATTACAGGCATGAGCCACCGTGCCCGGCCCATTATTTTTAAATAGTTAGAACATAGTGAATAAGCTATAATTGTAGGCACTGAAAAACAAGACAAAGTGATCAAACTAATTATAGCACTGACAGGATGCAAAATGGAAGACAGAGGTAGATCTGCAAACAGCCACACAGGTGGAAATTCCAGTTGTAAATGGTTCTCTTTGAAACATTCAGTTTTACATAAATGCTTATCCAGCAGCACGTCATAAACCACAGGGCCAAAACAATTTCTTGTCACGTAAACATGGAGTTGGTAGCTAAAACTCAAATTTAGCAACAAATAATTATTTTCATAGGACTCATAAGATAACCTTAAATTGTTAGATGCTTTTAGGGCATTGGCTAATTCAGAATTGGCTGGTATTATAACAGAACTTAATTTTTGCAGGCATTTAAAGATTTTCATGCATTATGTACCTGAAGGTTTTGTCTCTTAATTTTCTTTGAACCACACCTCTTCTCCTTATTATAAGAAAAACCCTCTTAGGGTAAGGGAAGCCCAAATTAACTGTCCTGAAATTTTGCATTATATTTAAACCATAACATTTGATTTACTTCTGTCAAACAAAATACTACTATTTGGGTTCTCATTTGTAGATTATTTAAAAACATGTTTTTCCTGTTAATTATCAATGCATTTACTATCACGAGGATTAAAAAGATCACTTCAGATGGTGGGGATGTTTCATGAAACACCATGGTGGGGAGTAGGTAGTGGGCAGGCAGAGTGACAATCAGCTTAACCTCCTTTCACCTAGCTGTTCTTTAGAAAAACAAAAATAAAAGTCAAATTGCTTTCAGTTTTCAGGAGTGAAAATGGAGGCACAAGAAGGATATTCAGATGTGCAAGCAAATTGCTTCTTTTACATCCTTATATTTTCTTTTTTCTTTTTTTTTTTTTTTTTTGAGACGGAGTCTCGCTCTGCCACCATGCCTGGCCTCACAAAGTATTTTCTAAAATATAATTTGCTGTAGGGTTCACAGATGAGCACTTTTCACATTAGGTGATATGCAAACAAATCGCTATTGGCTCAGCAGGAAACAGACTTTTTGTACACTCTAGTTAACATGAAGTTTTCCAATAAAACAAATGACAGCGGGAGGGGGTAGTGAGGAATTCAACCCTGTAATGTCCACCTAGAATCTGAGTAGGAAAAAAATAAAGCTATTGAAATAAAGATAATTTAGTAATATCCTATAGGTCACCAGTGATTTCCATAAAATGCTGCACAGATACAAAGTCTTGAGTGTGTTACTTAGTAGCTAAAAAGAGAGCCTTGTGTGAGGCACAGCTGACTTGGAACATTAAAGAGCCTGGCTTCCCTTTCTGCTTTCCATTCTCCCAACAGAAAAAAAGGTCTTCAAAGAATTGGCCAGTCTTACAGGTCACCTTGGGGTGTAGATGATTCTCCACTGTGGTGCTGGGCAATTTTATTGAACAGGTGGCCACTGGTGGTGATGGCTGAACCACTCATTAAACAAATTGCTCTAAATGGCCTCAGTATCAAGGTGTGCTTTCTGTACCCTTAATCTGACTTTAATCCTGCAGAGCCTCAGTCTTACCATGTTTAACAGCATTGCCATGTACGATATGCCTTTATCCTACACTGTATATATACTCTTTATGCAGAAGTATATCTAACTGAAAAGTATAAAAATATAATGGTGGAAAACAAATGAATTAAAAAATGTATCATGGCCGATAGCCCAGGTAACTGCAGGTGAAATGTAGCCAGAAGTCAGAATCTTGGGGCAAAATCAAGTATAGTCTTATGGGCTGTGCCTTCAAATGGTTTAGTTTTATACCTTCTTAAGGCAGAGTCAAAGTTCTCTTAATGTTTTGGCAAGTGTTTTTCTTCCTGGAGGTTCATAAAAGTAGGCGGAAGAATCAGACTAATGGCTTGTTGGCATGCTAAGGGAAGGATGTCAAGTTGACATCCTTGGATACTTGGTTAAAAACTAAGGCTAGTAGGTGAAGAAAAACAACAGAATAGTTTTTGGTTTTAAATTTGTACAAAGGCTACTTACTGAATACTGGAAAAAATGACAACAGTGTTTTACCATCTTTGCATAAGAAAAAAATGATTTTCCTTTTGAAACTGTAGCTCAGGATTTAATCTTGAGTCATGTCATCATGTGGTAAAAACAATCTGGATTTTACAATAATTTATATAAAGCAAAAAAAGTCATAAAAATGCTAAATGATGCAGAGCTACAAATATGATGATACATGAGCAGAGGGGTCAAATCAGATTTTTACTCCAGGCAGGTGTTAAGTTTGTGAAAAGTGATGCAATTTGTTATACATTCAAATGCAAATTAGAACTAGCTGCCTTACGATGAGATTTCACTGTCATTTTTTAGCACCCTAATTTTTGTGGGTTCTGTAGGTTTCAAGTAGCAGAAACTTACATCTATTTCCTTCAGAAAATTAAGGAGCAGATATTTTAATATGCTTTATGTAAATAGGATTCTGATAATTTTAGCTTTAGTTAATGTAACACACTTCCCTGGACACAACCATGACCTCTCTGAGAACTGGAAAATACTGCATAATTTAAAAAATCAGAGTGTAATGACATTCCCTGGCAACTTCAAATAAGTTATGTGAGGAGGATGAACTATGGGTAGTCTAGACCACCAGTCATATTTGTCTAGCCGTAGAAACAGTGACAACTTAAAGATCTGCAAAGATCAGAGCAGAGCTGGCTGAAGGTGCAGCATTCTATACATGTCCTCATGGAGCTTCAGAAAGGTTATAAGATGACCCACTCATTCTGGTTGGCTGTGGCCATAGACAGACACCATAAATCCTGGGATGTGGTCAAGTACTGAACTGGGGGCAGGTCTGAGCTTGCTTATGATCCTCCGACTAGCCCTGGAACAGATAGTGAAGAACTACACAGAATCCCACAGCTAGCTCTCTCTCTTTCTCTCTCTTTTTTTACCTTTGAGAACCATCCATGAGATTAATACAATATTAATCAAATCTGACACAGCTGAGTGCTGGCTCACAGCTAACTATCTGGATATGGGGTTTTGTTGGCTCTTAGCTGACTGCATTATTTAATCAAATATTAAGAAAGGTATAATTCACATGCAACCCTTGGCAAAAAGAAAAGAAGGTTAATTTCTTATAACCAGCACAAACTGTTAACCTGTTAAGAAAAGCCCAAGTGTTTCTGCATTTGAGGCATACACACACATCATCTCTGTTTCTTTGTAAACTGGAGCGTGAAAGGAGGAGGGGGACAAATAAGATAAAGCCATGAGCTAAACACCCAGCAGGCCCTACTCCTTATTCTCTGTGTGGGTGGCAGCATTAGTCAGAAAGTCACTCCTCTGCTGTGATGGTCATGACATATTTGAACTTGTAGATCTTTAAGGATTTCCTTATTTATTCTGCCAGGTCTATGGTAGGTGCTTGTTTGTTTTCTTGGTGGAATGATTCATCAATGCTTCCTGAGAGGCTCAAACAGGATCACTGGCCAGATTCCAAAGAGAAACTGTTTGAGGACAAATTAGGACAAAATGAGAAAAGACAAAATTGTTCCATGTTATCCCTGAAAAAGAATGAGAAAGAATCCATGGGGCTATGACTATACGTAGGTTTGCTAGTAATTGTCCTGGTATTAGCAGCCTGAGCACAGTTTATTCCTTCTAGACTTGGACCAGATATCAGAGAGTATTTTTATTGAGTTTATTTAAATTTATTAAGCTTTGACTTTGTCAAGCATGGAGCTGGGCATATAAATTATCTCTGATCTTTAAAACAACTCTGCAATGTAGTTATTAGCAGCTTAATTTTATTGTTGAAGAAACTAAGGCTTAAAGAGATTTGTCCAAGAACATGCAGTAGTAAATGAAAGATTCAATGCCTTTGGTTCCAAAGCCTGTGTTTGCTCCACTACCTCTCCAAACTCCCCTTTCTTCTTCCACCTCCATCCTATACTCCCAGTACCATACCCCCAACACACACACAGGACCTAAGAAGTGGACTTACCTTCACTTTTGGCCTATATCTCAGGTAAAGTGTTCTTGTATACAAACTGAAAGAAAAGTGGGAGGGGGAAAGCTTTTCAGATTCATTTTTAATTCATGCAAACTGGCGTACTGACAAACGTAACCATAGTGCTTCTGCATGTACAAAGCAAAAACAACATGAGTATATGCTTCATTTGTTCAGCAACTGTTTTTTTTGAGCATCTACTCAAAATATTCAGTAAACCATGCTGTAAATGGATGTGCTGTAATCTAGGCTTTGTTGTTCCATTTTATAGAGCACAAGCAGAGTATATTTAGCATAATTCTTTTTTTTTGAGATGGAGTCTTGCTCTGTCACCCAGGCTGGAGTGCAGTGGTGCAATCTCGGCTCACTGCAACCTCCGCCTCCCAGGTTCAAGCAATTCTCCTGCCTCAGCCTCCTGAGTAGCTGGGATTACAGGCGCCTGCCACCACGCCCAGCTAATTTTTGTATTTTTAGTAGAGATGGGGTTTCACCATGTTGGTCAGGCTGGTCTCGAACCCCAGACCTTGTGATCCACCCGCCTCGGCCTCCCAAAGTGCTGGGATTACAGGTGTGAGCCACCGCGCCCGGCCACATTTAGCATAATTCTTAAGGGCCATAGGACTTTCAAAATAGAAAATGAGCACTGACTTCAACTTAAGGTCATCAGCTACATTAACTCCAAACAAGAGCGTCACAACCTGTCCTTTGAAGCTTTGAAGCCAGGCATTGACTTCTCCTCTCTAGCTATGAAAATCCTAGATGGTGTCTTCTTCCAATAGAAGGCTGTTTCATTTACACTGAAACTCTGTTGTTTAGTGTAACCACTTTCATCGATAATCTCAGCTAGATCTTCTAGATAACTTGCTGCAGCTTCACCTTGCACTTTTATGTTATGGAGATGGCTTCTTTCCTTAAGCCTCATGAACCAACCTCTGCTAGCTTCAAACTTTTCTTCTGCAGCTTCCTCACTTCTGTCAGCTTCCTCACTTCTGTCAGCCTTCACAGAACTGAAGTGAGTTGGGGCCTTGATCTGGATTAGGCCTTGGCTTAAGGCAATGTTGTGGTTGGTCTGATCTTTTATCCAGACTACTAGAAATTTCTACACATCAGAAATAAGACTGTGTCACTTTCACTATTCCTGTGTTCTCTGGAGTAGCACTTTTAATTTCCTTTAAGAACTTTTCCTTTGCCTTCACAACTTGGCCAACTGTTTGGCACAAGAGGCCTACCTTTTGGCCTATCTCAGCTTTCAACATATGTTCCTCACTAAGCTCAATCATTTCTAGCTTTTGGTTTAAAGTGAGAGATGTGTAACTCTTCCTTTCACTTGAACACTTAGAGGCCACTGTAGGGTTATTAATTGGCCTATTTTTAATTTTGCTTTCTCTTAGGGAATAGGGAGGCTGGAGGAGAAGGAAAGAGACTGGGGAATGGCTAATTGGTGGAGCAGTCAAAACATACATTTATTAAGTTCACCGTCTTATATGTGCATGGTTTGTGGTGCCTCAAAACAATTACAATAGTAACATCAAAGATCACTGATCACAGGCCAGGCACCTTGGCTCACAACTGTAATCCCAGCACTTTGGGAGGCTGAGGTGGGATGATGACTTGAGGTCAGGAGTTTGAGACCAGTCTGACCAACATGGTGAAAGCCTGTCTCTACTAAAAGCACAAAAATTAGCCAGGCAGGGTGGCGCATTGCCTGTAATCCCGGCTACTTGGGAGGCTGAGGCAGGAGAATCACTTGAACCCAGGAGATGGAGGTTGCAGTGAGCCAAGATAGTGCCACTGCACTCTAGCTTGGGGGAGACTCTGTCTCCCCCCCCCAAAAAAAAAAAAAAAGATCACTGATCACAGATCACCATAACAGATATAATAATAATAATAAAGTTTGAAATACTGTCAGAATTACAAAAATAAGGCACGGAAACATGAGGTGAGCACATGCTGCTGGAAAAATGTCACCTATAAACTTGCTTAATGCAGGACTGCCACAAACTTTCTACTTGTAAAAAACACAATACCTGAAAAGTACAAACAAAAGAAAAAGTTATGCATGCTTGTTTATTTTGAAATCAAGAAGTGTGATGTTTTATGTCTGCTCTTTTTCAAGATTGATCTGGCTACCTGTGGCCTTTTGTGGTTCCATATGAATGTTAGAATTATTTTTTCTATTTCTGTAAAAAAATGCCTTTGGAATTCTAAATGAGATTGCATTGGATCTGTAGATGGCTTTGGGTAGTATGAACATTTTAACAACTTTGTCTTTTAATCCATGAATACAGGATGTCTTTTCATTTCTTTGCGTCTTGCTTAATTTCTTTTATGAATGTTTTGACCTAGTTAGAGGTCTGTTCTATTTCTTCACAACGCACTCTTGGTAGGTTTTGTTTCTAGGATATTGTCCATTTCTTTTAAGTCATCCAATTGGTTGGCATATAATTGTGGGATTCTTCTTATCTCTGTGGCAGCATTGTAATGTCTTCTTTTATTTCTGATTTTATGTATTTGAGTCTTCTCTCTCTTTTTTTGTTAGTCTAGCTAAGGTTTGTCAATTCTGGTGATCTTTCAGTACCCCAACTCTTAGTTTCACAGATTTTTAAAAATTTTTCTATTTTGTTTATTTCTGCTCCATGTTATTTCTTTCCTTCTGCCAAATTTGGGCTTAATTTGTTCTTTTCCTTGTTCTTTGAGGTGTAAAGTTTCATTGAGATCTCTCTTCCTTTTAAATGTGACATTAATTTCTGTGAACTTCTCTTAGTACTGCTTTTGCTGCATCTCATAAGTTTTGGTATGTTGTATTTTGGTTTTCACTTGTCTCAAGGTATTTTCTAATTTTTTGACTTCTTCTTTGACCCAGTGGTTGTTCAAGAGTGTACTATTTAATTTTCATGTTTGTGAATTTTCTAGTGTTTAAAAAATATTCACATCCTATTTAAAGAGTAAAGAAAAAAAAACAAACAAACTCTAGTACGAGGCTAAAAAAGTCTCTATTTCCTACCTGAAAAGGATGTGAAGATAGGAACCAAGGCCAGTTAAAATATGCCACCATGCATGAAATTGTGTGGTAATACCTATGATAGGTGGTACCTTCTTTCGAAAGTTCCTGTGTGGAGAGAGGGAGAAAATCACCATGTTAAATTTTTAAAATATTTAGCAACTAACACTGATAGTCTTAGAACATTTTGAAATATCATTCTCAAAACAGCAGTTATTTAATTGCCTTAAGTTTCCTGTAGTCTGCCACATTGTTATCCAAAGTACATTCTGAGGAATAGTATTCAACAATGATAATTTATGGTCAATCTGTGTCATCTAAACCCTCAGCCACTTCTCTCTCTCATATCTTTTTGAAGCAAATCCCAGATACTATATCATTTTATTTATAAATATTTAGTATGTATTTCTAAAATATGAAAACCTCCCTAAAACATAACCAAATTTTCACACCTAAAGATAATAATAATACTCCCTTAATATCATAAAAGATTCGGTTACTGATTGAAGTTCCAAATTTCTCATACTTTATTTTTTTAAATAGTTGGTTTGTTTGAATCAGAATCCAAAAAAGGCCAACACATTGTATCTGGTTGGATATATCTAAGGCTCTTAATCTATATGTTCCTCTTCCCTCTTTTTTCCTGCCTCTGCAAATTTTTTTTTTTTTTTTCCTGAGACGGAGTCTTGCTCTATCGCCCAGGCTGGAGTACAGTAGCACGATCTCGGCTCACTGCAACCTCCGCCTCCCCAGTTCAAGCGATTCTCCTGCCTCAGCCTCCCAAGTAGCTGGGATTACAGGCACACGTCACCAGGCCCAGCTAATTTTTGTATTTTTAGTAGAGACAGGGTTTCACCATGTTGGCCAGGCTGGTCTTGAACTCCTGACCTCAAGTGATCCACCCCCTCGGCCTCCCAGAGTGCTAAGATTACAGGCATGAGTCACCACGCCTGGCTGTGCCTCTGCAATTTATTTGTCGAAGAGACCAGGTCATTCATTCTGTAGATTTCTCACAGTCTGAATTTTGTTGATTGCCTTCCTGTAGTACTGTTCAGTACCCTCCTCTCTTCTCTGTTTATGCAAAATTGTTAGTTCACAGGATTTAAGAGTTGGAATGACCCACCTGTTTAACCTATTCAGCATGCTCATTTCATGGAAAAGAGGGCCAGAAAGACAGTGTCTTAATGACAGACTAGAATCCAGAGACCTAAGTCTAAGATTCAAACTCCTGTCAATATATGATTGCTGACAAGATGGGAAAAGGAACACTTGCTTTTTTAGAAAATAACATTAAGCATATGAAAGTGTATATTTATATACATATATTTCATATGCTTATTACAAATCAGTCTTCTTTATTCAATGAAACAGATCAGGCATGTTTCAAAGGAATAGTCAACATTTGATTAACTATATAGTTCTTTGATGCCCACACACACAAAACCCAAACCCTACAGAGGTTATGAAATAGTCTCAGGTCCAAAATTTTAGGTAATTTAAACAGGTATTCCAATAGTCTAACTTTATTATACTGTATATATCTTTTAAATGTCAACAATAGTAAAAATTCATTTCAGGGCACTACTATTTCTATATGTTTATAAAATTCTCTACTTAATAAAATGCTTCCAAAAATATTTCTGAAGGAATGAAAATATATCTTACCTCAGTGACTCACAAAATATGTTATCTATATTCCAAAATAAAAATCCCAATAAAAATATACCCAATGATGTATAACCCAGTCCTCTAAGCCATGGATAAACCCTGTGGAGGGGGGGGGGGAAAAAGAAAAGCAAAATAAAATTTTCTCAAGTCATGTCACGATCAGAAATTGAAGCCATCACTTTCTTCCTTTTTTATAAGGGCTGGGATCTCACCATGTTGCCCAGGCTGGAGTGCAGTGGTTATTCACAGATGTGATCATTGTACATTCCAGCCTCGAATTCCTGTGCTCAAGGGTATCCTCCCATCTCAGTCTCCCAAATAGCTGGGAAAATAGACATGTGCTACCACGCCTGGCTAGAAGACATCACTTTCATGAGAAGGAACAATTTTTGTTTATAGTAAAAGCAGACCTATCAAATTTTCTAATAATTTGCCTACTATATGTAGCCAATAAAAGGTGCTGAGAAATAAGCCACCAGACTTCAATAAATGTATTGGGAAAGTACCTGATAACTTTTTTGGTCCCATGGAAAAGGCAGGGTGATAGTCGATTAGCTATCAATGTAGGTTGAGTCATATGCTCCATGTAAGGCAATGTAGTTACACATACACACACACACATTCATTCATTAAATCGCTTAATACATATGGAGTACTTACTGTGTACCAGGCATTGTTGTAAGCATTTGGGAAGGTAGTGGTCAATAGGTAAAGTCTTTGTTCTCAAAGAATTTACAGTATAGTTGGGGGAGGTAAACATTTAAATACATAATTATAATTGCTTTGAAGAAAAATAAGGCCTGATAAGGAGAGAGTGATATGGAGGTATTGTGGACGGGTGTGCATGCACACACATACCACACACAAAATGTTCAAAAAATCCCTGTGAGGCAGGTATTATTATTTTTACTTCACTGATGAGAAAATTGAAGCTTGGTGAGGTACTGAAAATAGTATCAGCTTACCTATGTTTTATAGCTTCAATGAGGTATAACTGACTTACATTTAAACTATTAAATATATTTAAAGTGTCTATCTGATCAGTACATCTGTACATACCCATGAAACCACCACCACAATCAAGATATCCACCACCTCCAAAAGCTCAATTTGCATTTTTTAGAATGCTATATAAATGGAATCATACCATATATACCCGATTGTATAGCTTCTTTCACTTGACATAATTCTTTGAGATTCATCTATGTTACTATGTTATCAATACTTCATTTCCCTTTATTGTTGAGTAGGTACTCCATTGTATGGTCACAGCACAATTTGTTTCTCTGTCCAAATGCGGGTTTCCAGTTTTTGATTGTTACAAATAAAGCAGCTATGAACATTCACAAATAACACTTTATATAGACATATGTTTTAATTTTTCTTGGGTAAATAGCTAGGAGAAGAATGGCTGTATTGTATGGCAGGTGAATATTTAATTTTTCAAGATACTGCTACACTGTTTTCCTAAGTGACTGTACCATTTTACATTCCCACCAGGCATGTATAAGTGTTCCAAACGTTCCACATCTTCATCAGCACTTGGTTTGAAGTCAGTCTTTTTCATTTTAGCTGTTTTAGTAGGTATGTAGTGGTATCTCATTGTGGTTTTAATTTGCATTTCCCTAATGACTAATGTTTTTGAGCATCTTTCACGTAGTTATTTACTACCCATACATCTTCTTTGATACATTATTGTTTGCCTTCTTATTATTCAGTTTTAAGAATTCTTTCTATATTTTACATGTAGGTACTTTGTTGGCTATATATTTTGCAAGTAGTTTCTCCAAGTCTGTGGCTTGCCTTTTATTTTCTGAATACTATATTTTGAAGAACAAAGTTTGAAATTTTGATGAAGTTCAGTTTGTCAATTTTTTTCTATAGTTTGTGCTTTTTATTAATAAATCTTTGCCGAACCAAAAATATCTCCTATATTTTCTTTTAAAAGTTCTATAATCTCAGTTTTTACATTTTGAGATATAATTTACATTTGGAAATAGAACTCATTTCTATTAAATTTTTATATTGGTGTGAGGTTGAAATTCATTTTTTTTGGTCCTAAGAATATTCATTTGTTCCAGCACAATTTGTTGAAAAGATTATCTTTCTCCACTGAATTACCTTGACATATTTGTTGAAAATCAGGTCAGTATGGGTGTGTGGGTCTATTTTTGGATGTTCTATTGATTTATATTTCATTATTACCACCAATACAACATTGTCTTAGTAGCAGCATAGAGTAAGTCAAGTCATGCAAGCCCTCTAACTTTGTTCCTTTTCAAAAACTGTTTTGGCTATTCGCAATCTTTTGCATGCCCATGTTAATGTCAGAATCAGTTTCTCCATTTTTACCAAAAAGCCTGCAGAACCTACAAATCAGGATTGGAGAACTGGCATCTTAACCATATTGAAGTTTCTAATCCATTAAATGGTGTATCTGTCTATTTGTCTAGCTCTTCAATTTCTCTCAACAAAAAAACTGTACAGTGTAGTTTTCAATGTACAGATCTTGCATATTTTGTTAAATTTAATCCTTAAACATTTAATGTATTTTAATGTTATTGTAAATTATACTTTACAAAATCTTACTAATAGTTCACTCTAGAACAGAGAAATATGATTTTGAATATGGACTAGAATCTTGTGACTCTGCTAAATTTCACTTATTGCTTCTAACAGCTTTTTTTTTTTTTTTTTTTTTTTTTTTTTTTTGAGATGGAGTCTTGCTCTGTTGCCAGGCTGGAGTACAGTGGCTCAATCTTGGCTCACTGCAACCTCTGCCTCCCAGGTTCAAGTGATTCTCCTGCCTCAGCCTCCCAAGTAGCTGGGACTACAGGCATGCGCCACCATGCCTAGCTAATTGTTGTATTTTTAGTGGAGATGGGGTTTCACTGTGTTGGCCAGGATGGTCTCCATCTCTTGACCTCGTGATCCGCCCACCTCGGCCTGCCAAAGTGCTGGGATTTCATGCATGAGCCACCGCGCCTGGCCCTCTAACGGCTTTTTTTGTACATGTCCTGTGATATTTTCTATACATGATCATGTCATTTGCAAGTAAAATGTTGGGTAGGATTTCCACCAGTATAATGTTGAATAGAAGTAATTATATATTCTAGTTTTATTCTTGATTTTTAAAGGGATTAAAAAAATACATGTCATGACTAGGTGTTTTATATGCTATAGAATTTATAGGTTAAGAAAGTTCCCTTCTATTACTAGTTTGTAAAGGGTTTTGTTTTGTTTTAGAACATAAATAGGTGTTGAATTTTACAGAATGCTTTAGTCTAAATCTTGATATCATGTAATTTTTCTCCTTTTAATATTTAATTTTAATTTTCTAAAGACTGGTCTGCCTCTGTTCTTTATTTTTTAAATATGGTGAATGGCAATAATAAATTTTTCAATTTTTTTTTTTTTTACTTAACTGTAAGTATTGGCATATAAGTGAACGTAAAAGGTGATTAGTTTAAAAATGATCAGGAAAGCACAAACCTGGCAATGTATGGAAAAGGCATTATTACCACTGTTTGATGAGGGTTCTCAAGAGAAGATGAGCTTAAAAGAATCACAGTCTGGCTTCAGCTTTTCAGAGTTTATCATAGCCCCCATTTGAGGAAGGCAAGAATGAGTCCCAAGAAACATAGGCCTCAACACAGTGAAGGCTTCTGGCAGTGTGGGCCAGGTACTGATATATGACAGGAATATGATCAGTGGGGGTAGGGTGCTATCTGTTTTCTGCTTCTAAACTTACTTACCATGGCCAATCTTCAGCTCTCAGGGGCAGTTCAAAGCAAAACTCTTCTGTGGGGTAAAATGAATGTCTTTGGTTATCCAGGTAGCAGGGCGGGAAGGGGAGAGCAAGAACATCAGCACATGGTCCATGCAAGGCTAAGGGGACTTACTACCCATATAGTATCAGGTGCAAGAGTGTAGAATACAGAAGGCACTCAACATGTCTCTCTGTATCTCTCTCTATCTCACTGCTTTATTCTGGATTGCCTGCCTGTCTAGCATACAGCTGTCATCTGAGAAATCCCTTTCCATCACCTGCACCTTAGGAACTGCCTTCACCTCTCTCTTTCATTGGATCTCCTGTCTTGTATCCCACGCACTCGTCCTTTTTGTAGTACTCTCATTTTGGCGAAGCACGTCTTTCAGTAGGTTCTTGAGCAATATTTAATGGGATGTAAGTTTTTTTGAGATCTTGGAATGTATGAAAACATATTTTTCTCTGTATTTTACTGATAGTTTGGCTGCCTGTAGAATTCTAGCTTAGAAATAATTTTCCTTTAGAAATTTGAAGGCATTGGTCTCCTAGTTTCAATGTTGCTTTGGCAAGCCCAAAGCCATTCTGATTCCTGATCCTTTGTATATATTCCTGCCTCTCAACTTATATACTTCTGGAATCCTTCCTTGTTCTAGAACTCTGAAACTGGCATAGGTCTAGAACAAGGACGGAGCACATCTCCATCCATTGTGCTGGGTATCCAGTGGGCTTTTTCAGTCTAATAACTCATGCCCATCAATTATATAATGTTTTCTTGAATTATTTTGGTAATTACCTTTCTTCCATTTTCTCTATTCTCTGCCTCTGTCTCCTTTTTGATGTTGGTTCCCTTCTATTCTGGCTCAACATTATCTATTCAGTAATATTTCTATTGAGTCTATTCTATCTGCCATGTCTTTTTTTTTTTGTCCTATACTCAGAGTTGCTTCTTTAACTGTATCTTTTAAACACTTCAATTCAGCTTTTCATTTTATAATTTTTTAAAAAATTAGACAGAAGTCTTGCTTTGTTGCCCAGGCTAGAGTGCAGTGGTGCGATCATTGCTCACTGTAACCTCAAGCTCCAGGGCTCAAGTAATCCTCCCACCTCAGCCTCTCGAGTAGTTAGGACTACAAGAGCATGCCACCATGCCAAACTAGTTATTATTATTATTATTATTATTATTATTTCTGGTAGAGACAGGGTCTCACAATGTTTCCTACTGGTCTCAAACTCCTGGCCTCAAATGATCCTCTCACCTTGGCCTACGAAAGTGCTGGGACTATAGGTGTGAGCTACTACACTTGGCTCATATTTTTATATCTTTAAGATTTTTAAATTTTTCTGAATGTTCATTAAAAAAATACCATCCTATTTTTGATTCATAGGCACGGTATATCGCTAGGAATATTAATTAATGATATTTATTATTTATGAAGCTTTCTTCCTTCTGCGTAAGTTGGTTCCTCCTTCCCTTATTATTTGTTTTGGCCTCCATCTTTCATATTGGATTAATTCATCATGTGTGACACTGTTGCCTCATTTTTAATAATCTAAAAAGGGAGACTAAAAAGGTGATCATAAAAGCTCTAAGCATGTGGTTGAGGTCTTTGGACTAGTAACCTTCACTGTAGGGCTACTTTGCTGGGACAGTTGTTGAGGAAATCCTCAATATCAGTATTTTTAGGTCTTTTAGGCCGACGCTATTCCCTAAAAGAAGACTCTCATTGTTTTTTGCCTAGAGTTCTTTGTAGTCAGCACTCAGAATGTATAACCTCACCCAGTTTCCCTAATTTCAGTATGCTATTCACATGCTCAATTGTGCCTGGCAGAATTTAGTGTAGACACATTGTTTACCCTTTCCAGAGAATAAAGCTTCAGACTTCTGTAATTACTCAGTGCTATGAAATGGATGAGGGGATCTGATTTTAACCAATTCTCCTTATTTTAGATTTCTCTTCTATCTCCTTTTCCAAACTGCCTGTTACTGCTAATGCCTAATACTTGAGAAAATTCTGTGATGTAAACTGAAGGTTCCTGGCTCAGAATTTGTCTTTCTTGGGCCTGTTAAGGCAGTTAGCAGTAGTCCATCTATGTTCCAGCTTCTAACATTTTATTGAGTCTCCTCCTTGTGGGCTTATTTCTTTTAAGTAAATTCCTTTGTTGTAGTTATAGTGGAGTTTCAGAAGGGAGCAAAATTAGATACCTAGTGATCTTCAGTATTGTGTTTCTGTTTTACCTTTCATTAATTTCTGCCCTTTATTTCCATTTTTCATTTCTCTTCAGGTGTACTCTATTGATCTGTTTTCTAATTCTTAAAAAAATTTTTTTAAAGGGGCGATGCTAATCTCTGTATTGTTCCAGTTTTAGTATATGTGCTACCAAAGCGAGCTTTGTTTTCTAATTCTTAAAATTGAATGCTTAGTTATTTTTCAGCCTATTTCTAATGTAAACATCTAATGTTATAAATTTCCCTCAAAGAATCACTTTACCTATATCCTACTTAGATTTGTACAATTTTCATTGTGATTCCATTCTAAGTATTTTAAAATTTCCATTATGATTTCTTTTTTTACTCATGAGTATTTAGACATGTGGTTTTAGGTTTCCAAAAATGTGGGCCATTTTGACTAATTCTGTTTTGTTTTGTTTAAACTAATTACACTGTAGTCAGAGGACACCTGTGCATAATACCAGTTTTTTTTTTTTTTTTTTTTTTTTTTTTTGAGACTGAGTCTTGCTCTCTCACCCAGGTTGGAGTGCAGTGGTACGACCTCAGCTCACTGTAACCTCTACCTCCTGGGTTCAAGCGATTCTCCTGCCTCAGCCTCCCGAGTAGCTGGGATTACAGGCACCCACAACCATGCCTGGCTAATTTTTGTATTTTTAGTAGAGACGGGGTTTCACCACGTTGGCCAGGTTGGTCTCAAACTCCTGACCTCAAGTGATCCACCCACCTCAGCCTCCCAAAGTGCTGGGATTATAGGCGTGAGCCACCGTGCCTGGCCAATGATACCAATTCTTTAAAGCAGGGGTCCCCAACCCTGGGGCCATGGACCGGTACTGGTCTGTGGCCTGTTAGGAACCAGGCTGCACAGAAGGTGAATGGTGGGCAATGAGCATTATTGCCTGAGCTCTGCCTCCTGTTAGATCAGTGGTGACGTTAGATTCTCATAGGAGCACGAACATTACCATGAACTGCACATGCAAGGGATCTAGATTATGCACTCCTTATAAGAATCTAATGCCTGATGATCTGTCACTATCTCCCGTCACCCTCAGATGGGACCGCCTAGTTGCAGGAAAACAAGCTCAGGACTCCCACTGATTCTACATTATGTTGAGTTGTAGAATTATTTCATTATATATTACAATGTAATAATAACAGAAATAAAGTGCAGAATGAATATAATTCTCTTGAATCATCCCGAAACCATCCCCCAACCCCAGTCTGTGGAAGAACTGTCTTTAATGAAACCGGTCCCTGGTGCCAAAATGGTTGGGGACTATTGCTTTAAAGTTTGTCGAACCTTGCTCTAAAGCTAATATCGAGTAGAATTAATAATTATTTTATGCATGCTTGAGAAAGGTGTACATATTTTAAATGTTAAGACTACAAGATCATTTTCTTATTGTGTTACTCAAGTTTTATCTATATCTGTATTTATATATATTTTTGTCTGAGTTACTGTGTTAAAGTATCTCAGCATGATGGAGCATTATCTATTTATCTTTGTAAATTCTGTCAATTTTTGCTTAAAAATTTCCATAGATGTTTAGAATTGCCATTTCTTTCTGGTAAATTGAATCTTATTACTAATCTAGTGAATGCATTTGTTTTAAATGATGCCTTAACTTTTTATTGGTTATTAAAAGTTCTAGTCCAACTTTCTTTTGGATTCAGTTTTTAGAATCTTATTTACTCCTCCATGTTTCTGAAAGATATTATAAAGTCAATTACCATTTTTAGTGGTTAGGAAAAATGCTCATGTAAACATGAAAACTAATCATTGAATGTATTCTCTTCCCAAGTAACAAGTTTCTTGACTTAGAAACTATGTAACTTTGATTATCCCCTTCCATTGTACATGTTGTTTTGTCCATTTGTTCCACTTTGTATATTTTTATTCTCTCAAATGACACATTATTTTAAGTAGTCACAATATTTTGTTCAAATATTCCCATTGGTTTATCATTTTTTTCTCCTTTATTGTTCTTTCTTGCATCTCAGCTCTTCTGCCTAAAGAATATCTCTTAAAAAGTCTTTTAGTGAGGTGTATTGGCAAACTCTCTCCATTTTTGTTGTTTCAAATCGTCTTTATCTTACCCTTGTTCTTGAAAGATATTTGGATATAGAATTCTAAGCTGATGGTTAATTTCTCTCAGTACTTTAAAGACAACAGTCCATATGTGTTTTGGCTTCCATGGTTGCTGTTGGTAAGTCTGCAGACCAACAGTTATTCCTTTGTTGGTAATATGTGTTTTTTTTTTTTTAATCTGTGAATGCTTTTAAGATCTTTGTCTTTGGATTTCAGCATCTTCAGTGTGCTTTTTCTACAGGTATCAATGAAGATTCAATTGTAGATAATAGTAACAACTAGATTGTAAACAGAAAAGAATTTAATACTTTCAATTTCAACAGAAATTCTGAATGAGCAAGTCATAGGCTTTTCAGGAATGACTGACGAACACTACCACAGAAAAATCTTGCCAAAGGAACTTTTTTCTTTGTCACAATTAGGAATCTAGAGAATTGGGAAGCCTCTGGACCAACTTCTGCACCCACATCAAACTACCTTAGTATAATTCACAGATCAGGAAACTGCCATCAGACCTGTTTATACCAGTCATGATGCATACCCTAGATCCACACCAGTAAATGGATGCGTTACATACTACCACTTCTCTTCCCTCACTCAACTGGTTCTGAATTCAAGCCTCATGTTAATACATGTGATTGGCAGAACCTGAGTGTTATTTGGAATCTTACCTGCAAAGAAAATATGGGAAATAAAGCTTTTAACCTTTTGGCATCTGTAGTACTGGAAGGCACACTAGAAGGAGGTTGGAACCATGCTAATCTATCACATCTGCCACACCTGAGAAAGATTTCCATTTATTTGTCTTGCTCGGAATTTCTTGTTTTTGGAGCCAAGGAGTCATGTCCTTTGTCAGTTCTAAAGAATTCCCATCTATTATCTCTTTGAATACCTCTTCTTTCCCAATTTTTGCTATTCTCTCATTTTGGAAATGCAATTAAATGTTATTTCTCTGTGATGTTATCTGGCTTATTTCTTTAGGTTATCTTCCAGTTCACTAATTCTAACTTCAGCTGTGTTAGTGTATTTTTTACTTATCAATTTTTTTATTTCAATGATTTTCTTTTCTTTTCTTTTTTCTTTTTTTTGAGATGGAGTCTCATTCTGTCACCCAGACTAGAGTGCAGTGGCGCGACCTTGGCTTACTGCAACCTCCACCTCCCAGGCTCAAGTGATTCTCCTGCCTCAGCCTTCCAAGTAGCTGGGATTACAGGCACCCACCACCACGCCTGGCTAATATTTGCATTTTTAGTACAGACGGGGTTTTACCATGTTGGCCAGGCTGGTCTCGAACTCCTGACCTCAAGTGATCTGCCTGCCTTGGCCTCCCAAAGTGTTGGGATTAAAGGCCTGAGCCACCGCACCCAGCTGATTTTATTTTTAATGTCAGAAGTTCTTTGATTCTCTTTCATATCTTGATTTTCATTTTTGATAATCCCATTTTCGATCTCTTTTATTTTATTAAATATTTTCTAAATTGTTACTTTGTATTTCAGCATCTGATTTGAGGGAGGTCATTTGTTTTTCCTGACTTTTGTTTAAGGTGGCTTATTCCTTCCCGTGGTTTTAGAATTATTGATTATGTACACGTTTGATCTCCATCTACAGAAATCCAGAGGGGCCTCCATTAAGAATACATTTCTTTACAAATTCTTAGGGGAGTCATTTTCCCTACCTAAAACTGAGGCTGAAAGACAAGTTGCCTTGTCAGTTCTTTCTATTGGAGAGCAAATTTTTTCTAGCCCAGCCCTTCACTGACAATATACCTCTTTAATGGTCCTGGCTTTATTTGTATATGTGTGTGTATGGTGATGAGGAAATAGTTCCAATTGCCAGTCTGAAACATACCAAAAACTTTGCCTTCTGTTTTGTGGCTTCAAACCTAAGGCTCTGGTTTCATGGTATCTTCAAATGCCTTGAAGTTTACCACAATCTCTCTCTCTCTCTCTCTTTTTGTTGAGACAGGGTCTCACTCTGTTGCCCAGGCTGGAGTGCAGTGGTGTGATAATGACTCACTGCAGCCTTGGCTCCCTGGGCTCAATCAATCCTCCTGCCTCAGCCTGCTGAGTAGCTGGGACTAAAGGTATGTGCCACCACACCTACCTAATTTATTAACTTTTTTTTGTAGAAGTGGGTTCTTACTTCTTTGCCAGGTTGGTCTTGAATGCCTGGGCTCAAGCAGTCCTCCCACTGTAGTCTCCCAAAGTATTAGGATTACATGTGTGAGCCACTGTGCCTGGCCAGTTGACCATGATCTAAGTACTCATTTGTCACTGTAGTTTGCAGCTCCTTCTCTGGATTTGATGCCCCCTCCAGATCTCATGTTGAGATGTAATCCCCAGTGTTCTAAGTGGGGCC
Source organism: Gorilla gorilla gorilla (assembly GCF_029281585.2). Classification (NCBI taxonomy): domain Eukaryota; kingdom Metazoa; phylum Chordata; class Mammalia; order Primates; family Hominidae; genus Gorilla; species Gorilla gorilla. The sequence continues at coordinate 84,895,956 of NC_073233.2, read as the reverse complement.
TGGTGGGAGGTGTTTGAGTCATGGGGGCACTCTCATGGCTTGGTTCTGTCCTTGCGGTAGTGAGTGAGTTCTCAAGAGATATGGTTGGTTAAAGTGTATGGCACCTCCCCTACTCTCTCTTGCTTCTGCTTTTGCCATGTGGCGTGTCTGCTCCCCTTTGCCTTCCGCCATGATTGTAAGCTTCCTGAGGCCTCCCCAGAAGCCAAGCAGATGCCACACCATGCTTTCTGTAAAGCCTAAAAAACTGTCAGCCAATTAAACTTCTTTTCTTTATAAGTTACCTAGTCTCCAGTATTTCTTTATAGCAGTGCAATAATGGCCTAATACAGATACTTTGGATTGCCATTATTGGAGACAGGGTCTTGCTCTGTTGTTCAGGCTGGAGTGCAGTGGTACAATCATGGCTCAATGCAGCCTCAGTGTCCTGGGATCAAGTGATTCTCCCATCTCAGCCTCCCAAGTAGCTAGGACTATAGGCATGCATCACCACACCTGGCTAATTTTTAAATTTCTTTTTGTATAGACTAGGTCTCCCTATTATTGCCCAGCCTGGTCTCAAACTCCTGGGCTTAAGTAATCCTCCTGCCTTGGCCTCCCTAAGTGCTGGAATTATAGGGATGAGTCACCATGCCCAGCCTGGAATTTTATGTTCTTTTGAACTCATCTGGGCATTTAAAGGATGTTTGTTATATTATATTTAGAATTTCTAGGTGTTTTGTTACAGGAGGAATTTTCAGATGTTTCATCAGACAAAAGTAACAAAAGTTTTAAGAGTTTCAATTTGATTTTAAAAACATTTATGGGTAAGCACTATCCTGGGATCCAGGGATTACCAAGATAACTAAGACTTTAAGAAGCTCACAGTCTAGTTGAGCAGACGGATAAGGAAATAATGACCAGTGCTAAATGAAATGATCAACAAATGGACATATAGGAAAGAAGTTGTGGCAAGACAGATGGAAGAAAGTTGCTTTTATTTCATAGGATTGCCACTGTTAAGTGCTTTTTAAAGGTCTGTCATTTGTGTTTCTAAAAGTATTGGTACCCTGTCTATCAGACTTGATTTAAGTCAAGGACTGTATTTTATGCTTCTTTATATTTACCTAAGGGGCCTAAATTAAAAACAGAATAAACTGGGACTTGGGCTTCTGGGAAGATGAAGTGGATATACTTTTTCATATTCATTCCACTAAGTAAAACTAAAACTGCTGGGCATTATACATAAGACAAACATAAGAAGACCCTGAAAGGTGTTGACAAGAAGCAGACTAACTAGGGATTTTGGGACCTGAGAAATGATACAGTGGTGAGTTCCATGTCTTTTCTTTTTAAAAAATTAATATTATTTTAAATTGATAAATCATAATTATATACATTTATGGAGAACAATGTGATGTTTTGACATATGTATACAATGTGGAATGATTAAATCAAGCTAATTAACATACCCATCACTTATTTTTTTGTGGTGAGAAATTTGAAATTTGCTATCTTAGCTATTTTGAAATATATAATACATTATAGTCACCCTGCCATGCAATAGATTTCCCACTCATGCAACAAAGGCTGAATGGGGAGCCTAGACTTCCATCCTCATCAGGGTATTAGAAGGTGCTTCAACCCCATGCCAGGTTAAGAAGGCCAAGTAGTGAGGGCTTGGGACTCTCATCCCCACCCACAGTAATTAGTTCCTTATTCCCTTAGAGACCATGTGAGGAGCTTGGATATCTATCTTCCCGTGGCAATGATGAGACACTGTTTTCCCTCCCTAGTGGGGTATTGTCAGAGACCTACTGCAGAGTCAGAATTTTCACCACTGGCCAGAGATACCATGGCCACACCACTTGGGTGTCAGTGGAAACCAGATGGTAAGAAATAATAAAGCAACCCTTCCCCTCTCAGACAAAGCAGTGGCCTAGTAGGGAGAGGGAGCTCCCAACTCAGCCCAGCAGTTAATCAAGAGCCTTTTCTCCCCCTCGCTTGCCAACAGAGGCCAAAGAGGAACCTAGACTTCTACGAGTACCTGGCAGTAATGAGGTGGTGCTCAGGGACCTGTGGGACTATAACAAAAGATCTAAGTGTCTTGTTATTGGTGTCCCCCAGAAGGAGAGGAGGAAGAGAGCAGGGCTGAAAAGTACTTGATAAAATAATGGCAAAAAATTTCTAAATTTGTTAAAAAAATAAAAATAAAAACAAAAAACTCAACAATTCCCTAACTAAAAACAACAAACACACAGATTCAAGAAGCTGAGCCAACCTCAAAACATGTGATTGTTTTTAAGCTTTTTTTTTTTTTTTTTCAAGAGACAGGGTCTTGCTCTGTTGCCCAGGCTGGAGTGCAGTGGCGCAGTCCTAGCTCACTGCAGCCTCGAACTCCTGGGTTCAAGCAATCCTCCTGCCTCAATCTCCCGAGCAACTGGGACTACAGGTATATATCACAATGCCTGGATAATTTTTATATTTATTTTTTACAGATGGGGTATCTCTATGATACCCAGTCTGGTCCTGAACTCCTGGCCTCAAGCAATCCTCCCACCTCAACCTCCCACGTATCTGGGATTACAGGCATGAGCCCTGCTCAAACATGTTAGACCCAAAGAAATTCACATTAAGACAAACTATAGCCAAACTTCTGAAAACTAAAGACATAGGAAAATCTTGAAGTAGTGAGAGACAAACAACATCTTACCTATGGGGGAAAACAATTCAAATGATAAAGGATTTTTCATTAAAAAAAAATGTGAAGGGCAGAGGAAGTGGCATGACATTTTTCAAATTCTGAAAGAAAATAATTGTCAACCTAGAATTTTATATATAGTAAATACATCCTTTAGGAACAAAATAAATATTAAGACATTCTTAGGTGAAGGAAACCTAAGAGACTACATTTCCAGGAGACCTACCCTAAAAAATGGCTAAAGGAAGTTCTCTAAACAGAAAGGAAATGATGAAAAAAGGGATCATGGAATATCAGGAAGGAAGAAAGAGCAATGGAAATGAGTATAAATGTGGGAGGACACAACACATTTTCCTTCTCGAGTTTTCTAAGCTATGTATTATGATTAAGACAAAAATCATAACACTGTCTGATATGGTTCTAAATGCATGGAGACAAAATATTAAAGACAGCTGGGCGCGGTAGCTCACACCTGTAATCCCAGCACTTTGGGAGGCTGAGGTGGGTGGATCACCTGAGGTCAGGAGTTTGAGACCAGCCTGGCCAACATGGTGAAACCTTGTCTCTAATAAAAATATGAAAATTAGCCAGGCATGGAGGCAGCACCTGTAATCCCAGCTACTTGGGAGGCTGAGGCAGAAGAATTGCTTGAACCTGAGAGGCAGAGGTTGCAGTGAGCCAAGATCGCGCCACTGCACTCCAGCCTGGGCAACAAGAGTGAAACTCTGGCTCAAAAAAAAAAAAAAAAAAAAAAAAATATATATATATATATAAAATATACATATATATTATATACCAATTATATTTTAAATGGGTCAGGGTAAAGGCATTCTTATGAGTTGAATTTTTCACCTCTAAAAAAGATATGTTGAAGTCATAACTCTAGTACCTCAGAATGTTACCTAATTTGGAAATAAAGTCCTTGCAGATATAATTATTTAAGATGGGTTTATATTAGAGTAGGGTGGGCCCTACTCCAATATGACTGGTGTCCTTATAAGAAGATAGCTATGTGAAGACACAGAGACATGGGGAGAATGCCATGTGACAAAGGCAAAGACTGGACTGATGCAGCTATAAGTCAAGGAATACCAAAGCTTGCCACCAAACTACTAGAAGCTAGGAAGAGAGGTAAGAAAGAATTTCCCAACTGGTCTCAGAGGGAGCATGGCCCTGAGACATTTTCATCTGGGACTTCTAGCCTCTAGAACTGTGATACAATAAATTTTAGTTATTTAAAGCCACGTAGCTTGTGGACTTTGTCATGGTGGCCCTAGGAATCGAATACAGACACATGAAAGGGAGGTAAGTTTTCTGTAGTTTACTGGAACTGGTAAAATGCTGATTAACATTAGACTCTGATAGGGTATGCATATATAAAGTAATACTGAGAGCAGCCACTGAAAAAGCAATACAAAGAGAAACATAAGCACTATAGACACACTAACGGCCAGCAGATCACTAGGTCAGGAGATCGAGACCATCCTGGCTAACACGGTGAAACCCGTCTCTACTAAAAATACAAAAAATTAACCAGGTGCAGTGGCAGGCACTGTAGTCCCAGCTACTCAGGAGGCTGAGGCAGGAGAATGGCATGAACCCGGGAGGCGGAGTTTGCAGTGAGCTGAGATCGCGCCACTGCTCTCCAGCCTGGACGATGGAGTGAGACTCCGTCTCAAAAAAAAAAAGAAAAGAAAAAGTTTAAGTAACTCACAGGCAGGAAAAAGCATATAAAAGCAAAAAACCAGAGAGAACAAATAGAAAACAAAAAATAAAATGGCAGTTAATTTCTAATATGTTAATAATTATATTAATATAAATGATCTAAATACACCAATTAAAAGAAATTGGAAGAGTGGATTAAAAACATGACTCAAACTAATTCAACTATATAATGTCTAAAGGAAATGCATTTCAAATATAACAGTATGATCAGGTTGAAACTAAAAGGATGAAAAAAGATATGCCACACAAACATTAATCAAAAGAACGCTATGCTAATATGGATATATTAATCAGATAAATTAGACTTCAGAGCAAAGAAGATTACCAGAGTTAGAGAGGAACATTACATAATGACAAAAAGGCCTATCTACCAAGAAGATACAGCAGTTCTAAATGTCTGTGCATCAAAATAGACCTGCAAAATGTGTGGAGCAAAAACTGACAGAATGAAGGAGAAATAGTCAAGTCCAAAATCATGTTTGCAGACTTCAGTATTTTTCTGTCATCAACTGATAGAACAACTAGATAGAGAATCAACAATGATACAGAATAACTAAAAAATACCATTGAGCATTAAATAGCTAAGTCGGTGGACTTGGGGCACAAACACTGCACATTTCAAAGAAAGGACTGGCTCTTGACTGGCTCCTGGGAGATAACTTCTGAGACCTTAGAAAATCCTGCCCAATAAGAGTGTCTTTGTATACTTGACACTTTGGGCCATGCCAGATAGTTTATGCAACTAACGTGATTTATAGGAAACACCTATTTTTATTTGCCTGGGGTCTTGGGCCATGCTGTATCAGTTTGACCTTTAGGTAACAAACCTTAACTACGAGTATAACAGCTTTGCTGAGTTCTGTGAATCCTAGTGAATCATCAGACCTGAGGGTAGTCATGGGAAACACTGACACAACCACCAACCAACAGGATCTAATTGACATATGTAGAAGATTTTATCAAACAATAGCAGAATACTTATTCTTTTCAAACAAACATGGAACATATGCCAAGATATCCTTGGCATAAATATCCTTGGTATAACCTGATCCATAATACAAACCTCAACAAATTTAAGAAAAATGAAATCATGCAGTGTGTGTTCTCTGACCACAATGAAATCAAACAAGAAATCAAGAATGACAATAGGAAAATCTCCAAACCCTTGAATGTGAAACAACATACACCTAAATAATCCATGGGTCAAAGAGGAAGTCTCAAGAGAAATTTTAAAAAGTACATTGAACTGAATAAAAATGAAATACAACATATAAAAAGCTGTGGGACACTGCTAAAGCAGTGCTGAGAGGAAAATTTATAGCACTAAATGCTCATTAGGAAATAGGAAAGTCTGAAATAAAAATTTAAGCTTCCATCTCAAGAACCTTGAAAAAGAAATGAAAATAAACCCACAACAAGCAAAAGGAAGAAAATATAAAGAACAGAAATCAATGAAACTGAAAAATGAAAAATGGAGAAAATCAATCAAACAAAAGTCTGGTTTTTAAAAAGATCAATAAAATTTGAGATACTTCTAACAAGGCTGACCAAAAAAGAAAGAGAGAAGACTAACACATTACCAATATTAGGAATGAAACAGATTATCACTACAAGCCCTCTCAACATCAAGAGGAAAACAAGGGAATATTGTAACCAATGCTACACACATAAATTTTGATGACTTAGATGAAATGAACCAATGCCTCAAGAAACACAAACTACCACAATTCACTCAAAATCAATCATTTGAATAGCTGCATGTCTTCAACAAGAGTGGAAGAAAAAAGAAAAAAGTGAATAACTGCATGACTATTAAAGAAGCTGAACCTGTAATTTTATTTTCCTGCATATGTTTAATGTAAACATTTTATTATGTTAAAATATTCATAAAGTTTAACTTTTTAACCCTTTTAAAGTATATAGATCTGTAGCATTAAGTACATTCACATTGTTGTGCAACCCTTACCACTGTCTATCTCCAGAACTTTTTCTATCTTCCCAAACTGCACTTTGTACCCATAAAACGATAACTCTCCAATGCCTTCCCCAGGGAACCCCCTCATCCTACTCCCCACCAGGCCCCGATCACCATTTTATTTGTGTCTTTATGAAGTTGACTACTCTAGGAACCTCATATAAGTGGACTCATGTAGTATTTGTCCTCTTGTGACTGGCTTATTTCACTTAGCCTAATGTCTTATAGGTGCATCCCTGTTGTAACAGGTGTCAGATTTTCCTTTATTTTTAAAATGTATAATTTTAAAATGTCCCAAAAAACAGATTTCCAGGCCCAGATGGTTTCACTAGAGAATTCTACCAAACATTTAAAGAAGAGTTAACACTGATTGTACACAATTTATTCCAGAAAATAGAAGGGAGCAACATTTCCCAATTCATTTAATGGAATGTATAGTATCCTGATGCCAAAACCAGAAAAAGACAGGACAAAAAATAAAAACTACAAACCAATATCCTTCATGAATACGGATACAAAAATCCTTAACAAAATATTAACAAGTGAAGAATTCAGAATATATAAAAAGAATTACATAAGTAAGGTTTATCCCAGGATACAAGGCTGGATCAATATTCCCATATCAATTAATATAATCCACCTTATTAACAGACTACAGAATAAAACAGTATGATAAAATCAATTAATACTGAAAAAGTGTTTGACAAAATCCAACACCCATTCATGATAAAGAAAATTAGTAATAGAGTGTATTATAGGTCCATTTATGATAACAAAAGTTATGATAAAAATAAAGAATAGAGGATATAGTGTGTCTCCTCTGATATTCATATGTTAAAGTCCTAACCCCCTGTACTTTAGAGTGTGACTATTTAGAGATAGGTTCTTTAAAGAGATAATTAAGTTAAAATGGGGTCATTAGGGTAGGCCCTAATCTAATATAACTGGTGTCCTTTATCAGAAAAGGAGATTAGGACACAAACACACAGAGAAATCAGACCCAGGCATGCACAGAGAAAAGACCAAATGAACACCTTCTCTCTGTGTTCTCTGTGTGGCCAATTGCATGCCAAAGAGAGGTGTGTCAGAAGACATCAGACCTGCTGACACCCTAGTCTCAGACTTCTAGCCTCCAGAACTGTGAGAAAATAAGTTTGTTGGTTAAGCCACCCAATCTAATGATATTTTATTATATGTGGCAGCCCTATCAAACTAGTATAGAGGGCAAATTCCTCAACCTAATAAAGAACGTCTATAAAAAACATACAGCTAACATTTCACTTAATGATGAAAGGTTAAATGCTTTTCCCCTAGAATTGGGAACAAGGCAAGGAGATCTGCTGTCACCGCTCTTACTCAACATAGTCTTGGAAGTTCTAGTCAGGTCAATAAGGCAAAAAGGAACTAAAAAGCACACACATCAGGAACGAGGATATACGCTATTTCTATTTGCAGCGAATCTTAAATCTACAGGGCCGAGCGTGTTGTCTCACACCTGTAATCCCAGCACTTTGGAAGGCTGAGACAGGCAGATCACGTGGTCAGGAGTTTGAAACCAGCCTAGCCAACATAGTGAAACTCCGTCTCTACTAAAAATACAGAAAAATTAGCTGGGCATGGTGGTGGGCGCCTGTAATCCCAGCTACTGGGGAGGCTGAGGCAGGAGAATCACTTGAACCTGGGAGGCAGAGGCTGCAGTGAGCCGAGATCATGCCATCGCACTCCAGCCCGGGAGACAGTGCGAGACTCCGTCTCAAAAAAAGCAAAAAACGAAACAAAACAAAAAAATCTACAAGAAAACTCTCCTAGAACTGACTTCAACAAGGTGGCAGAATAAAAGATAATCAATTGTGTATCTATATAATAGCAATGAACATGTGGACACTAAAATTTAAAAATACAATATCACAACTGCTTAAAAAATTGAAAACTACAAAATGCTGATGAAATAAATTAAAGATCTAAATAAATCAAGAGACATACTGTGTTCATCGATTGGAAGACTCAACATAGTAAAGATGTCAGCTCTGCAAATTGATATGCATATTTAATGTAATTCCTATAATTCCTAAAATCTCAACAAGATTTTAAATTTAGACAATATTATTCTAAACTTTATATGGAAAGGCAAAGGAACCTGAATAGCTAGAGCAATTTTGAAAAAGAAGAATGAAGTGGGAGGAATCAGTCTGTATGATTTGAAGACTTATATGGCCACAGTAATCAAGACTGTGTGGTATTGGTGGAGGGGGAGACACATCAATCAATGGAACATAACTGAGATCCCTAAAACAGACCCACACAAATCTACCCAAATAATTTTTGACAAAAGTGCAAAGGCAATTCAATGGAGAAAGGATAGTCTTTTCCACTAATGGATCTTTAGAACAGTTGGACATCCACATGGAAAAAATAGAACCTCACCCTATGCCTCACACCTTATACAAAATGAACTGAAAATAAACCACAGACTTAAATGTAAAATGTAAAACTATACAATCTTTTAGAAAAAAAAATAGGAACAAATCTTTGGGATCTATAGGTAGGTATAGAGTTCTTAGACTTGACACCAAAAACACAATCCATAAAACTGATAAATTTGACCTCATTGAAATTAAAAATGTTTGCTCATTGAAAGAGAAGATGAAAAGTTATAGATTGGGAGAAAGAATTTACAAATCACGTATTTAATAAAGAATTAGAATCTCACAACTCAACTGTAAAAACAATAGAAACTGTCCTTATTATCTCTTATAAAAAAAGAGAAACCAGGCAAAGACATGAGCAGAAATTTTACCAGGGAGAATACATATACATATGGCAAATAAGCACATGGAAGGTATGTTCAACGTGATTAGCCATTAGGGAAATGCAAATTATAAAAAACTTCATTAAAAATAGTGACACTACCAAATTCTGGTGAGGATGCAAAGAAACTGGATCACACATATATTGCTGGTGGGAATGTAAAAATGGTGGAGCTACTCTGAAAAACAATTCAGCAGTTTTGAGAAAAACTAAACATAAATTACTACAAAACCTAGCAATTTCACTCTGGGCATTTATTCTGGAGAAGTGAAAACTTGTGTTCCCATAAAAACCTGCATTACAATTGTTCATAGCAGCTTTATTCATGATTGCCCCAAACTGGAAACAACCCAGATGTTACTCAACAGGTGAATGGTTAAACTGTGGTACATCTATACCATGGAATACTACTCAGCAATAGAAAGGAATGAATTATTGACACACTGAACAACTTGGATTAATCGCCAGATAATTATGCTGAGTTCAAAAAGCCAGTCTCAAAGGTTATATATCTGATACCATTTATATAACATTCTTGAAATGACAAAAACAGAAATGCAGAACAGATTAAGTGATCACCAGAGGTTAAGGACAGGGAGTGAGGAGTGAGGTGGGGCAGGAGGGAAGTAGGTCTGGTTATAAAAGGGCAACATAGACATCCTTCTGATGATGGAAATGTTTTGTATCTTGACTGTATTCATATCAAGCCTTGGTTTTGATATTGTAATATAGTTTTGTAAGATGTTACAAATGGAGGAGATTGGTAAAGGATACTGGGATCTATTATTTTTTACAAATGTATGCATTTCTACAGTTATCTAGAAACTAAAAGTTTAATAAAAAAGAAAAAAAAAGCAAACCCACAAATCATACTACTTATTTATTGAACACCTGTTGTGTGGCCAGGCCCTATTTAAGGTAATCTCATGAATGTTATTTCTTATTTAATTTTCATGAATGCCTGAAGATTATACCCATTTCCCAAATAATCTTTCATGAAATACTAATTCTTTGTGACATTAACAGCCTTCCTTGGAAGTACTATGTAAAAGGAATTCCCTAGTCAAGTAGGTTTAAGAAAGACAAAAACAATTTTTTTTTAGCTATAGGATTTTTAAGGTCTCTAATATCTAATGAATTTTATAAATATTCAAAACAAGGCCATCGTCGACAGCTCTCTTTAATTTTCCCATGTCTTTAATTTTGGAACCCTAGTTTTCACATGATGCCCATTAACAACTTGTCTGAAGACCCAGTATTCCTTATAATATAACAATAAATGTTGGGTTATAGTTTTCTTCCAACATCTCTACTGAAGTGAGCTTTTATGTGTTATTTTGATTTAGGCTATAGATTTACTGTTATAGGTCTGAATATACTTCAATCATGGTGCAGATGATCCAAACTACTTACCATGTAACAATATAAATAGATCGAAGTACTAATGTAAAGACCAACATTCCATACATGACCTAAATAGGAACGGAAAATGAGGTTAGTACAATCATTATTCTTTGGCAAAGGAAGTCTATTTTGCCTACCAAAATAGCCTTCCCAATTAAATGTAAATATTTATTATCCTTCACTACATTTTAAAGAATAGAATGTTAAAAAATGTGTTAAATCACTAAATCATGCTAACTTCTGAGGAAAAGTTGTCTGCTTAACTTTATTAAATAACCAGTATCAGAAGTCCTATATCAATTTTAATTCTGAATGGATCCTTGAAATTTTAAATATCTGCTGAAACCTGAAAAAATGCTGTAATTTTGCCTCATAATCTTTAGCTCCTCTCTTCTCTTTAGCTCCTCTCTTCTCTTTAGCTCCTCTCTTCTCTTTAGCTTTGCTTTCAGCAAATACAGTAATTGTGCTTCCCATTTTACAATAGTATAAACCTGAATTCTTTTAACTCTTCTAAATGCCTCTGCATTCATATGCATCCTCCCCTGGCATTCTTTCTCATCCCTAGTCTCCAAAAAAGGTGCCCACTTCTTGACTAAGGTTAATCCATTTTCCTGTGTTCTTTATTCTATATGTTCCCACATCTTCCTAGTGTTGGCTCTTCTTTCTTTTCTGTATTGAGTATTAGATGTGTATTAGTACCTGGAAAATTGAACCTAGTGGGAAAATATGAGTTAGCAAATACATATAAAGCCAATAGTTGAGAAAGCACCACCCAGGTCAAGAAGTAAATCCTTGTTAACCCCCAAGAAGTGCTGCATGTATGTCTTCCCAGTCCAACCCTCTCCCTTCCTTCTTAGAGGAAACCACTCTCCTGACTTGTATTATAAACATTGTTTTGCTTTTCTTTATATAATTACTAACTTAAACTAGTCATCTACAAATGCATTCCTAAGCAATAATAATACTGTTTGCTTTTGAGTTATAATAGAATTTTGATTAAGTTTTATTTTGTTATTCTTATTTCTTTTGAGGCAGGGTCTTTTGTTGTCTAGGCTGGAGTGCAGTGGCATGATCATAGCTCATTGCAGCCTTGATCTCACAGGCTCAAGCCATCCTCTTGCCTCAGCCTCGCAAGTAGCTGGGACTAGAGGTGTGCGTAACCACATCCTGGCTAATTTTTTTTTTCTTTTTAGTATAGACAAGGTCTCACTATGTTGCCCAGGCTAGTCTGAATCTTATGTGGATGAGGGTACAAAAGAAGCTGTGTATATGAATAGCTCTGGGTCTTCTGATGAGATGAAGAGGCTACATCTGCAATAACTCTCACCCTGTATCCTTCTATAAAGCTGAGTAAACATAGTATTAGATTAAAGTTTATTAGGGTCTCAGTGCCAGCTTAAATCCATAACCATAGCTATACTGCTACAAATGGTGAACAAGAAAGGCATAATCCCTATACTCACAGCAATTACAATCTAGTAAAGGGAGAGATAAATAACCAGGCAATTATAATATAGTATTATAACTCTATGGTAGGAACTGTACAGAGTACTTTATAAACACATAGGAAGGCCACCTAATCCAGACTTATACAGTAGAAAGTCTTTCTGGAGGATACGGTGTTTAAAATTTTATACCTGAAGCTCACGTAGCAGTTACCTTAAAAGAAAGTGGAAGAGAATTATTGTGATATCTTATATTCTAGAGACAAGGAGGAAAAAAAAGATCCTTATAGTATATTGTTGGAATATAGAATAGGAAAAATGGAGTCAGAGACCAGAGGTCAAATCTGGCCTTTCAAGTCATGTTAAGGAGCTGGACTTTATATAACAGTAACAGAGGCCGGGTGTGGTGGCTCACGCCTGTAATCCCAGCACTTTGGGAGGCCAAGGCAGGCGGATCACTTGAGGTCAGGAGTTCGAGATTAGCCTGACCAACATGGTGAAACCCCATCTCTACTAAAAATGCAAAAATTAGCCAGGTGTGGTGGCAGATGCTTGTAATCCCAGCTACAGGGGAGGCTGAGGCACAAGAATTGCTTGAATCCAGGAGGCGGAGGTTGCAGTGAGCTAAGATTGCACCACTGCACTCTAGCCTGGGTGACAGAGCAAGACTCTGTCTCAGAAAAAAAAAAAAAAAAAGGCTGGGTCGGGTGGCTCATGCCTGTAATCCCAGCACTTTGGGAGGCTGAGGTGGGTGGATCACCTGAGGTTAGGAGTTTGAGACCAGACTGGCCAACATGGTGAAACCCCATCTTTACTAAAAAATACAAAAAATTAGCTGAGTGTGGTGGTGGGTGCCAGTAATCCCAGCTACTTAGAGGCTGAGGCAGGAGAATTGCTTGAACCCGAAAGGCAGAGGTTGCAGTGAGCCAAGATCATGCTATTGCACTCCAGCCTGGGCAACAAGAGCAAGACTCTGTCTCAAAAAAAAAAAAAAAATGGAAAGCCAATGAAGGTTTCACCAGTAGATAACATGGTCAGACTCATGTACTAGAAAGATGTCCCTGTTGTGCTGAGTGGAGAAAGAGAGGGAGGTGAGACTGACAGGAAACAGACCAATGATAACGTGTTGCAGTAATCTAAGTGAGAGATAGAGACCTGAACTAGGGTAATATCAGGGGAGATGCAGGGAAGTGGCCAGATTAGAGAGAGATTTAGGGTTCAGACTAATCATTAATTTGAATGGAAGTTAGACAGGGGGAAAGACAAGGATGATGGCCTGGTTTGTGGCATGGACAGTTAGGTGCATGGCAAAATTAATTATTGGATTAGAGAATATATGAAGAGAAGAAAGACTAGGGAGAAAAGTAGTGAGTTCACTTCTGCATATACGTTCAGTTTGATGTGCCAGTGAGATATCTAAGTAGAGACCTCTAGCAGAAGTTGGATTCCTAGGTCTATAGTTTAAAAGAAAAATCACAGCTGAAGAAACAGAACTGTCAGCATATAGGAGTCAAAGGGAATGAATTTCCCAGGGAATATGCTGAGCATATGAAATGATGGATTAGGAAAGAACCTATGCCTTGGCAACATCATGGGACTTTTTCAAATTAACTTTCTTCTCTCCAGAGCACCCCTACCCCATACTTTTGATGCTTCCCACTGCTAGTGGCCTACCTAGTATTCATTGTCTCCTTCCGACTATATAGAAACTGATTTTATCTGGCTGGCAGCATGTTCAGCTATATAAGTTTGACTTCTCAACTTACAGAGGTTTTTTTTTTTTTTTAAATAAAAAGATGACAGAATGTATACTTTTCTGCTCCTTATAATTTTTATCTAACAATAAGTATATTTTTATAGTGAAATTTTATCTTTCTATATTTAATAGTTGTTTTCAGTCTCCAAACTCCAAAGGCTATAAAAATATTATTAGTGTTTTCTCTCTACTAAAGCAACTAATAAAAGTTAAATCAGGATAACACAGAGAAGGATGGGCTGTAATTTTAGACAGAGTTGTTAGGTAAGGCCTCTCTGCTAAGTTAACATTTAAGCAGAGACCTGAATGAAGTGAGGATATAAACCATGTAGATAGCTGGGGTACTAGTATCTTAGGCAGTGGCAATAGTGAGTGCCAAAGTCCTAAAGTGGAAACATGCTTGTTGTGTTTGAAACATAAAGCAAGACTCAGTGTGACTGGAGAGAGTGAAGGAGGGGCAAGTGGAAGGACATCCCCCAACCTAACATATTTTTCTTTTTTATAGCAGTTATCACCTTCTAGCATGTATGTATACTATATAAATTTACTTATTATATCTATAGTGTATTGTTTCATATCATCCTAAAGCACTGGTTTTTTAAAAAAATCCTTTCTCAATGGACTAGGGCAACAGAAATCAAACTTGTCTCTTTCCTTGGCCTTTTACTTCCTTCCTCCAGCCCCTAGGTAGCCTTTCAGTGATCTTTCTAAAATGAGAATCTGATTTGGTCATACTGCAGCTTAAAACCCTTTAATGGCTCCTGACTGCTTATAACTTTAAGCATAGTATAAAGGGCTCCTCATGACCTAACCACCTCACCAGTAATCCAAACCCATCTCCTACAGCTAGGGCCAGCCATACCAAATATTTATAGTATACCGATGCTTTTAAAACTTTTCTACGAAATATTCCTAATAGCAAAGGAAGGGTGACTTATTCCCGATGGACAGAGACGGGAGAGGCACACTGAAAACACAAACTTCTTTGAAGTTTCTTATTTCATCCTAAAAATTCATGTGGTCATTGTACTCAGTTCTGTAACATATTTATATTTGTTTTAACTTTAAAAAGTTTAATCCCAGCTGGACATGATGGCACATGCCTGTAATCCCAGCACTTTGGGATGCCAAGGCAGGCGGATCACTTGAGGTCAGAAGTTTGAGACCAGCCTGGCCAACACGAAAAAACCCTGTTTGTACTGAAAATATGAAAATTAGGCCAGGTGCGGTGGCTCACGCCTGTAATCCCAGCACTTTGGGAGGCCAAGGTGGGCAGATCACTTGAGGCCAGGAATTCAAGACCAGCCTGGCCAACATGGCGATACCCCGTTTCTACTAAAAATACAAAAATTAGCCTGGCGTGATGGTACACGCCTGTAGTCCCAGCTACCTGGGTGGCTGAGGCATAAGAATAACGAACCCGGGAGGTGGAGGTTCCAATGAGCCGAGATTGTGCCATTGCACTTCAGCCTGGGTGACAGAGTGAGACTCCTTATCAAAAAAAGAAAAAAAAAAGTTTAATCCCTACAATATAGTTGAATAAAATAAATGTTATAGGAAAATAGGAATGTTCAGATGCAGTCACTGATTCTGTAAACACCTCAGCACACTACCACAAATCCCTGGGTGAACTTGTACTCCTGTTTCATGTGCAAGAGTTACCAATTCACACTTGTTAAGTGTGAATTCACCCTGTGTTATTGTTAAGAGTACCAATTCACCCTGTGTTAAGAGTACCTTAACACAGGGGTCCCCATCCCCCAGACTGGTACAGGTCTGCAGCCTTTTAGGAACTGGGCTGCACAGCAGGAGGTGAGCTGCAGGCAAGTGAGCATTATCGCCTGAGCTCTGCCTCTTATCAAATCAGCAGTGGCATTAGATTCTCATAGGAGCGCAAACACTATTGTGAACTGCACATATAAGGGATCTAGGTTGTGTGCTCTTTATGAGAATCTAATGCCTGATGATATGAGTTGGAATCCCAAAACCATCCCCTGGCTGTCCATGGAAAAACTGTCTTCCACGAAACCGGTCTCTGGTGCCAAAAAGGTTGGGGACTGCTGCCTTAACACATGCTTCTCTATAGATGGAATAGCCTTTCTCTACTTCTCTACCTGTGACATCTTGTTCATCTTCAAGACTCTCCTGAAGCCCCTCTATGAGTCATCTAAGTAGACAGAGCTTACCCTTGTCTATATTACCACTGCTTTTACATATTTATCACAAGACTTATATACTGCAATTAATTTTTACAAGTCTGTATTACTGATTAGACAATGATCTTCTTGAGATTAGTGGCCATATCTTATTTGCCTGTGTATATTAATGTTAGTTAACATTTATTGAGTGTTTACTATGTGACAAGGGTTTTATACACATTATTTCATTCAATCCTCAAACTTAGGAGGTTACTATAGAGATAGGGTGTAAGGTCCTTGAGGGCAGGGCTTGTTATTTTATTCACTAGTATATGTATCTCTTGTGCCTAGTACAGTGCCTGGAACATTGAAGGCACTTAAAAAGGGTTTGTTCAGGCTGGGCACAGTGGGTCACACCTGTAACCCTGCCTGAGCTTCACCGAGGCAGGGGCTGAGGTGAGCAGACTGCTTGAGCTCAGGAGTTTTGAGACCTGCCGGGCAACACGGTAAAACCCATCTCTACAAAAGATGCAAAACAGCCTGTTGTAGTGGTGTGTGCCTGTAATCCCAGCTACTTGGGAGGCTGAGGTGGGAGGACTGCTTGAGTCCAGGAGGTCAAGGCTGTAGTGAGCTGTGATTGAGCCACTGCACTCCAGCCTGGGTGACAGGGCGAGGCTCTATTTCAAAAAAAAAAAGGTGGGGAGATTGTTGAACAATGAAGAAGCCAGCTCAGAGAGGTTAACTAACTTGTCCACGGTGTACAGTTAGTAAGTGGAGGAGACCAGATTTTAAATCCAGGTCTGCTTGACTGTATGTAGATCATAAAGTCTTTGCTTTGCTGCCTGTCTCCAAATTCCAGCTCAGAATTTGGTACAGAGAAGGCAGACAGTAGATATCTGTTGAATGAAAGAATGTCTTTTACCTTTAGATTACTTATTTGCTTCACTCTAGCATTCCCTTATTTCTTCATTTCTCTATCCTGATTTTTAATCTCTAGGCCTAGGACACAAGCCACAGTGGGCATGGATAGACCTAGCTTTCATCCTGCTTCTCTTCTTATCAATAAATATTACTGCTATACATAGGGAAGAAAATCTTTATTAGTGGAAAAACACATGGATATTGCACTGGGGTAGTTACTTAGTAAGATTGTTTTTTATTACATAGTGTCAAATAGTTCTAAAGCACAAAATGAAAAACAGATGGTCATAAAACTTGTAAAAATTAACCCAGAATTTCCAAATTTTATATTTTTGTGGTCATTATTTTTCTTTCTTAGTAAAGGCAAACAAGTTTATAAAAACTGAGGTATTTATACAAATTAACTTCATTTATTTATTATTATTTTAAGAGATATGTTGCCTGGGCTGGAGTGCAGTGGCACAATCATAGTTCACTGCAGCCTCAAACTCCTGGGCTCAAGGGATCCTCCTGGGCTCAAGGGATCCTCCTGCCTCAGCTTCCCAAGTAACTAGGAATACAGGCATGTTCCACCATGCCCGATTTTTTTTTTCTTTTTTTGCTATGTTTCCCAGGTTAGTCTCGAACTCCTGGCTTCAAGCAATCCTCCCACCTCAGCCTCCCAAAGGACTGAGATTATAGGCATAAGCCGCTGTGCCTGGCCAACTTTGTTTTTTATACTGTTAATAAAACTTTCTAAATAAAATAGTAATTACATAATGGCATCATTTCAAGTTACAATAAACAAGAAAGTGAGGATGTCTTTTCTTTTCTTTTCTTTTTTTTTTTTTTGAGACAGAGTTTCATTCTGTCGCCCAGGCTAGAGTGCAGTGGTGCAATCCCGGCTCACTGCAACCTCTGCCTTCTGGGTTCAAGTGATTCTCCTGCCTCAGCCTCCCAAGTAGTTGGGATTACAGGTGCACGCCACCATGCCCGGCTAATTTTTGTATTTTTAGTAGAGATGGGGTTTCACCATGTTGGCCAGGCTGATCTCGAACTCCTGACCTCAAGTGATCCACCCGCCTCGGCCTCCCAAAGTGCTGGGATTACAGGTGTGAGCCACCACACCCGGCCGTGAGGATGTCTTTTCTGTACCATTTACTTTAGTTCATCTACCTGCAGCTGACCTGGAGAAAAGCAAGGCATAATAATGTGGTTATAGAATATATTTCAAAAGCCAGGTTCCAGTTAGATGATTATTGTATAGCTTGAATTGTAAAAGTTACAAGAACATTAGTAAATGTTTATATAAGCACAAAATATTTTAAAACTCTGGCACTTCTGAAAAGCGTGCTTATTTATTCATTTTTGTTTGCTAGTTTGTTAAAAGAATGGTGAAAAGGAGTCAGACAAATCTAGGTTATAATCCTGGCTCTCCCCCTTAATAACTGTGTCACCCTAGGGCAAATTACTTAATATTTCTGAGCTCATTTTCCTTGAAATGTATATAATAATTCCCAATTAGTAGGACTGTTGGTGAGATTAGAAGTCTGTGTAGTAGTGAGCATAGTACCAGGCACATGGCAACACTCAAAGGCCTACTTCTTTATTTCACTCTGGTATCATAATGGCATGCACTTAAATCACCATTTCCTACAATAAAGTTTCCTGTGTCTGCTTCCTTCAATGTACATGACCTCCCATGTCAAAAAATGTGTTAAAATATATTAGGGGGAAAATACTCAAGGAATTTTCAGTCTGTCTTTTCTAGATGTCATAAAAAGACTTTATGTGTATGTGCATAATGCTTCCTGGTTCTTTCTGCATATAATAGCAATGTTGCACCTGTATTACTGAATACCAACAGCCAGCTGGACCTGCGCATTGGCTATCCCAGGTATATTCCTGTTACCTACACTTGACTCCTGTAAGCATTTGAGTTTACAACCTCCCTTTTAAACACTGAACTTCCTTAGAACATCTACCATTTCACTAAAAAAATTTTTATCTGCATATCATTTCTTAGACAAGGAAATCACAAAGCAGCCATGTATCGTAAACAATCTAATGTGTAATAATTTACAAAAAATTACCTGATGGAATATCGGCTCTTTTACCTTAAGGTAAACCTGCAAAATATTAGAAAAAACACATGTGAATGAAGTACGTTATGAAGGGGGGAAAAACCGACTCCAATTACTCTGCAAATCCCAAACCTCTCCTGCTTCCCCCATCTTACTCAGACTTGAATCTAGCCATGTAAAAGCAATCAGATCAAGTGGCATGCCACAGGAGAGCTAGTATCTACAGGAGAATTTCCTCAGTGCTAGCCCTGTTATGGTGAGTAGAATGTTTTAGATCTGTTGTGGACCACTCCAAACTCTGCATCAGTATCAAGGAGAGATAAGGATACATGGATTCTCATGAGGAGTGAAGAGGTTATGTTGACAATCCCCAAAGCAGATCTGTTCTACAACAGAGAGAACACCGGACTTAGAGATAGGAGTAAATTTCAACTTCTGCCACTTACTTGCTACATACCTTGGACAAGTAATTTAACTAAAAGACGCATCCTTCCTCATCTGGATAATGAACAATAATAGTGATGAGGAATGATAAGCTAAAATACCTGAAAGTGTCTAGCATACAGTAGGCACTCAGTAAGTGAAGACATTTAAAACAAATTTCTTATGCTTTCTTATGCTTCCAGAAATCTCTAACTCACCTTCTAGATGCATTCGCAGTTACACAAACCCTAGTTGTAGGTTCCAATGTCATGTGGATGATTAAGCTCAATGCCTAGTTAAGATTTAACATGTATGTATTGCCCTACAGGAGCACAGTTTTTAAATGACATGGTACAGGGGAATCAAAATTCAAGTCATGACCCTGCCATGACTCTCATCACTTGCAAGACAAAGTTCAAATTTCTTAGCCTAACATTCAAATCCTTCCATGATTCCTTCCTTTCTGTTTGGTCTCACTATTGTCTTCTTGTTTCCTCCTCATCCAAGTCTCCAGAAAGTACTGTGCTTCCTCAAATGTGCTAGTTTCACGCTTCTGTATTTTTAAACATGCTGCTCTTTACTTTGTTCAGAAATCCTCCTCTACTCATTACTCATCTTTTAGGATTCAACTCAAACTATACCTCCTTCTTGAAGCCTTTTCTGATCCTTTCTCTATACAGCAGAAGCAACCAGTAACGCTCCTTTCTACCGTTACTCTTCATGTATAAACTTTGTGGCATTTAATGGTTTGTTTCTCTCCCTACAAGACTATAATATCTTTGATAGTAAGTACTGGATTTAGATATTTCTATATCCTCATTTAATGTAACAATCCCATAAAATTTTATATAATTTTATTATTTGGCTAAAGAAGTTTCTACCCTCAGTACAAAAAAAAACCAAACCCAGATTATTTCCTTTAAGCATTATGAGCTTTAAAAGTATGATGTGTATGAGATATTGTATATCTGTAACTCTAAACCCAGTAAGGGAGAATGCTTTTAATCTCTGAAATTTCTTATTTCAAAATACTGATTTCCATTTATATAGGTAATGCTATCAGATTCCCATTGTTACTAATAAAAGAAATGCAAAACGACATACCTCTTAAAGACATTTTTTAAAGCAAATAATTATGGAGTCCTTCCTATGTGTTAGGTATTAATTTTCACAACTAACATAAAATATATAATATTATTTTCTTCATTTAACAGACAAAGGAAACTAAGGCTGAGAGAGATTAAGTAATTTGCAAGGTCCCAAAGTTTTTAAGTAGCCTGGATCCAAACTTAAATCTGACTTCAAAGTCTGTCTCTCCCACCAATTGTCTATATACACTTGATTGGCCAGGCAAGTCACTGACAATCTCTAGACTTGATTCTCTTCTTTCATATCATAACAAGACTTCATTTCACCTCTGAAATTCTACAATTCTTTCATGATTAACCAATATGTAGTTGATATGGTTTGGCTGTATGCCCACCCAAAATCTCATCTTGAATTGTAATCTGAATCGTAAACCCTATGTGTTGGGGAAGGGACTTTGTGGGAGGTGAACAGATCATGGGGGTGGTTCCCTCATGCTTTTCTCATCATAGTGAGTGAGTTCTCATGAGATCTGATGGTTTTATAAGGCGCTTCTTCCCCCTTCGCTCTGCACTTCTTTCTCCTGCCACCATGTGAAGAAGGATGTGTTTGCTTCACCTTCCACGATGATTTGTTAAGTTTCCGGAGGCCTCCCCAGCCATGCAGAACTGTGAGTCAATTAAACTTCTTTCCTTTATAAATTACCCAGTCTTGGGTATTTCTTTATAGCAGCATGAGAAGGGACTAATACAGTAGTTTAGGCAAAGTAATGTGGAAACAAGTAAATAGTGCATATGTGCCCTCTCAACCTCCTATTCAACATCTCAACTAACTGAAATCTGGCTTTTGCCTCCATCAATTTACTACTGACAGCATCCTCATTAAGGTTACCTGGTCTTCCAACTGAAAATTTCTATTAGCTCTCAATCTTCATTGTACTCATCCTTTCAGAGGCAACTGTTCTTCCATTTTTCACTTCTAGAAATCTTTGTACTCCATGACATCAGGCTCTCCTAGCTTTCTTACATCCCTAATTACTTGTTCTCAGTCTCTTTTGCTAGCTCCATTTCTTCCACCTAGTCCTCAAATGTAAGTATTTCATTAGGTTGTACTTTTAGTCTTTGTTTTGAGACAGGGCCTCACTCTGTCACCCAGGCCAGAGTGCAGTGGCACAATCATGGCTCACTGAAGCCTTGACCTCTCGGGCTCAAGCAATCCTCTCACCTCAGCTTCCTGAGTAGCTGGGACTACAGGTGCATGCCACCACATCCAGCTAATTTTTAAAAAATGTTTTGTAGAGACGAGGTCTCACTATGTTGCCCAGCTGGTCTTGAACTCCTGGGCTCAAGTAGTCCTCCCATCGTGGCCTCCCAAAGTGCTGGGATTACAGGTGTGAGCCACTGTGCCTGGCCCCTTTAGTCATCTTAACGGCCCATGCTACTTTTTCGGTCATCTATTCTCATATTTTTGTACTATCTATACCCTGACAATTCCTAAATCTACATCTTTAGGCCAGCCTAACTGTAAAGCGTCAGATGTAATTAATGTCAGGCACCTCAATCTTAACACATTTCTTATTGAATTTATCTCTACCCTTACCCCATGGCGCAAACCTACTCATTATCTATCCTGCAAAAGCTGTTCATCCTCCAAGTTTCCTGTTTTGATTAAGGACATACTATCTATCCTGACAACCAGGCCGGAGTCATTCTAGACAACTCCTTTTTACTCTACTTCCACCCCCTCTACTATGAAGTGGGTCACATATCCTGCAGTTTGTTACTTATGACCGTTTCTTTTCAACCCCACAGCTATATTACTTTCACCTGAGTCTCATATCTTACTAAAGCAAACACAGAAGTCCCTGGGTCTAGCCTCATACTCCTGTAATCCAGCCTCCATAACCAGAGCAATCTTTCTAAAACACGTATCTGATTACATCTTTCCTTTAAACCAGTTATTGGCTCCACACTACCTTTTTCTTTCCTTTTTTTTCTTTTTGAGACGGAGTCTCACTCTTGCCTAGGCTGGAGTGGAGTGGCACGATCTCAGCTCACTGCAGCCTCCGCCTCCGGGGTTCAAGCAATTCTCCCACCTCAGCCTCCTGAGTAGCTGGGATTACAGGGTAGTGCCACCACACCCGGCTAATTTTTCCATTTTTAGTAGAGACAGGGTTTCACCATGTTGGCCAGGCTGGTCATGAACTCCTGACCTCAAGGTGATCCACCAGCCTCAGCCTCCCAAAGTGCTGGGATTACAGGAGTGGGCCACTGCGCCTAACTGCTCCACACTTCTTTGAGGATAAATATTTGAACTCTCAAACAAGGCATAGAGGGGTATTTATAATTTGACATTTGTCAAATTCACTAGACTCATTCACTGCTCTTCAATTACCATATGTTCCAGCCATATTAAATCTTGCCCAATTCTATCAGTGGTGATGATTTAATGAGACAATAAAGGTAAAGTACATAGTTACAATATCTGGCATATAGTAAGTGATTGAAAATGGTAGTTCACTGTGTTGTTTCAAAGTTCTCTGCCTATGAACAAACAATAGTGCTGTCTACAAATTCTTCACTGCACTCTTGCCCAGGGGTCTGATGAACTCCTAATCATCAGTTAAATTCTAGTGCAAGTGCCTCATCTCAGAAGCTTTCCTTGACTCATGCATGAAGCCTTGATGGAACCTCCTTTATCTCATCACCATATAAGTAGTTTTTACCCCTATTATTGCAATTATTATCTTTTGATGCAATTCTTTGTGTACATGTCTAAAATCTCTAACAGAATGAGCTTCTCACAGATAGCAACTGCTTTTTAATCATCTCTGTATTTCTAGTGCCTGACATGGTAAGTTTTAAATAAATGTTTTCTGCAATAAATATTTTCATAATATAAAATGCAATTTACTTGAGAAAAAAAGCATTAATGTAGAATTAGAAGTGACTAGCTATCTCAACTTACTAGAGAAAAGTTAACCATTACAACAGTCACATTTGGACCAATGGAGCAGAGCCAATCTCTCATTTTTAACAAATAGGAGCTAATATGTCCATCTATGAGAAAAATTAATTTTTCCCAATTATTGCTACTAAATATTTGCTTTTTTGCTTTTTCCCTTTAAAAACTAAACAGATTTTTAAAAGTATTTCAATTACAGTGAGAAGTAACATTTGAACAGAGAACAAGGGAGCAATATTTGTCAGTGTGATATTCTTGTTTTGTGTAGAAAGATTTCAGTTTGACAGCATGAAGCAAATACTGGAAGTAAAATATGTCAAA
Organism: Gorilla gorilla gorilla; assembly: GCF_029281585.2. NCBI lineage: Eukaryota > Metazoa > Chordata > Mammalia > Primates > Hominidae > Gorilla > Gorilla gorilla. The sequence goes on along the minus strand of NC_073233.2, from coordinate 84,872,250 downwards.
CTCCATAAATGGTGAATTTATATGCTTAATCTGTTAGAAACAAAATATGACTTACTGTGGTTACTATTAAACTGAATAGAACTAAGGTAAAAAGCAGATGGTAGTTTACTGAGTTCTTGATCTTGAAACATTCAAACCTTGAAAAAAAGAGAGAAAGAAACTTTTAAAAGAATATATAAGTAGGAACATAAATAGAATGCTGCTTTACCACTTGCCTGTATCTCTCGATGATAAGTGATACCCATCATTTCTTTCCACTCATAGAGAAAACCTGCACTGCCTATTATCCTCTAAGAGCCTGGAAGGACTAGGAGTAGACACGTGACTTAAACTGGGACAATGAAAGGCTCTCGCCTGAGAGTCTGGAGTTTGGGAGAGAGAGACTGAATCAATTCAGTATAGAGAGTCAGCTGGGCGCGGTGGCCAGTGCAGGAGGATCACTTGAGTGCAGGATTTCGAGACCAGCCTGGGTAACAAATTGAGACCCTGTCTCCACAAAAAATAAAATAATTAGTGGGCATGGTGGTGTACACCTGTAGTCCCAGCTACTCGGGAGGCTAAGGTGGGAGGAGAGCTTGAGCCTGGGAGATAGAGGGTCCAGCCTGGATGACAGAGCAAGACCCTGTCTCCAAAAAAGAGGTATAGAGAGTCAAAGGCATATGGACTCAAGGTCTGAGGCTGATATTTGGGGGCAGCCAAATTGAATGAAGAAGTAGATGAATGAGCAGAAGTAATCTGCAGGGAGAGAAAAATATAGCAGATACAAAGAGGTGAAGCCATGTGGAGAGGAAGGAATGGCAAAAAGAGGGATGGGGGAAGAAACTGTCCTTCCAGTTCTAGTAAGGTGGGGCTGTACTTCCTGCTATTGGGTTCCACATAATTTCCCCACATCCTTACAATAAATAAGGATGTAATAAATAAGGATATAATTTCCTCATATCCTTACAGTAAATAAATAATCTCTCCTAATTCAAGCTAGCTTGAATAGGTTTCTATATCTTGCAACTAATGATTCCTAAGGAACATTATTGGAGAAAATAGTAGTCTATTATAATTGTCTCTTCCCTTATCTATCTCCTCAACTAGCCTGTGAATTCCTTGTGTGCAGGAATAAATTTTATTTTTTTCATATAACTAGCACAAAGATAATGCTGAACACATAGGAGGTATCCAGTAAATAAGCAAATATGAACAGACAATTGGCCATCAGTGAGTATCCAATCCAACCTTTGAGGACTGTGACTTGGTATAGGCAGCAAGAGTGTTCTCTCAGTTTACTAACTGGCTGTGGGAATTGGACCAACTCTTATTTTCTTATTTGTAAGGAAAGGTGGTTAGAAGAGGCACTTTCTAAGATCTCTTTTACCTTTAAATTTTGTGACTTGGACAATGATGAAAATATTAGGTGAAATATTAGTTTTTACTTTTAAACTCTATTATTCCAAATTCAAAAGCAAGTTATCTGTTAAGAAACCAAAGGTCTTTAGGAGGCCTGGCTTGTATTTATTACCATGGGTATTTCACTTTATTACATATAGTCACTTTCTTATCTGTCCCCTTCCTCAGACAATGAGTTCCTGATTCTGTATCTACAGAGCCTAGGATCATGCCTAAAATAAAGGAGGTTTTCCAGTACATGTTTCACAAATGAACAAGCACACAGAAGGCAAGACAGATTTAAAAATCATTAGAGCCCAGGTGCGGTGGCTCACACCTGTAATCCCAGCACTTTGGGAGGCCGAGGTGGGTAGATCACAAGGTCAGGAGTTCGAGACCAGTCTGGCCAACACAGTGAAACCCCATCTCTACTAAAAATACAAAAAAATTCGTCGTTGTAGGTGTATGCCTGTAATCCCAGCTACTCGGGAGGCTGAGGCAGGAGAATCGCGTGAATCCGGGAGGCAGAGGTTGCAGTGAGCCAAGATCGCGACATTGCACTCCAGCCTGGGCGACAGTGTGAGACTGTCTCAAAAAAAAAAAAAAAAAAAAAAATCATTAGAGGTCTAGACTGCTTCACATATTTGATATGTTCAAAGAATATCCTAAGGAATCAACAGAAAAATGAATGTTATCAAAGTGATAAGATAAAAGGTCAATATACAAAAATCACTTATATTTCTAAATGCTGGCTATGAACAATTGGAATATAAAGCTTTTAAAAAGCAATACTGTGGTCAAGTGCAGTGGCTTACGCCTGTAATTCCAGCACTTTGGGAGGCTGAGGCAGGAAGATTGCTTGAGGTCAGGAGTTCGAGACCAGCTTGGGCAACATGGCAAAATCTCGTCTCTACAAAAATTCAAAAATGAGCCGGGCATGGTGGAGCGCACTTGTAGTCCCAGCTACTTGAGAGGCTAAGTAGGAGGATGGCTTGAGCCTGGGATGAGGAGACTGCAGTGAGCCAAGATCGTGCCAATGCCCTCCAGCCTGGGTGAGAGCCAGACCCCATGCCAAAAAAGAAAAAAAAGCAATACTATTGAAAATAGCATCCTAACCATGAAAAACATAGGGTTAAATTTAACAAAGATCAATTCACTTAAAATCACAAAAAGTCACTTGCATAAATTAAAGAACCACATTCATGGTTTGGGAGACTTAGTAATGTTAAGATATTAACTTTCCTCAAACTGGTCTATAGAGTCGAAGAAATTACAGTCAATCTTCCAGCAGGCTATTTTGTAAAAATTGACAAGCTGACTCTAAAATTTATGTGGAAATGCAAAGGACCTAAAATTTCCAAAGCTATACTGAAAAAGAACAAAAGTGAAGGACTTATTCTAACTGACTTCAAGATTTACAATAAAGCTACAGTAACTAGACAGTATGAGGATACATGCAGTGATCAATAAAACAGAATTGAGAAAAAAGTCAAGATAATTTAATGCAGAAAGAATAATCTCAAAAGATGGTTCTGGAACAACTAGATACTGGTAAGGAAAACATGATCTTTAACAAAACTAACTCAAAATAGATCATGGACCTAAATGTAAAATAAAGTTATAAGACTTCTAGAAAAAATAAACAAACAAAATATTTTTGATCCTGGGAAGGCAAAGATCTCTTATGACACAAAAACACTATTCATGAACATTTAAAAAATAAATTGGATTTCATAACAATTTAAAACTTCTGTTCTTCAAGAGACATTAAATGAAAAGACAATTCACAGACTGGAAAAATATTTAAAATACAAATATCTGACAGGACTTGAACCCAAAATAGATAAAGAATTTTTACAATTCAAAAAGAAAAAAATTTATTTTATAAAAATGGGGGCTGGGTGCAGTGGCTCATGCCTGTAATCCCAGCACTTTGGGAGGCCAAGGCAGGCAGATCACAAGGTCAAGAGATCGAGACCATCCTGGCAAACATGGTGAAACCCCATCTCTACTAAAAATACAAAAATTAGCTGGAGGTGGTGGCGGGCGCCTGTGGTCCCAGCTACTCGGGAGGCTGAGGCAGGAGAATCACTTGAAGCTGGGAGGCAGAGGTTGCAGTGAGCCGAGATCGCACCACTGCACTCCAGAGTGGCGACAGAGCAAGACTCTGTCTCAAAAAAAAAAAAAAAAAAAGGAAAAAGGTTTGAATAGATTGAATAGATAGTTCTTAATATAACATATACAAATGGACAATTAGAATAAAAAAAGATGCACATCATTAGTCACTAAGAAAATACAAATTAAAACACCACAGAGATAGTATATCATACTCACTAGAATGACTAAAATAAAAAGACTGATAATACCAAGTCTTGGCAAGTATATGGAGCAAATGGAAGTTTCATATATTGCCAGTAGAACCATAATAAGGTGCAACTAAACTGAAAAACAGTTTGGCAGTTTCCTATAAAGTAAAACATATACTTACCATACAACACAGAAATTCCACTTCTAGGTATATACCCAAGAGAAATGAAGTCATATATCCATACAAAGACTTGTTAACAGATGTACATAGTCCCTTTATTCATAGCAGCCCCAAACTGGCAATAACCTTAATGTTCAACATTGGTAAACAGTATAAAATGGAATACTACTAATGATATATGTAACAACATACATGAATATATTCATCAAAAGTAATTGGCAAATTAGTGCCCTCAAAAAATATTATACTGAATAAAAGAATCCAGTTACAAAAGAGTACATATGTATCTGATTCTTTTCAGTATAGTCATAATTGCTAGCTCCAGAATATCTTCTCCTAAAGATATATAAACATCAGAATAGTTTTTAAAATATGTTATTAAAAGGAGTTTACCTTATTTTTTTAGATCAAGGTGACAAACTATGGCTCAAGAGCCAATCTCTTGGCCTGAGCCTGTTTTTTTTTTGTTAGTTTGGTATTGGTTTTTGTTTTTCTTGAGACAGGGTCTCCCTCTGTTTCCCAGGCTGAATTGCAGTGGCACAATCATGGTTCACTACAGCCTCAACCTCCTGGGCCCAAGTGATTCTCCCACCTCAGCCTCCCAAGTAGCTGGGATTACAGGCATGCACTACCATGCCTGGCTAATTTTGTAATTTTTGTAGAGATAAGGTCTCCCTATGTTGCCCAGGCTTATCTTGAACTCCTGGGCTCAAGCAATCCTCCCACCTTGGCCTCCAAAAGTGCTGGGATTACATTTGTGAGCACTGTGCCCAGCTAAACCTGTTTTTTTTTAAATAAAATGTTAATGGAACATAGTCACACTCATTTATTTACATATTATCTGTGGCAGCTTCCAAGCTACAACAGCAGAGTTGAAGAGCTGCAACAGAGACTCCTGTCCTACAAAGCCTAAAATATTTATCATCTGGCCCTTTACAGAAAAAGTTTTCTGATCCCCGTTCTATATCTTTTTTTCTGGGGGGGACAGGGTCTCACTCTGTCACCCAGGCTGGAGTGTAGTGGTGCCATCTCAGCTCACTGCAGCTTCTGCCTCCTGGGTTCAAGCGATTCTCCCACCTCAGCCTCTCGAGTAGCTGGGACTACAGGCACACATCACCACGCCTGGCTAATTTTTTGTATTTTTAGCAGAGACAGGTTTTCACCATGTTGGCCAGGCTGCTGTTCTATATCTTCTTACCTAACTTTGAAATAGGGCTTGACACCATATGGGTCATAGCAGCTAGATGGGCATTCTTACTTTTATCGTTTCTGGATAAAGATCAGTTTTAGTAAAGGTCAGAGCCAACAGTGATATAGTTGGTTATAGCTAACTAAAAATAAAAGAAAAAAATCTTTCAATTACTTTAGTGTGTACCATTAACTTTGAGAGAGGTATTAGGAAGTAGAAGTCAGATATGAACTGCTTTAAATTGTGGCTCCACCACTTAAAAGTGTCTCAGGATCCTTAGGGTGTTGCTTTTCTAGCCAGAAACCTCTGTGGCTGGTGGCACCTTTGCCCAAGTTTTGTTCTGGCCCACTGGGCTCATTCTGCCCACTCGGCCTGGCAGGCTGCACTTGGCTCATGCTACCAGCCTGGATCCCATGCCTGCCAAGGGGAAGCCAGGAATGGAGCAGTGAGAGGTGTTTAATGAGCAAGCTTGGGGTCTAGCCACTGTGCACAGCCAGGCACACTGGCTATTGTAGCAGGGCGGGCAGCTCCAGAAGCCGGCATAGGCACTGGCTCCATGCAAGCCTGCGGTTTGATCAGATACACCATAAGCATCTTCCACTGTGGGCACCCCCATCTGGACAAGGGGAATGCAGTGGTGCCTGGAAACTGGGAGATGCCAGAAACCACCAAGCCCCCAAAAGGGTGTCACAGCCCTGGCTCGTGGAGCCCCTAGGTCTGGGCTCCCTGAAGGGCCACAGCTCTTCTCTCCTTCTTATCTCCTGCAATGTGGCAAGCTGGGGAGAGGGATATGTTTCAGCCCTGTTTGTGTTACATCTCTTTCAGCCCACCATTTGGCAAGTCCTAAGTTCTTGTCCTGCATCCAGGAAGAATGAGGTATGCGGACAACTGGAGGGTGAACAAGGTGGAAAGGAGCTTTATTGAGTGACAGAACAGCTCTTGGGAGACCCAAAGTGGGTGGCTCCTATCTGCAGGCAGGTCATCCCAATGAATGTCCAGCTCTCAGTGGAGAGGAGACCCAGAGTGGGTAGCTCCTATTCGCAGGTAGGTCCTCCAGTCATCTGTGTGAGTCTGGCTGGGTCTGGGGTTTTTATGGGCTCGGGAGGGAGGAAGTGAGTGCGGATTGATCAATGGGTGGCCATGGGAGGGCTTGGAAAAAGCACTGTAAGTTCCCACTCTGGGCCACAGACTCCACCCAGAACTGACAGCCTGGCCCCCAGGCTTCAGGCTGTCCCCGGCTTGAAGGTGGAGCTTCACCGGGGACTGCCCCTTTCTGCCCAGGAACCTGTCTGCCTCCTGCCACCATCAATGTATGGCCCATGGTGCCCAGGCTGTTCTTGCCGAGGGGTGCCTGCAGGCCCACACCAAGCTGCCCTCAGTCCCCGCCTCGGCCTCCCTCCCATGCTTGTCGGTGCCTAAAGTCCAGAGGGGGCGGAGGTGGCAGGGGGCTGGCATGTCAGCACCACCCCAAGCACACGCAAACCTGGCCAGGTTGTGGCAGCACCTGGGCTCGGCCACAGCTTTGCTCTGCCCTGGAGTGGGAGCTGGGAGCGGAGAGAAGCCAGGCAGTGGGAGCAGGCACTTTCAAGCCTGCAGGGGCAAGGGGTTTCCTGGAACTCCAATAGTGCAGGGATGCCCAGGTCCAGAGCCATGGCTGGGCAGCTGCAGCTGTGCCCGGGAGTGTGGGGCTCCTGCCCCACCAACTCAGTAGGGGACGGGGTTCCCATCTGTTCCCAGCCCCCACCAGCACTGCCTCCCCTGCTGCAGCCAGCATCTTTGCAGTGGCTGCTCTAACTGGGCTACTGCTGCCCTCAAAAGCCTCGTTACTAGGGCCTGACTCAGGCATGTGGGTCCCTACATAAGCTAGTAATTTTTTTGCCCCTCCAAACACATATTCTTAACATACTTGTCCAACATTTAGAGAAGGCTGATGCTGCAGGGTAATGGGTGAAGGAGGCTTTCCTCTAATGTTCCCAGTGACTTAGCTAGAGCCCAAACCTGCATACCCTAACTTACTCAAATAGAAGACCTATAGCTAACCTCACCCACCCTCCTTAGAAGGCACATTATTTGATCATGCAGTACAGGAAGGGTCTCACTTCTACACTTCTACCACATACCCAGGCAGCCTATCAAAGTGTTCTTCCAACCTCTCCTTGAGAGGAATTGTGATCATTGTAATTTTCTCCATCATGATATATTTCCAGGGATATTTCAGTGTTCCTTAGAGACTGTTTACCTGGACAATGGCCTGGCCAGTATGCTTTTAATTCAAGCTCTGTTTTTGTCCATAGACAAGTTACTACATCTCTCTGTGCTTTACTTCCTTGTCTATAAAATGGGGCCAATACTCATTTATCTTGCATAGTTGTTGAGAATTAGAGATGGCATTGTACACTGCCTAGCACAGTACAAAGCAGATAAATATTAGCATTTATTAATGTTACTATCATAATCATTTTTATCTTTCAAGATTGATTTTTTCCCTGACATTCAGGAAATGCAAATTAACTTGATAATAAAGTAAACAGAATACAATACAGTAAGAGAACTTTGGATTGGGAATGGCCTGTAAGCTGTTTCCATATTTGTAAATAACCAATCAAAATAAGTATATTCTTGAGAGCATTTAGTCTACCTTAGAATAAGAAAACAAGTATCTATTTAAAAGATAACTTCAAACAAAAAGGAGATTAAGTTGACATGATCACTATACAACTAGAAGTGTACCTCACTTTTCTGGTAAGCATCTTGTTAAACTATATTGTAGAATACAGAAACTGTATCTGAAAACTTTTATGGCACAATATGAAAATCTTTATCTAAATTTGTACACATTATTCACTTGGGAAAGGAAAATTATGGAATTTAAGCTATTTAGATCCTATCTAAATTGGCTACAGGGTTTTGAGATCACAAAAGTTAATAAACAACATTATTGTAACTTCCCAGAAATTATACTCTATATTGATATCATAAAATTTATAATCTTCTACATTACTAAAATATCCTAGTAATATAAATGTATCAGTTATATTAATCCACTATGAGGTAAATATAAATTTAAAAATATATCAAACAATGAAATTTTAAAAGTACTTACATGCAGTACACAAATATGCAACAGCTGTATATCATTGGGAGTTCATCCAATAGCTGTAAGAAACAAAGATAGATAACAGGCTTGAATATCATGGAGCAGCAATTATTATGCAAATCAAAATAAAACATCAAAATGATTAAGATTTTCAGCTCTTAGACCAGGCACAGAGGCTCACACCTGTAATCCCAGCACTCTGGGAGGCCAAGGTTGGAAGATCACTTGAACTTAGGTGTTTGAGATCAGCCTGAGTAACACAGTAATAGCCTGTCTCTACAAAAACTTTAAAAAAAAATCAGCAGGGCATGGTAGTGGCATGTGCCTGTAGTCCCAGCTACTTGGGAGGCTGAGGCGAAAGGATTGCTTGAGCCTGAGAGGTCGAGGCTGCAGTGAACCATGATTGCACCACTGCACTCCAGCCTGGGCAACAGAGCAAGACCCTGTCTCAAAAAAAAAAAAAAAGAAAAAAAACGTTTCAGCTCTTATTTCTTTTACTAATTCTCTTTATATATTTGTCATCAAATTTACTCTGAGTATGTGTGTGTAGTTTACTGTTTTTGAACAAACAAGGTTATCATCCAAGTGTCCTAATGTACATACTAAGCAGGGTACCTGACTCACTATTCCTGGAGGGCAGACTTGTCATTGTGCTGCTCATATCATCTGGTATTACAAACTATGATATTGTACCTCCAGAAAAAAATGATGTCCATCATCTACAGGTCCATAGGTCCTATCAGTATTCTTTTGCATTTCCATCCTTCCTATATCACCTTAAATGGATAAAGTGTCTACTAACATACATAAGAAGAGGTATTAATGGCCAGGGAAATAATTTTATTAATCTAAGTAAAGTATACCTCTGAGAAATAACATTTATTATTATTATTAGCAATGATAATAATAGTAGTAATAATAATTACAGCCATTATGTGTTAAACCGCAAGCTAGACACTAAGCTAGGTGTTGTAGATACCAATCTTAGAGTTTATTTATTACTAGATACACATTTAATTAATTCTTTAATAAAATGTCCACTATATGCCAAGTAATGTGTTAAGAGCTGAGGATACAATTTTAAGACACAGTCACTGCCTTCAAGGAGCTCGCATTCTAATTAGAGGTTAAGGGAATGAAAGCATGATTAAATATAGAGTAAGGATTCCAACAAAAGACACAAAAGCCAAAGAAAGTGATGGCAGGAATGAAATGAAATGGGGTGGTGGAGAAAGGCATTCTAGGAAGTAGGAAGAGAGCTTATGTAAAGTGAATGATTCATTCTGGTAAATTATTAGAATTATGAAAATAATAGCATTTGTGCAAGTTAACTATTTTTAGTCATTAATTTTTTTGTTTGTTTGTTTTTTTGAGACGGAGTCTCGCTCTGTCACCCAGGCTGGAGTGCAATGGCGCAATCCCAGCTTGAAATAGGTCTGCAGATTACATGTAATAATAAATCAATGTTAATTATTGATTTTGTTGGGACTATTGTGGATATGTAGGTGAGTTTTTTTTTTAAGCTATAACTTACATACCATAAAATTCACCTTTTTTTTAACCCCTTCATGCAACAGTAAAAATTTATATCCCTTCTCTCCCTCACTAATTAAGTTTGAACAATGTTGGGCTTTCAGTTCTTCACGTTTCTTTCCTACCACAAGGACCTTTGCATGTGCTGTTTCCTCTACTTAAGCTTCTCCTCTTCCCCTAGTCCCTCTTTTACCTTAATCACTTCTGGATATTTTTCAGGTTTCATTGTATGTGCGACTTCTTCACCCTAAGGATCCTGAGACACTTTTAAGTGATGGAGCAGTTCATATCTGACTTCTACTTCCTGATACCTCTCTCGAAGTTAATGGTACACACTAAAGTAATTGAAAGATTTTTTTCTTTTTAGTAAGCTATAACCAACTATATCACTGTTGGCTCTTACCTTAGTACTAAGACTGATCTTTATCCAGAAACAATAAAAGTAAGAATGCCATCTAGCTGCTATGACCCATATGGCATCAAGCCCTATTTCAAAGTTAGGTAAGAAGATATAGAACAGCAGCCTGGCCAACATGGTGAAAACGTGTTCCATCTACCTTTTTGCAGAAATTGACAAGCTGATCCTAAAATTCATATGAAAATGCAAGGGACCCAGAGTAGCTAAAACAATAAAGAACAACAAACTTGGAATACTCACACTCTCCAATTTCAAGACTTACTACAAATGTACAGTAATTAAGGCTATGTGGTAATAGCATAAGAATAGATATATAAGTCAATAGAATAGAATTGAGAGCTGATAAACTCACACATTTATGACCAGTTGATTTTCAATAAGAGTGCTAAGACAACTCAATAAGGAAAGAACAGTCTTTTCAACAAATGGTTTTGGGACAATTAGATATCCAAGTACTATAGAATGAAGCCAGACCCCTACCTCACACCACATAAATAATTAACTCAAAATGGACCAAGACCTAAATGTAAGACCTATACTCTTAGACAAAAACACAGATATAAATCTTCACGACCTTGGATTAGGCAATAGTTTTTTAGCTATGATACCAAAAACATAAGCAACCAAAGAAAAAAAAAACAGATAAAATGCACTTCAGTAGAACTGAAAACTTTTTTTGCATCAAAGGACACTACTAAGAAAGTGAAAAGATGGGACAGGCCATCTGTGCTCTAAGCCTGGCAAGGGCCTGCTTGCCTGTGTCCCGCATGCTAGAACTCAGCATCTATAGGGGGCCTGCTAGGGGCAGGAAGGGACTGGCACCCAACCCTGAGCTGGGCACTCATGCTTCCCTGGAGCTGGGTGGAGGAGCTGAGGGTGTGGACAGGCATGAGGTATGGACATGTCTGTCCCTTTGAGGACCAAGATCATGACTACCACAGAGCGAGCACCCCTGGGGTCCTCAGATAAAAAGTCTGACCACCACTGAGGATCCAGTCAGGCTCACCAGGCTACTGCAGCAGTCCCAGCAAAAGCAGGGCCAGGCTGAAGCAGTGACACCACAGACTTGGGGCACAGGGGGGTATCTCAGTGTCTCAAGGCTGCTGTAACAAGTCACCATAAATGCAGTGACTCAAAACGGCACAAGCTGATGACAGTTGTGGAGGTCAGAAGTCCAGAATGGGTCTCACCAGGCTGAAATCAAGGGGCCAACTTCAGGGGAATCCATTTCCTGCCTTTCCCGGCTTGAAAGACCCTGTCATGGCTGTCACCTGGGCAGCTGCTCTGCTCCATGGGCCTGGCCTCACTTACAGGGCTCCAAGAACAGTGCCTAGATCATCCTGAGAGCTCTGTGGCATCACTGTCATGACAAAGGAACATTTGGGATGCACTGGAAGCCCAGAAGTCCAGAGATGGGTATAGGAACCATCAGTTACTGTTGGGCACCTTGGGGGGCCCACACACACCACTGTGGGTGTCAGACCCTCAGATTGTTGCCACTTTGGGAAGTGGGTCAGCAATTTGCAGAGGACTCTGGACAGCAGCAGGGAGCAGCAACAATACAGGGGTTCCCCCCAACCCCTGACCCTGCAGACCTTCACCCCCTGGTACATGGAGGAGGTGTCGTGCCCCTGCTTCAGGAAGCCTCGAGGGAGACGCATGCACCCTCAGAATGCCCAGTTGGGGGCTCCTCACTGGAGGGCACTGGCAGAAACTGGTGTCAGAAAACAGCAGCCACAGAGTGAATCTGGAATAGATCAGGGTGTCACAGAAAAGATGCTTCATAAGATGTGTTTTGATGAGGATATTTAAATAAATGTAATTTAATTGATGTTAAAAAAAAGAAAGTGAAAAGAAAACTCACAGAAGAAAATATTTGCAAATCATATCTGTATCCAGAGTCTAGTATCTAGAATACAGAAAGAAGTCTTACAACTCAGTAAGAAAAATACAACTATGGCTATTTTAAAAATAGGCAAAGGATATCAATAGACATTTCTACTATGAAGATATACAAATGGTGTCAATAAGCACATGAAAAGATGTTCAACATTAGTCATTAAGGAAATGCAAATTAAAGCCACAATGAGAGAAACTACTTCATACCCACAAGATGGCTATACTAAAAAGATAAACAATAACAAGTATTGGCAATGATATGGAGAAGTTGCTGGTGGGAATCTAAATGGTGCAGCCACTTTCAAAAACAGCCTGGCAGTTCCTCAAAAGGTTAAATGACCCAGCAATTCCACTCCTAAGTATAGGTCTAAGAAAACTGAAAACATACATCCACAATGAGGGAAACTAAAAATCTTTCACCCCCAAATATATTTCTTTGATATATTTCAGGACAGCGATTCAGAGGGACTAGAAACCAAAGAATAGCTAAAAAGCTGTCTTTTCTAGGGGAGATGTGCATCTGTAGAGGAAATAAAGTCAAGTAAACAACAGATGCAAACAGGCTTTCTTTGAACCACCCCCCACCCCTTCATCTGGATCTAGGAAAGATTAACTGAGAATCTGACACCTTTAAAGGTCTGACAGAAATATTTACCAAAGGCTACCATCTATTCTTTCTGAGAGCTGCTACCCATGAAGTTTTATCCATATAACAAGGCTGCCTTTGCCAGCCAGGCCTTTCCTCTTCTTTCCCTCTTATAACCAGTCTTGCTACCATAACCTGTTTTGCCAAGCTCCAAGCCCCTATTCTTTCTGTGACCTCAAGATGGTATAAAAGTATCAATCTTCTGACTGTTTGAGTTTTTCATATTTTGTATGCCATGCCCATACATGTTAATAAGACCTGTATGCCTTTTTTCTTGTTAATCTATTATCAGTTTTTTTTTCTTTTTTTTTGAGATGGAGTCTCACTCTGTCACCAGGAGGAGTGCAGTGGCGCGATCTTGGCTCACTGCAACCTCTGCCTCCTGGGTTCAAGTGATTCTCCTGCCTCAGCCTCCCGAGTAGCTGGGACTGCGGGCGCATGCCACCACACCCAGCTAATGTTTGTATTTTTAGTGGAGACGGGGTTTCACCATGTTGGCCAGGATGGTCTTGATCTCTTGACCTCGTGATCCACCTGCCTCGGCCTCCCAAAGTGCTGCGATTACAGGCGTGAACCACTGCGCTCGGCCTATTAGTGTGTTTTATAGACTCAAATCATTGAGCCTTTGGGGAAAAATTTAAATTTCCCTACAACACAACGTGTACACAAAAGTTCATAACAACATTATTCATTATTCATAATACTTAAAACGTGGGAACAACCCAAATTTCCATTAATTGATAAGTGGATAAAAGAATATGGTATATCCATACAATGGAATATTATTTAGGTAAAAAAATTAAGTACTTCTTGCTACAGCATGGGTGAACTGTGTGAAAACATGCTAAGTTAAAGAAACCAGACACAAAAGGCCACACATTATATGATTCCATTGATATGAAATGTCCGGAATGGGCAAATCCATACAGGAAGAGAGTGATTATCAGGGGTTGTTGGAGGGAGTAATAGGGAGTGGTTGCTAATGGGCATGGATTTCTCTTTGGGGTGATGAAATGTTGTGGGATTAGATAGTGGCAGTGGCTCCACAATCTGTGAACATACATAAAACCACTGACTTGTACACTTTAAAAGGGTGAATTTTTACTGTTGTATGATAGGGTAAAAAAAAAAAAAGGTGAATTTTATGGTAAGTAAGTTATACTTTAAAAAAAAACTCACCTACATATCCACAATACTACCAACAAAATCAATAATTAACATTGATTTATTACTACATGTAATCCGCAGACCTCATTCAATTTTTTTAAGTGTCTCAATAATATCATAAATACAAATATGAACACACACACACACGTACATTGTATTTAGTTGTCAGGTCTTTTTATCTCCTTTTATCTGGAACACTTCATCAGTCTTTGAGTTTTATGACTATCATACTTTTGAAGATGATAGGCCAGATGTTTTGTATAATGTCCTTCAATTTGGTTTTGTCTGATGTTTTCATAACATTAAATTCAGATTACGCATCTTTGGCAAGAGTATCAGAGAAGTGATGACATTTTTCTTGTCATTGCAGCCTATTAGATGGCATATGTAAACCAAAAATAAAGTTCTAAGCTCTCCAACTGACTGGATGAACCCCTCTTGGCCAAGGGGACCCCAGAGAAACATGAAAACTGAATTTTTAGCCATGATGGGGAAAGGAGGTCCGACATGCCTCGTTATAATCCTCACCCTTTTGAAGTTTAGGCACAACTGCCCATGATTAAGGTTAAAATAGAGATCATAAGACTGACAAAACAGACTGTGGCAATAAACAGTCATTACCAAATTATAATCACAGTAAGAGTTGCAAGGTAGCCATGCAAGCTAAGAGTTAAGTTACACCCTGCAAACTATAAGATCTTATTAAACAGGTTTCTTTTTTTTTTTAAATTTTATTATTATTATACTTTAAGTTTTAGGGTACATGTGCACAACATGCAGGTTTGTTACATATGTATACATGTGCCATGTTGGTGTGCTGCACCCATTAACTCGTCATTTAGCATTAGGTATATCTCCTAATGCTATCCCTCCCCCCTCCCCCCACCTCACAACAGGCCCTGGTGTGTGATGTTCCCCTTCCTGTGTCCATGTGTTGTCATGGTTCAATTCCCACCTATGAGTGAGACCATGCAGTGTTTGGTTTTTTGTCCTTGTGATAGTTTGCTGAGAATGATGGTTTCCAGCTTCATCCATGTCCCTACAAAGGACATGAACTCATCCTTTTTTATGGCTGCATAGTATTCCATGGTGTATATGTGCCACATTGTCTTAATCCAGTCTATCATTGTTGGACATTTAGGTTGGTTCCAAGTCTTTGCTATTGTGAATAGTGCCACAATAAACATACGTGTGCATGTGTCTTTATAGCAGCATGATTTATAATCCTTTGGGTATATACCCAATAATGGGATGGCTGGGTCAAATGGTATTTCTAGTTCTAGATCCTCGAGGAATCGCCACACTGTCTTCCACAATGGCTGAACTAGTTTACAGTCCCACCAAAAGTGTAAAAGTGTTCCTATTTCTCCACATCCTCTCCAGCACGTGTTGTTTCCTGACTAATGATCACCATTCTAACTGGTGTGAGATGGTATCTCATTGTGGTTTTGATTTGCATTTCTCTGATGGCCAGTGATGATGAGCATTTTTTCATGTGTTTTTTTGGCTGCATAAATGTCTTCTTCTGAGAAGTGTCTGTTCATATCCTTTGCCCACTTTTTGATGGAGTTGTTTGTTTTTTTCTTGTAAATTTGTTTGAGTTCATTGTAGATTCTGGATATTAGCCCTTTGTCAGATGAGTAGATTGCAAAAATTTTCTCCCATTCTGTAGGTTGCCTGTTCACTCTGATGGTAGTTTCTTTTGCTGTGCAGAAGCTCTTCAGTTTAATTAGATCCCATTTGTCAATTTTGGCTTTTGTTGCCATTGCTTTTGGTGTTTTAGACATGAAGTCCTTGTCCATGCCTATGTCCTGAATGGTATTGCCTAGGTTTTCTTCTAGGGTTTTTATAGTTTTAGGTCTAACATCTAAGTCTTTAATCCATCTTGAATTAATTTTTGTATAAGGTGTAAGGAAGGGATCCAGTTTCAGCTTTCTACATATGGCTAGCCAGTTTCCCCAGCACCATTTATTAAATAAGGAATCCTTTCCCCATTGCTTGTTTTTCTGAGGTTTGTCAAAGATCAGATAGTTGTAGATATGTGGCATTATTTCTGAGGGCTCTGTTCTGTTCCGTTGGTCTATAACTCTGTTTTGGTACCAGTACCAGGCTGTTTTGGTTACTGTAGCCTTGTAGTATAGTTTGAAGTCAGGTAGAGTGATGCCTCCAGCTTTGTTCTTTTGGCTTAGGATTGACTTGGCAATGCGGGCTCTTTTTTGGTTCCATATGAACTTTAAAGTAATTTTTTCCAATTCTGTGAAGAAAGTCATTGGTAGCTTGATGGGGATGGCATTGAATCTATAAATTACCTTGGGCAGTATGGCCATTTCCACGATATTGATTCTTCCTACCCATGAGCATGGAATGTTCTTCCATTTGTTTGTATCCTCTTTTATTTCATTGAGCAGTGGTTTGTAGTTCTCCTTGAAGAGGTCCTTCACATCCCTTGTAAGTTGGATTCCTAGCTATTTTATTCTCTTTGAAGCAATTGTGAATGGGAGTTCACTCATGATTTGGCTCTCTGTTTGTCTGTTATTGGTGTATAAGAATGCTTGTGATTTTTGCACATTTATTTTGTATCCTGAGACTTTGCTGAAGTTGCTTATCAGCTTAAGGAGATTTTGGGCTGAGAGGATGGAGTTTTCTAGACATACAATCATGTCATCTGCAAACAGGGACAATTTGACTTCCTCTTTTCCTAATTGAATGCCCTTTATTTCCTTCTCCTGCCTGATTGCCCTGGCCAGAACTTCCAACACTATGTTGAATAGGAGTGGTGAGAGAGGACATCCCTGTCTTGTGCCAGTTTTCAAAGGGAATGCTTCCAGTTTTTGCCCATTCAGTATGATATTGGCTGTGGGTTTGTCATAAATAGGTCTTATTATTTTGAGATATGTCCCATCAATACCTAATTTATTGAGAGCTTTTAGCATGAAGGGCTGTTGAATTTTGTCAAAGGCCTTTTCTGCATCTATTGTGATAACCATGTGGTTTTTGTCTTTGGTTCTGTTTATATGCTGGATTACGTTTATTGATTTGCATATGTTGAACCAGTCTTGCATCCCAGGGATGAAGCCCACTTGATCAATGGTGGATAAGCTTTTTGATGTGCTGCTGGATTCGGTTTGCCAGTATTTTATTGAGGATTTTTGCCTCAATGTTCATCAAGGACATTGGTCTAAAATTCTCTGCAGGCTTTGGTAACAGGATGATGCTGGCCTCATAAAATGAGTTAGGGAGGATTCCCTCTTTTTCTATTGATTGGAATAGTTTCAGAAGGAATGGTACCAGCTTCTCCTTGTACCTCTGGTAGAATTCGGCTGTGAATCCGTCTGGTCCTGGACTCTTTTTGGTTGGTAAGCTATTGATTATTGCCACAATTTCAGAGCCTGTTATTGGTCTATTCAGAGATTCAACTTCTTCCTGATTTAGTCTTGGGAGGGTGTATGTGTCCAGGAATTTATCCATTTCTTCTAGATTTTCTAGTTTATTGGCATAGAGGTGTTTATAGTATTCTCTGATGGTAGTTTGTATTTCTGTGGGATCGGTGGTGATATCCCCTTTATCATTTTTGATTGTGTCTATTTGATTCTTCTCTCTTTTCTTCTTTATTAGTCTTGCTAGCAGTCTATCAATTTTGTTGATCTTTTCAAAAAACCAGCTCTTGGATTCATTGATTTTTTGAAGGGTTTTTTGTGTCTTTATCTCGTTCAGTTCTGCTCTGATTTTAGTTATTTCTTGCCTTCTGCTAGCTTTTGAATGTGTTTGCTCTTGATTCTCTAGTTCTTTTAATTGTGATGTCAGGGTGTCAATTTTAGATCTTTCCTGCTTTCTCTTGTGGGCATTTAGTGCTATACATTTCCCTCTACACACTGCTTTGAATGTGTCCCAGAGATTCTGGTATGTTGTGTCTTTGTTCTCGTTGGTTTCAAAGAACATCTTTATTTCTGCCTTCATTTCGTTATGTACCCAGTAGTCATTCAGGAGCAGGTTGTTCAGTTTCCATGTAGTTGAGCAGTTTTGAGTGAGTTTCTTAATCCTGAGTTCTAGTTTGATTGCACTGTGGTCTGAGAGACAGTTTGTTATACTTTCTGTTCTTTTACATTTGCTGAGGAGTGCTTTACTTCCAACTATGTGGTCAATTTTGGAATAGGGGTGGTGTGGTGCTGAAAAGAATGTATATTCTGTTGATTTGGGGTGGAGAGTTCTGTAGATGTCTATTAGGTCTGCTTGGTGCAGAGCTGAGTTCAATTCCTGGATATCCTTGGTAACTTTCTGTCTCGTTGATCTGTCTTATGTTGACAGTGGGGTGTTAAAGTCTCCCATTATTATTGTGTGGGAGTCTAAGTCTCTTTGTAGGTCACTAAGGACTTGCTTTATGAATCTGGGTGCTCCTGTATTGGGTGCATATATATTTAGGATAGTTAGCTCTTCTTGTTGAATTGATGCCTTTACCATTATGTAATGGCCTTCTTTGTCTCTTTTGATCTTTGTTGGTTTAAAGTCTGCTTTATCAGAGACTAGGATTGCAACCCCTGCTTTTTTTTGTTTTCCATTTGCTTGGTAGATCTTCCTCCATCCCTTTATTTTGAGCCTATGTGTGTCTCTGCATGTGAGATTGGTCTCCTGAATACAGCACACTGATGGGTCTTGACTCTTTATCCAATTTGCCAGCCTGTGTCTTTTAATTGGAGCATTTAGCCCATTTACATTTAAGGTTAATATTGTTATGTGTGAATTTGATCCTGTCATTATGATGTTAGCTGGTTATTTTGCTGGTTAGTTGATGTAGTTTCTTCCTAGCATTGATGGTCTTTACAATTTGGCATGTTTTGCAGTGGCTGGTACTGGTTGTTCCTTTCCACGTTTAGTGCTTCCTTCAGGAGCTCTTTTAGGGCAGGGCTGGTGGTGACAAAATCTCTCAGCATTTGCTTGTTTGTAAAGGATTTTATTTCTCCTTCACTTATGAAGCTTAGTTTGGCTGGATATGAAATTCTGTGTTTAAAATTCTTTTCTTTAAGAATGCTGAATATTGGCCCCACTCTCTTCTGGCTTGTAGAGTTTCTGCTGAGAGATCAGCTTTTAGTCTGATGGGCTTCCGTTTGTGGGTAACCCGACCTTTCTCTCTGGCTGCCCTTAACATTTTTTCCGTCATTTCAGCTTTCGTGAATCTGACAGTTATGTGTCTTGGAGTTGCTCCTCTCGAGGAGTATCTTTGTGGCATTCTTTGTATTTCCTGAATTTGAATGTTGGCCTGCCTTGCTAGATTGGGGAAGTTCTCCTGGATAATATCCTGCAGAGTGTTTTCCAACTTGGTTCCATTCTCCCCGTCACTTTCAGGTACAACAATCAGACGTAGATTTGGTCTTTTCACATAGTCCCATATTTCTTGGAGGCTTTGTTCGTTTCTTTTTATTCTTTTTTCTCTACACTTCTCTTCTGGCTTCATTTCATTCATTTCGTCTTCCATCACTGATAGCCTTTCTTCCAGTTGATCGCATCAGCTACTGAGGCTTGTGCATTCGTCACGTAGTTCTCGTGCCGTGGTTTTCAGCTCCATCAGGTCCTTTAAGGACCTCTCTGCATTGGTTATTCTAGTTAGCCATTCATCTTATTTTTTTTCAAGGTTTTTAACTTCTTTGCCATTGGTTTGAACTTCCTCCTTTAGCTTGGAGTAGTTTAATCTTCTGAAGCCTTCTTCTCTCGACTTGTCAAAGTCATTCTCCGTCCAGCTTTGTTCCATTGCTGGTGAGGAGCTGCGTTCCTTTGGAAGAGGACAGGCGCTCTGATTTTTAGTTTCCAGTTTTTCTGCTCTGTTTTTTCCCATCTTCGTGGTTTTATCTACTTTTGGTCTTTGATGATGGTGACGTACAGATGGGTTTTTGGTGTGGATGTCCTTTCTGTTTGTTAGTTGTCCTTCTAACAGTCAGGACCCTCAGCTGCAGGTCTGTTGGAGTTTGCTGGAGGTCCACTTCAGACCCTGTTTGCCTGGCTATCAGCAGTGGTGGCTGCAGAACAGAGGATATTGGTGAACCGCAAATGCTGCTGCCTCATCATTCCTCTGGAAGTTTTGTCTCAGAGGAGTACCCAGCCGTGTGAGGTGTCAGTCCGCCCCTACTGGGGAGTGCCTCCCAGTTAGGCTACTCGGGGGTCAGGGACCCACTCGAGGAGGCAGTCTGCCCATTCTCAGATCTCAAGCTTCGTGCTGGGAGAACCACTACTCTCTTCAAAGCTGTCAGACAGGGACATTTAAGTCTGCAGAGGTTACTGCTGCCTTTTGTTTGTCTGTGCCCTGCCCCCAGAGGTGGAGCCTATAGAGGCAGGCAGGCCTCCTTGAGCTGTGGTGGGCTTCATCCAGTTCGAGCTTCCCAGCCGCTTTGTTTACCTACTCAAGCCTCGGCAATGGCGGGCACCCCTCCCCCAGCCTCACTGCCGCCTTGCAATTTGATCTCAGACTGCTGTGCTAGCAGTGAGAGAGGCTCCATGGGCGTAGGACCCTCCGAGCCAGGTGCAGGATATAATCTCCTGGTGTGCGGTTTGTTAAGCCCATTGGGAAAGCGCAGTATTAGGGTGGGAGTGACCCGATTTTCCAGGTGCCATCGGTCACCCCTTTCTTTGACTAGGAAAGGGAATTCCTTGACCCCTTGCACTTCCTGGGTGAGGCAATGCCTCGCCCTGCTTTGGCTCACGTACAGTGCACTGCACTCACTGACCTGCACCCAATGTCCGGCACTCCCCAGTGAGATGAACCCGGTACCTCAGTTGGAAATGCAGAAGTCACCTGTCTTCTGTGTCGCTCACGCTGAGAGTTGTAGACTGGAGCTGTTCCTATTCGGCCATCTTGGCTACTTGACCAGGTTTTTTTTCTTAACGCAGTATAATGTGGCTTACTTTTCAACCTGACTTTGGTATAGCATCACATGACAAGGAAATCAAAGGACCTCTTGAGACTCTATTGTCCTGAGATAGGAATAATACAGGGTGGAGAAGAAATTCCAGGCAGCAATTTCACATGACTTAGAGTCTTTGGGCTGGTAAGATCCTGAAAAACAGGGTGTGGACCAAGCTGGCTAAGACTGATTGGATCCAGCATGTCACTGGATTTGACCGAGGTTTCACCTAGGACCTCATTATATGCTCATTAACATACTAAACCACAAACCCAGCAGCACCACTGAAATAGGTCAGGGTCACTGGTCTCGTTGTCTAATGTGTTATCCGAGCTCGTGGTCTCAAGAAAATTAAGGAGTGTGGACCCAAAGAATGAGGTTGGAGGAAAAGTTTAATAGGCAAAAGAAGAAAAGCTGAATTGAAAAGCTTTCACAAGAAACTGCTCTCATGTCTGTAAGTGTTTGAGAAACTTATCTATAAAACTGTCTGCATAACTTCCCTTTATGTAGTTGTGGGTATGTCTCTAGGTAAGCATAAAGTGAAACTTCTTGTTTGTATAATTGTGGTTTTGTTTAAAGTAAGCCCCCCTCCTCCCTCTGCAAGTTTCCATGGGGCCCACTGTATACATGTCTGAAAAGGGGAGGAAACTTCCTGGGAGCTTGCTAATCATACAAAGAACAAAGGGCTTCTATGCTGGACTTTTCCTGCCTTGCCTGCTTATCTGTGGCTTATCTGTGCACTGTAGCTGCGATTTTTCAGGCAGGCAGCTTCTACAGTCTGAGTTTTTCTCCAAGCTGCTCTATCTTGCCTGTAGCTGTGATTTTTCAGGCAGGTAGCTTTTCCAAGGACCAGCCTTAACCATTTACCTAACTAATTTTTCCTTTTCTTCTCCCTCACTATGACAGTTCCAGGAACACCTATTGGATGGCACCACAGTTCTGATAAATCTGTACCTTTTTCCAGGAATTTTCATGAATATTCCATTCCTTGGTTAGAGAAACACATAAAGGTAGCAGCCCCAAACCCCACTGCATGACACTCTCTCAAGTACACCTGCACTCCCTTGAGTGTGTACTTTTACTCTTTGCAATAAATTTCTTTACTTTCATTATTTTTCGACTTGTCCTTGAATTCATTCTTGTGATGGTGTCAAGAGCCTAGACATTGGCTAGGATAGAGGTCCACTGCTGTTTGGGGCCATCCCCCAGTCCACCAGTATCACACCATGCCATGGTCACTAATATTGGCTCAGAATAAACCTTTAAAAAATACTTGACAGGCCAGGCGCAGTGGCTCATGCCTGTATTCCCAGCACTTTGGGAGGCCAGGTGGGTGGATCATCTGAGGTCAAGAGTTCAAGACCAGCCTGGCCAATGTGGTGAAACCCTGTCTCTACTAAAAATACAAAAATTAGCGAGGCATGGTGGCGGGTGCTTATAACCCCAGCTACTCAGGAGGCTGAGGCAGGAGAATTGCTTGAACCTGGCAGGCAGAGGTTGCAGTGAGCCGAGATCACACTGCATTCCAGTGTCACTCTGGGTGACAGAGTGAGACTCCATCTCAAAAAAAAAAAAAAAAATTAGCTGGGCATGGTGGTGCACGCCTGTAACCCCAGCTACTCGGGAGGCTGAGGCAGGAGAATCACTTGAACCTGGGAGGCAGAGGTTGCCGTAAGCCAAGATTACACCACTGCATGCCAGCCTAAGTGACAAGGGTGAAACTCCGTCTCAAAAAATAATAATAATAAAAATTAAAAATAATAAAATAAAGATATTTGACAGGGTTTAGTTTTTCCATTAACACATATAATTTTGACTTGTCCCATTAGTGATGATTAGGTTGCTTGATTAAGGTGATTCCCACTTGGCTTCTCCACTGTAAAGGTATTCTTTCTCCCCTTTTTAAGTATTTTGTGGAAAGGTACTTTGAAACTATGTAAATATACTCTTTAACATCAAACTTTTTCTTTATTCATTTATTTATACTCGTATTATTTCATTTAATACATCATTTATTATCTAGTATGGACTCAGATTTCCCATATTACTCATCAGGTTACATTATAACTATTATAACCCGTTACCATTTATTTTGATGCTCAAATTGTCCCAGATTTGGCCAGCAGGAACCTCTTCAAGTTGGCTTCAGTGTCCTTTTGACATATTCCCATAATTTTTTGAGCCTTTCCATTTTTTCTGGCATAAAAAGATGATCTAGGCTGATATTGTCCTTTTTTTTTTTCTGCCCCAGCCCTTGGAATCAGCCCTGGTTCCTTTTAAAGAAGAATGATTTTTAGAAAACAAGATCTGGATGCTAGGTATATTCTTTGGCTTTGAAGTTCCCCATTCCCAGATCCTGTCATGGACAGAGCTTGAGAATGTATGTACATATGTGTGTATTAAAATATTTAAGTATATATACATATACACAAAATACATACATATGCATATCACATATTTTCACATCTATATTTATGTCTATTATATATGTATGTATTGAACATAGGAGTTTGCACTGTTAACTCCAATTTCAGTTTGTCACCACAGAGCTCATTCTAGTTTTCATCTTTTCCGTATTTGCGACTTTGTTCTCTAACAGTAAGAAACCTGGCTCCCATTCTCCTTAATGTATTTATTTATTTGATTAATTACCCTGTATGCAACATGGCTTCCATTGCTACCTCTCCTTTTCCCAAGCAATGCCCTTCTCACTCAATTCAGGCTCCAACACTCGGTGCTGGGCTGCTGCTGCACCTCCACTTAGATGGCCTCTCGACTCTGCTTGTGCTCTCAGATCCTGCACTGGGCCACTGTGCCATGTAGAAGTCACTCTCACCTTCCCAGGGTACCAAAACATGGCACAAAGCTGTCCCCACTGTGTGGCACTCTCTCCATCCCACTCAGATTCCAACCGCATGTCAAATGACCCCCCCAACTTGGGAGGACACCCTTCTTATTCTGCACTGAGCTGTCCCCTTTGCATGGATACCTTTTCAACCCTGGTCTCTAATACACTGTCCCTGGGCTGCCTTGATGTGCAAATACCCTCCTCACTCCTAGTTAGGCTCTGACACCCTACACTGGACTATCCCCCTATGTTGACACTCTCTTTAACTGGCTGAGGTCCCAGAGTTCTGTGATGGATGGTCCCCACCCCATGTGGCTATCCTATAAGCCACACTCAGGTTTTGACACTCCAATGTGGCTACTGAGCACTTGAAATAAGCCTAATCTGAACTAAAAATATATTGCAGGTATAATAACCAGATTTAAGAATATGAAATACTTTATTCATAATTTTTTATATTGATTATATATAGAGAAGTAGTATTTTAGATATACTGGGTTAAATAAAATTTATTATTATTATTATTATTATTTGAGACAGAGTCTTGCTCTGTCGCCAGGCTGGAGTGCAGTGGCGTGATCTTGGCTTACTGCGATCTCCGCCTCCCAGGCTCAAGAGATTCTCCTGCCTCAGCTTCCCGGGTAGCTGGGATTACAGGTGCACACCACCACACCCAGCTAATTTTTGTATTTTTAGTAGAGACGGGGTTTCAACATGTTGGCCAGGATGGTCTCAATCTCCTGACCTCGTGATCCACCCACCTCCGCCTCTCAAAGTGCTGGGATTACAGGCATGAGCCACCACGCCCAGCCAAATAAAATATATTATTATTTTCACCCATTTCTGTGTACTTTTTTTCAATGTAGCTACTAGAAAAATTTAAATTACAAATGTAGCTCAGATTTTACTTGTACTACTGTTCTAGAAGTTTCTGGATTAGTGATGGGAAATCAAGAGATCAAAAGACTGAGGACTTGACATATATGCCCTCCTCAGAGTAAGGATGGAAACTAAGAATCCTTGGCTAGCTCTGCAGGATGTCCAATCTTTTGGCTTCCCTGAGCCACACATAAAATTAACACTAACGGTCAGGTGCGGTGGCTCACGCTTGTAATCTCAGCATTTTGGGAGGCTGAGGCAGGCGGATCACCTGAGGTCAGGAGTTTGAGACCAGCCGGGCCAACATGGTGAAACCCCGTCTCTACTAAAAATATAAAAAATTAGCCGGGCTTGGTGGTGGGTGCCTGTAGTCCTAGCTACTTGGGAGGCTGAGGCAGGAGAATTGCTTGAACCTGGGAGGCGGAGGTTGCAGTGAGCCAAGATCGCGCTACTGCACTCCAGCCTGGGCAATAAGAGCAAAACTTCGACTCAAAAAAATGAAAAATAAAAATAAAAATAAATTGCAAAAAAAACCTTATAATGTTTTAAGAAAGTTTATGAATTTGTATTGGGCAGCATTCAAAGCCATCCTGGGTCACATGCGGCCCACAGGTTGGACAAGCTTGCTTTAAAGTCTTGCTACATAGAGGGACTCAGACTATTCAAATGGATGCCATACAGCCATGAAAGAATGCAGGTATCTCAGAATAAGAATATATTGTTCTGGTGAACTGATTATGTCTTTTTAAGATGTCCCCATGTGGCTCTGCTCTCTAATGCTGCTCTCAATTTTATATGCCTGCACAGAGATGGTCAAAAAGCCCTATACTATTTGTACTTGTTTTCTTTATGGACTCACCTGCTTATTTCTTTACTTCACTTAGTCAGTTTGGATCCTCAGACTTGAAGTAAAAAACTCCAGAGATTACAAATCCCATCTTTTAGCCATAGTTATGTGCTCTTTTCTCAAATCTGAAGTACTTCTGAATTAAGAGAAATAAGCATTTGTCAATTTCATCATTACTAACCTGCATTTCATATTTCAGAGTCATGTGGAAGCACCAGGATCCCATTCCTACCACTGAAATTAAACAAATGAAAAAAAATTAGCATGAAATTCTTTGTGCGTGGACAGTGACCTGAGAAGACAATAAGACATTTCAAAGCATTGAGTTAAGGATAATGAAGTTTATAAAATCTAGTGGCAAGATATAGCTGACTCTTGAGTAAGTGCTATAATTGGTGAAATTTTGGTGTAGAAAAGAAGTACAATATAAGTTCTCCTAAATTCCCTCTACTAAGTGACTTACTAGACTAACAATATTCCATTATTTCTGTAAAATGTATTATCTGATGCTCAGGATAAGTTTTAATGCACATAGCTCGTTAGCTACTCCTTTGCACTTCTGACCCAAATGGCTAAGGTGTATGCTTACTAAGAGCCAGTCAGTTTGTTCCTGAACTTGTTGATGCCATTGTATTTGGTTATCAGAGCTATGACTGCAAAAAGAGTTGTTGCTTCTCCAAGAACTATTTAAAATGCTTAAAGTAGACTTAATAAAAATGAGTTGCTGGCCGGACACAGTGGCTCACGCCTGTAATCCCAGCACTTTGGGAGGTTGAGGCGGGTGGACCATCTAAGGTCAGGAGTTCAAGACCAGCCTGGCCAACATGGTGAAACCCCGTCTCTACTAAAAATACAAAAATTAGCTGGACATGGTGGCAGGCCCCTGTAATTCCAGCTACTAGGGAGGCTGAGGCAAGAGAATCGTTTGAACCCAGAAGAAGGAGGTTGCAGTGAGCTGAGACTGTGCCACTGCACTCCAGCCTGGGCAACAAGAGCAAAACTCTGTCTCAAAAAAAAAAAAAAAAAAAAAGTTGCTAATAAAAATCATGTTGAATTAGGTGTGGTTGGATATCTGCTACAGACTGGGAAAAATAGTAAAAATCTAAAAAGATTCTGTAGGCAGGGCACAGGGGCTCAGGCTTGTAATCCCAGCACTTTGGGAGGCTAAGGCCAGAGGATCGCTTGAACTCAGAAGTTCAAGACCAGCCTGGGCAACATAGTGAGACCTTATCTCTATTAATACATAAGATAATAATAATAAAATTAAAAAATAAAAAGATTCTGTGTTCATGTCCTAAGTTCTTCCCAAGTGCCTCCATTTTAAATAAACTATTTTCATTTTAGCGTTTTATAAAATGTTTGGTTTTTAAAGCAAAGAGTAAGTAGAACTAAAATTAGGGTCTCTCATTCAATGGTCATGCCCTATGTTAAGTAATTGTCAAAGATTATATACAACAAAAATAAAACTTCAGGCCCAGCCTGGTGGCTCACACCTGTAATCCCAGCACTTTGGAGGCTGAGGCAGACAGATCACCTGAGGTCAGGAGTTCGAGCTCAGCCTGGTCAACATGGTGAAATCCCATCTCTACTAAAAATACAAAAATTAGCCAGACATGGTGATGCACACCTGTAGTCCCAGCTACTTGGGAGGCTGTGGCGGGAGGATCGCGTAAACCTGGGAAATGGAGGTTGCAGTGAGCCGAGATTGTGCCACTGCACTTCAGCCTCGGTGACAGAGTGAGACTCCATCTCAAAAATGAAAAAACAAAAAAAAAATTAAAAATTAAACTTCATGTATATATGTATTCAATAATTCTGTGCTTCAACATATCAAAGGTTTAATATCCAAAATTTAAAAAATTCTATGCTTCAACTTAAAAAAATTAACTGATCAAGTATCAGCCCTTATAACATCTAATAAAGCTTTTTTTTCTGATTCAGTTTAGTTTAGAATTTACTGAGTGCATCCTATTTGCCAAATTTAGTTATAGATGCTGAGGTACAAAAATAAGATCCAGTCATTGGCCTTAATGAAACATATAGTCTAATGGAAGAGACAGGCAGATAAACAGAAGGTGCCTGTACATGGATGGACATATGCGTTGAGTACCACAGAAGCACAGAGAAGGAACGCTTGTGAAGGAAATCCAAGAATGCAAGAATGATGGTACAGATTAAACTTAAGGATACATAGGACTTAGCCCAACAAATGTAGTGAGTAGGGGCGTCATTAAATAATTTGTATGAAGCCACCTGAGAAAAATTTCAAACTATATGTTATTCTTGCCTTTAAAAAAAATCACTAGATTGTAATTTTTCTCCTCAAAATGAAATGAGGGAAATAAGATAGTTATTGCACTCATCTCATTAGAGAAATAAGGAAGTGGGGTGGTTCATGCCTTTTTTTCCCAAAAAAGTAATTAGAAGGTACAAAGGTGGATAAATTATTCAATGCAAAGGAAAAAAAAACCTTTAAGTTATTTAAAGTCACACAATAACAATATACTATGAAGTAAAAAAAAAAAAGTGAGATGGGATGATTATTCATCTTGGTAGAATGGCCACTTTATCATGCCTTACTCAAGGACTGTTTTTATCAAAACCTTTTCAAAGTGTTCTCTTGATACTGTTAAATTATATAGCATTAAAAGTCTGATTTTTTTCCCTGCTTTTGCTCACAGAGCCATTAAACGTCTGACTTTTTAGAGATCTCTACAGTTTATTTCCTTTCAACAATCTGGGTAACACATAAAAAAGTATTCTGATGAAAATCTATTCTGGTGGCTACTCAGAGGTTTCAAATTCCTTTCAGGAGAGGGTAGCACTAGGTTTACTCCTCTTTTTTTCTTTGTTATTTTCCTTTCTTTTAAAAAGTGCTCTCCTGCAACTGACATTTCTAGACATTTAGAGTCCAAAAACATGTAATAGAACAGCATTCTCTATGCAATATTTTGTATTTTGCCCCTTTAAAGCAAACCACCAAGTTTTGCTGAAGTTTATCAGGTTTCTTGAGATATAATTCACATAAAATCAATCCAAAGTATACAATTCAATTGTTTTCAGTATATTCAGAGGTGTGCAAACATCACCTCAACCTAATTTTAGAACATTTTCATCACCCCTAAAAGAAAGCCTATACCCATTAGCAGTCATTTTCCATTTTCTCTCAACCCCTCCAGCCCTGGGCAATCATTAGTCTACTTTGTCTGTACAGATTTGCCTACTGGGGACATTACATCTAAGTGGAATCATACATCATGTAGTCTTTTATGTCTAGCTTCTCTTCCTTAAGCATAATGTTTCCAAGGTTCATTTATGTCATCACATGCATCAGTGATTCATCCTTTTTATGGACGAATAATAATATTCCATTATATGAACATACAATATTTTACTTATCCATTCATCAGGTGATGGACATTGCTATGTACTGAATGTTTCTATGCCTGCCTCCCCAACTCCCCAGTTCATATGTTGAAGCTCTAGCCCCTAATGTGATGGTATCTGGAGGTGAGACCTTTGGGAGTTAATTAGGTTTGGATGAGGTCATATGGGCGTGGCATCCCCAGGATGGGATTAGTGCCCTTATAAGAGTAAGACACTGAAGCTTGCTTCTTCTCTTTCCACAGCACAGACAGAGGAAAGGCCATGTGAGACACAGCAAGAAAGTGACCATCTGCAAGCCAGGAAGGAGATGTTTTTTGGTTTTGGTTCCTCACCAGGAACCAAATTAAATGCCACCTTGATCTTGGACTTCCAAGCCTCCAGAACTGTGAGAAATAAATGTGTGTTGCTTAAGCCACCCAGTCTATGGTATTTTGTTATGGCAGCCTGAGCTAAAAAAGACATTTAGGTTGTTTCTACATTTTCGCTATTATGAATAGTGCTGCTGTGAACACTCATATACAAGTTTTTATGTGGACATATGTTTTTATTTCATTCATTCATATACACTTTGGAGTGAGATTTCTGGGTCACGTGGTTTAGTATTTTGAGGAAGTGTTTTTTGGAGTGTCTGTACCATCTTATATTCCTATCAGCAATATACTAATTTCTCCACATCTTGCCAATATTTATCACTGGCTGTCTTTGTGATTACAGCCATCCTAATGGATGTGAAGTGGTATTTCATTATCATTTTGATTAGTATTTCCTTAATGAGGACATCATTTGTTTTCAATAAATATTTACTGTGTACTTAATACTCCAAGCATTTCCATTGGGATAAGTGAGTGTACAAGAGAAATATGGTTCCTGTCTCAGAACTTTAAACAAACCATTAAAAATACAAAAAGGGGCCCGGGTATGGTGACTCACACCTGTAATCCCAGGACTTTGGGAGGCCAAGGTGGGTAGATCCCTTGAGCTCAGGAGTTTGAGACCAGTCTGCCCAACATGGAGAATCTTTGTCTCTACAAAGCATACAGAAGGTTAACTGGGTGTGATGGCATAGTCCTGTAGTCACAGCTACTTGGGAGGCTGAGGTGGGAGGATCACTTGAGCCTGGGAGGTTGAAGCTGCAGTAAGCCATGATTGTGCCACTGCACTCCAGCCTGGGTGACAGAGTGAAATCTTGTCAAAAAAAAAACAAAAAACAAAAAAAACCCAACCAAACCACTAAACAAAAAAACATCAAAAAGGGGAGTTATAGAGCTATGAGAATCTATGCAAAGAGTAATGTTATTACCTCGTCTAGGGGGTCAAAAGAGGGCTGTCTGAGGAAGTAATACTTAAGCTAGAATTTGAAGAATAAATTGAAATTAGCCAGATGAAAGAATTTTTTTAAAAATGATATCATTCTATGTAGAAGAGTCATCTAGAATAAAGACAGAGTTTGTGCATTTGAAGAACTAAAAGAGTTTGGCTTAAGCCATGAACAACTTGGTGTAGGGATCCAATGATGAAACTCGCATGCATGGTTTATAGAAAATAGATTAAGAAGAACTTTTAGGCCAGGTGTGGTGGCTCACACCTATAATCCCAGCACTTTGGGAGGCCGAGGTGGGTGGATCACCTGAGGTCGGGAGTTCGAGACCAGCCTGACCAACATGGTGAAACCCTGTCTCTACTAAAAATACAAAATTAGCTGGGCGTGGTGGTGCAAGCCTGTAATCCCAGCTACTTGGGAGGCTGAGGCAGGAAAATCGCTTGAACCTGGGTGGCGGAGGTTGTGGTAAGCCAAGATTGCGCCATTGCACTCTAGCCTGGGCGACAAGAGTGAAACTCCATCTCAAAAAAAAAAAAAAGAACTTTTAAAGCGATGTTAAAATCTGATTCAGATTTGGACTTTATCCTAAGGAGAAAGTACAGTTGTTAAAAAATGACACATACACATAGGAATTGACATAATCAGTTTTGCATTTTAAAAATATCACTTGGGTAAAAGGCAGGAAAATGTCTAAAGACTAGTTTTCCAATTTTGACATCAAAAATATTTTTAAGCAACCCCATATATTTATTTGTAAACTATATACAAACTGTGGTGCTAAGATACTATACATTTTAAAACACATAAAATACAAATTTTTAAAAAGTGAGGTAAAGAAGTAACTATATACAAATAGAAGTTTTCTGTCTTGTTTTGTTTTGTTTTTTGAGACAGAGTCTCACTCTGTCACCCAGGCTGGAGTGCAATGGCGCAATCTTGGCTCACTGCAACCTCCGCCTCCCAGGTTCAAGTGATTCTCCTGCGTCAGCCTCCTGAGTAGCTGGGATTACAGGCACCCACCACCACGCCCAGCTAATTTTTGTATTTTTAGTAGAGACAGGGTTTCGCCACGTTGGCCAGGCTGGTCTCAAACTCCTGACCTCAAGTAATCCACCCACCTTGGCCTCCCAAAGCACTGGGATTACAGGTGTAAGCCACCGCAACCAGCCACAAATAGAAGTTAACGAGTTTTCTTCCTGCATCCCAAAAGATTTTTTTCATTCCCTGCAGTGTGTGCATCCTGCTTTAACTGCTAGCTTAAATAATGAATAAACTCCTTGCAAGGCATACATGGAGCTTCATAATCTGGCTCCGCTGATTTCTTCCACTGTAGCTTGTAGTTCAGTCACAGCTGATTGCCTTTGGTCTCTCATCTCACACCATTAACTCGAGTCTGCTTTGCCTTTGCTCATCCTGTGCTCACTCTGTCACTTCTGCCTGGAATACTTACTCTTTCCATTGTTCAATCCCACTTGCACCCAACCTATCTCTCTGTTTATTGGAATCTTATGCAACTTCATGGCTGGGTGCAGTGGCTCACACTTGTAATCCCAGCACTTTGGGAGGCTGAGGCGGGCAGATCACTTGAGGTCAGGAGTTTGAGACCAGCCTGGCCAACATGGTGAAACCCTCTCTTTACTAAAAATACAAAAATTAGCCGGGCGTGGTGACAGGCACCTGTAATTGCAGCTACTTGGGAGGCTGAAGCAGGAGAATTGCTTAACCTGGGAGGCGGAGGTTACAGTGAGTTGAGATTGTGCCACTGCAGTCCAGCCTGGGCGATAGAATGAGACTTTGTCTAAAAAAAAAAAAAAAAAGAAATCTTACTTAACTTCTATAGCCATTTTACTGTTTGCTTTTTGTTTCTTTCAATTTTTTTCTTTTGAAGTAATTTCAAACTTACAAAAATGTTGAAAGAATAGTATAGTAGCTGGGCGCAGTGGCTTACACTTGTAATCCCAGCACTTTGAGAGGCCAAGGTGGGCAGATCACGAGGTCAGGAGTTCGAGACCAGCCTGGCCAACTTAGTGAAACCCTGTCTCTACTAAAAATACAAAAATTAGCCAGGCGTCGTGGCGGGCGCCTGTAGTCCCAGCTACTTGGGAGGCTGAGGCAGGAGAATCCCTTGAACCTGGGAGGCGGAGGTTGCAGTGAGCCGAGATTGTGCCACTGCACTCCAGCTTAGGTGACAGGGAGAGACTCCATCTCAAAAAAAAAAAAAAAAAAAAAAAAAAGAAAGAATAGTATAGTGAATTCTTGGATATGTTCTATACATTGGTTCAGATTCACCAATTTTTATCATCTGGCTAATTTTCATATTTATATGTGTGTGTGTGTGTGTGTGTATATATAATATTTTTTCTGAACATTTATGAGTAAATTGATACATCATGCCCTTTTACTCCTTAATACTTCAGTGTGTATCCTAGATCCATTTTAAGTGCCATCTCCTAAGTCAAATGTTCATCTGCTTCCTCTCCAGTTAAGTCTACTATACAAAGCATCCAAGAAATAATGTTTGATAAGGCCAGTAGTTATCAGCTTTTGGATCATACTGTTTTGCCCATACAGCTTTTAAAATGCTAGGCCAGTCCAGAAGCTTCTGATTCAGTGGGTACCCTGGTACATGTATTTTAAAGGGCTGTCAATGACTGTTGCCCATGAAAAGCCAAAGATCACTTTTGGATTCTAAGGTTCATAAAGGCATAGTCTAGGTCTCCACAGTTCACTGTCACCAGAAACTTGCCCAGTGCCAGGCATATAGAGAACACTTATTAGGTATTTGCTGAATGGCTGATTTTTTTCCCTTCTCCTTTGGTAATCCAGTATTTCACAAGAAATAGGGCAGAAGGATAGAAGGAAGGGGGAGAAATAAAATAAGGTGCCTGAAATTAGCTCTCTAAAGTGAAC
Source organism: Gorilla gorilla gorilla (assembly GCF_029281585.2). NCBI lineage: Eukaryota > Metazoa > Chordata > Mammalia > Primates > Hominidae > Gorilla > Gorilla gorilla. Next base: position 84,839,354 of record NC_073233.2, on the reverse strand, counting down.
CAGATGGGGGAAACTCAGTCACATCTCCACATTTAACAAGAAATCAAGGGAGAATTCAGAAAGCATTTTGGTCACTTTCTCTCTAGTCAATGATGAACTCAAATGTTCTCCAGACACATTAAAATACTGGAAAGAAAAGAAGACCAAGAGGATCAACACTGCTATTGTGAGCCTCTTAAAATGTTTCATTATGTTGACTATATCCACTTCAAGGGAATACTATGATGTGCTTTAATGGAGGAGGGGAGAGTAAAAAAACCCTTCTAGCTATAAAAATCAGCAAGACACAAAAGTAAAAGAGCAATAAAAATATCCCACCAAAGTTAGCAATTGCTGTATAATTTATTCCCGTTAAGACTTTTATTTATGAATCTTGTGATAAAAAATAAGTTGTAACTTAAGGCTGTACATAAAATTGTTTTTGATAGGATACAGGTACTTTAGAACCTCTGATTTTAGTATATAAATTTTAAAAAGTCAGAGCTGATCCAAAACTTAGGAGAGGATCATTTCATGGTAAGGATATGAATGAAGACAAAATTAGAGGAACCAAATAAAACAATTCAAAAGGCAGAAGTGCAAGTATAAGGCACATATTTAGAATCAAACATATTTTCATTAGATGGGAAGAAAAATGAGGGCAAGTATAATTTTTAGATCTTAGTAAATTCAGGAAAAGACAGAAAAGATCGTCCATATTATCTTTCTCTCAACAAAACATACTTTCTGTGGTTATAACAAGGCTATCAAGATAAAACCTCCAAATCAACTTTGGAACTTTTTTCTTCCTTTGTAAATTCTGGGCCTGGCACGGTGGCTCATGCCTATAATCCTACAACTTTGGGAGGCCAAGACGGGGATTGCTTGAGCCCAGGACTTCAAGACCAGCTCAGCCTGGGCAACATAGTGACACAATGTGTCTACAAAAAATGTAAGAAATTAGCTTGGTATGGTGGTGCACGCCTATGGTCCCAGCTACAAGGGAGGCTGACGTGGCAGGATCACTTGAACCTAGGAGATTGAGGCTGCAGTGAGCCATGATTGCGCCACTGCTCTCCAGCCAGAGTGACAGAGTGAGATCCTGCCTCAAATCTATATCTATATTTAGATATAAATATAGATATAGCTATACATACACACACACTTACATGTGTAAATATATATATATATATATATATATATATATATATATATATATATATGAATGATCATGTCACTCTCCTGTTTAAAACCCTCCATTGGCTTTCCATTGCTCTTAGAATAAACTTTAGACTCTACTCTGGCTTATGGTAAGGCCCTGGGTGATCTGGCTCCTGCCCAAATCTCTCCAACCTCATATTCTACCACTTTCCCTCTTGACTTCTAAGGCATATTAGGAGAAAGTTAGGAAGCACCAGATAATTACAATATTGTGCACTAAATGCTATAGTGTGCACTGTATTCTGTGGGAGAGCAGAAAAGTCATCTGATCCTAGCAGGAGACTGAGGAAGATTTAAAAGGCGGCTTTCTAGAGAAAGCAGAGTCCTAAGTGATAGCTATGCAGAGTTCACCAGACAAAGAAGGTTAAAGGCAGAAAGGTGAAAATACATATGGTACTGAAAACAGCAAGTAGTTTGATATAGCTAAACTGTTGGGTATATGTGGGAGAGTTACGGAAGACGAACCTAGCAAGGCAGACAGAGTCCAGATTAGAACCCATGTGCCAAGGAATATAGATTTTCAAATAGGTGATCTCACTTAAACAGAAAATGGTTGAATAGAAAGAGGTAGGCAGGGCTGGAGAACAGGTGAAGTTTAGCACCATAGAACAGTTTTCATTATTGACACACTACAATTTATCAGAAAGTACATATTTTCTGAAAAATTATTCAAATCACCACAAATAGGAAAATAAAGAGTGGAGAAGTTATTTAAGTCAAAGGAACAAATGTCAAACATGAAAACAAAATGGGATTTGTTGGTCCTTGATTTATAAAAATTAGAAATTCTGGAGATAATTTAAAAAAGGAATCTAAGCATTTTTTCTTTCCTTTTCTTGCATGCACACTGATTTAGTCACATGAAGAATAAAACATTTTATTAATATTAGGGTGACTCTTTTAGCCAACATTTCATCATGATGAAGAGCTGCATTTGACTTGCTTGTTTGTGACATCAAAGTTAATATAAAATTCATATCTGTAGAAATTATCCAGCACACTCCACAAAATAAGTAATAGGGATACGTTTCCCCATATGGTCATGTCCAAAGTGAAGACAGATACAATCAAAATAGAAATGAAATTGGAAAAAGGAGGTCAGGGTACCATCTGCATCTTCTAATCAGATGTTCATATTCACACTTTACTATAGTTTTAAGAGTTTCTCAAGTGTATAATAGAATTTCACTCAGTTGGAACCTCTGGATTCAGATATCTTGGCAAACTACCAGCCAAAGTTTTTCAAGGTTACAATAAAACACAAATATGCTCCGATATACATTTATTTTGACTCATCTGATCACACTGGAAACAGTGTACAAGGGTTTTGGGATCAGACCTAGACTAGAATCCCAGATTTATCACTTATTACTAACTTTAGAAAGCTGCTTAAATCTCTTTGAGACTCAGTTGCCTTAGCTATAAAATAAGGATAATATTTGTCATGAAAGGTTGCTATGAGGATTATCTACCATGTGTCTGGCATACAATAGGTATCAATGAATTTTCTTTTCTAGTCTAACTCAAGCGATGAAAAACTCATGTACAAAGATGACATAATTAGATTTTGGAAGCAAGTTAGCTTATTTGCCATGACAGAAATTTAAAAGCCCAAGAATTACAAGTTCCTTTTAAATCACATCATGGTTTACCATAATGCAAAAGAAGGGACCTAGAATACATGCCACAAGGAGAAGGTCATGTTTCCATAAAGTGTCAAGGCATCAGCAGCCTGGTATATGATATAAAATCTACATATTCAGAGGTTTTAGTGTTATTAGTACTATCAAAACAATGCCAACTATGACTTCCAGGGCATGCATGGCTGTAGCTTTCCAAGTGAAGATAGCATTCACAATAGAAACAAAATTCACTATCATATTAGAGGGGTAGTAGAGTGCAGTAATTGAGAGCATGAACCTTGGAAAGTTGTCCTAAGAAGTTTGGACTTTATCCCTATACTGATAAGAAGCCATTTAGGCTATTTAAAAAGAGTGTTTTAAATTGTTCCCCATCTACCCTCAAGGGAACAGATCATTCTCTAATTTATCTGTTAACTAGTATGTAACCTTATTATAGTAACCTACACACCTACACACACACACACACACAGAGTGAGCCAGAATGGAGCTACAGCAATAACAAAAATAGCAAAAATGAGACTAGATGTTATAATCTTTTATAACTTTTTTCTTAGAAAATAATTTGTTATTCAATTATTGTCTTATTCTAGCTCCAGCCTAAAACCCTATGAAACATAAGCCACAACTGAGGCCTATAGGAACCACATGAAGAGCCATTGCAGCTGCCTGCTTTCCGCCTTAGGCAATTCTACCAAGCTACGTACCTGGCCATCTCATTTCATTTCCTGTTCACTGACTACATGGGCTACTTAGCTATCTGTGGTTTCTGCATCTCTGATTGGTCCTGTCCCTGGGTTTGGGCTACTAGGTTAAACATGTTTATTCAAAATGTAGTTATCTGAAAATCATACTACCATATGCACAAGTACTGGAACTATTAACCAAAAAATAAAAATATTATTTCTGTTGGATGATGGGATTATGAATATTTTTCATTGCTTTCCCCAAATTTTTCTTCAATGTTACTATTTAGCAGACTAAAAAACAAGAGGTCACTAATATTTTTGACAAATTGGACTAAAAAAGAGAGGGGGAAATAAATGAGCTACTAAGCAAGCTGTAAAATGATTTCCAAAAATCCTTTCCATGGCACATTGATTTGATGCCTATTTCAATACTAAGTGTAATTGCTTCAATTTAAAAGTCTATTAGACCAGGATATAGTATGCTAAAGCATCCACTCAATTTCTCCTTGATAAGACGTAAAATGTTGTTAAGATCACTTAAGATGACTTTTATTTACTCTGGCAGTGACAGACTATAGATATGATCACACTAAACTTAATTAAGCTTGCTCCATGCAAAGAATTTCCAATGGTCCTTTTCTGATGAAAATCACTTTGGGTCCTGGTGCTTCCCCATGAGGCCCTGCATAGTGCAGTGTACCCTCTCCTCTTGGGAACTGTCATAAATTCCTCTGGCGCAGGGAAGGTGTGTTGTTCATATTTTCATTGCCAGTACCTAAGAATATCAGGCACTTTGAAGGAAAAGAGGGAGAGATGACTGACAAGACACAGGTAGTGTGTATCTCCTCCACAGAGAGGAACCAGAATAGTAAGCAGATACCTTTCAAACAGATTGTCTAGGAGAGAACACTAGGATTCGCCATAGAAGTGACAAGATGCACCAAAAGTGAATAAAGAGAGGGTTCAAGGCAACTTGCCTAGCCAGGGACTGACTGAAAGCCTGGGGAGGGTCCTGGATGTAGAAAAACAAGAAGAGAGAAACCCTCTGAGTTCCACACTCCAAAATGGGCTTTTACAGTCTTGACTAGGGAGAACCCCTCAACCCTTGCGGGCCTCAGGCCTGACACAGAAAGCTACCTGGAGATTGCCCAGAGATGTTGCTCCAGAAAGGGAATCAACGTGAAATCCCACAGGCATCCAAGCCTAGACCAGCATTGGCTAAATGCCATTGTGACAGCCTAGATATCAGGAACCTACAGATGAAGCTGCTGATGCTACGCTGCTCCAAGGAGGGGAGGGGAGACTGGGTGCTCCCATGTACCCCTGGGAGGGTCCTTACTGCCCTGCTTGTGGCTACTGTTGAGACTGAGATGCAGGTGGACCACACTCTCCAGAGCCTCTAGCTCACACTGCTTACCTGGCAGGGGCCCCGCCCTACCTAGTCCCCACCCTAGGCACCATATTGAGAGTTTAATGCTGGGCTGTGCTCCACCCTCAGGCTGAGTTTGGGCTGATGTGGCTGCAGCCATCACCTGGACAAGGAGTGACAGAGAAACTAAGCTCTCCTACTCATACTTAGGACAATACCCACCACCCTGCTACAGACTGCTGTGAAACTGAGACTCAAGCAGATCGTACTCCCCACAGCTTCTTGCCCATGCTGCCTTCCTAAGATGCACCCTTCCTTCCTGCGTTGCAGGTCCAAGGCATCATTTAGAAAGTTTAATGCTGGGCTGTGCCTTGCCCTTGGGCTCAGTTTGAGCTGATAAGGCTGCATCTCCTGCCTGGCTGAGGAGGGACAGGGAAATCAGGCTCTCTTCCATGTACCAAGGATAATACCCACTGCTCTGCTACAGACTGCTGTGAGACTGAGACTTGAGCAGAACACACTCCTCACGCTTGCCCATGCTACGCACCTGAGAGGGGCCTTGCCCTCCCTGGTCACAGGCCCCCGCTAGCACCATTTCGAGAATTTAATGCAAGGCTGTGCCCTCAGACTGAGTTTGAGGCTACCCGGCTGCAACCACCAACCAGCCGAGGGAGGCACAGGGAAAACAGACTCTCCCGCTCATAACTAGGACAATACCTATCACCCTGTTTCAGGCAGCTGTGGGACTGAGGACTAGCCTGCCCAACCCATCACAGCTACTAGCAACACCAACAAAGACCACGTGGCTCCCAGTGGATTGCTCCACTACCACTATTGCCATTACCCATATCACACCAGCTGCCCAGGAGTTTGAGAACCTGCCCACATACCTGGAAGCTGTACTTCCACTCCTAGCTTCTAAGCAAGTGAAGTGCAGGCCCAAGAATCAGCCCTCCAGGACCCACTAACACTGGTGCCAGCGTATGCTGCTTTGGAGACTAAAAACAGACACACAGCCTACTTCTGCCACCAGTGGGGTGTGAATACTGGCTCAGCGGGTGTCCAAGCCCCCAGCAAAACTTCACCACAGCCTCATCTAACTATACCCTAAGCCATAGAGGAAATAACAGATACCACTGAACCCGTGTACTGCCAAAGAAGTCATACAAAGATCACACTACTGCAGGCACCCAAAATCAAAGCCAAAGCATCCTATTCAACCCACAACATATATCTATCTTCAGGAAAAAATTCTGCCCTACAAAAGCAATTTCAAAAAATTGGAACAAGTGAATACTAAACCAGATGTTTAGATATCAATGGAAGGACATGGGAAACATGAACAAGCAGGAAACTGACACCATCAGAGGACCACAACAGTTGTCCAGCACCAGATCCCAACCAAAAAATAATGCCAGATAAAAAATTCAAAATATTGATTTTGAAGAAGCTCCATGAGATACAAGAGAAATCTGAGAACCAATACAAATAAATCAGAAAAACAATTCAGGATATAAATGAGAAATTTACCAAAGAGATAAATATCTTAAACAAAAACCAAACAGAAATTCTGGAAATGAAAAATTCATTAAAAAAAAACAACAAAATACATTTAAAAGCTTCAATAATAGACTAGACCAAGCAGAAGAAAGAATCTCAGAACCTGAAGACAGGTCTTTTGAAATAATCCAATCAGACAAAAATAGGGGAAAAAAATAATAAAAAAGAATGAACAAAGCCTTCAAGACATCTGGGACTACATAAAGTGACTGAACTTATAAATTATCAGTATTCCAATGGGGAAGAGAGATCAAAAAGTTCAGAAAACATATTTAAGGAAATAGTCAATAAAAACTTTCCAAGTCAAGCAAGAGAGTTAGACATCCAGATTCAGGAGGTCCAGCAATCCCCAGGCAAATACACTGCAAAGAGGACATCACTATGGCATATTATATTCAGAATGTCAAAAGTCAAAGTAAAAGAAAGAATTTTAAAATTAGTAAGAGAAAAGCATCTAGTCAATATAAAGGAAACCCCATCAAACTAACAGCAGACTTTCTAATAGAAACCTTACAGGCCAGAAGAGAATGGAATGGCATTATCAAAGTGCTGAAAGAAAAAAAGAATCAGCCAAAAATTTTATATCCTGCCAGAATAAGTTTCACAAATAAAGGCAAAATATAGTCTTTCCCAGAGAAGCAAACACGGAGAGAATTTGTTACCACTAGACTGGTCCTTCAGGAAATACTCAAAGGAGTCTTAAACATGGAAACGAAAGGTCAATAATCACCATCCTGAAAACACATGAAAATATAAAACTCATAAGTCTTATAAAACAATTGCACAAAGGAGGAAAAGAATCAAATGTGAACACAATAGAATTTTATTAAACCACAAAGACAAAAAGACAACTAGAAAACAATTAACAATGGACAGGAACAAAGCCTCACATATCAATATTAACCTTGAATGTAAATGGATTAAATGATCCACTTAAAATATATAGATTGACAGAATGGATTTTAGAAAGCATGATCCAGCTATATCTACATACAAGAAACTCACCTTACCTATAAAGACACATATAGACTGACAGTAAAGGGGTGGAAAAAGACATTCTATGAAAACATAAATCAAAAGTGCGCAGGAATAACTATACTTATATCAGATAAAATAGACTTTAAATCAAAAACAGTAAAAAAAAAAAAAAGACAAAGGTCATTATATAATGATAAAGGTATCAATTCTGCAAGAGAATATGACAATCTTAAATATATATGCACCCAACATCAGAGCACCCAAATTCACAAAACAAGTATTACTAGACCTAAAGAAAGAAGTATACAGCAATATGATAATAGTGGGGGGGGGGTCTTCAACACATCACTCACCACACTAGATAGATCATCAAGATAAAATTAGCAAAGAAACATTGGACTTTAGACCAAATGGACTTTTCAGATATTTACAGAACATTCTACCCAACAACTATAGAATATATATTATTTTCATCACCACATGGAACACTGTATAAGTTATACCATGTTAGGCCACAAAATAAGTCTTAAAATTTTTAAAAAAATCAAAATCGTATTAAGTATCTTCTCAGATCACAGTGGAATAAAGCTAGAAATCACTACCAAAGGAACTCTGGAAACTATACAAACACACAGAAATTAAACAACATGTTTCTGAATGATCGCTAGTCCAATGAAGGAAGTAAGATAGAAATTTTAAAATCTTTTGAAATAAATGAAAATGGAAACAACACACCCAAACTGGTGGTATACAGCAAAAGCAGTGCTAAGAGGGAAGTTGATAGCATTAAATCCCTACATCAAAAAAGTAGAAAGATCATAAATTAACAATTCATGTCACACCTCAAGGAACTAGAAAAACAAGAACAAACCAAACCCAAAGTTAGCAGAAGAAAAGAAGTACAAAGATAAGAGCAGGAATAAATGAAACAAACAAAAAAAGCAAAGGATCAACAAAATGAAAAGTTGGTTCTTTGAAAAGATAAACAAGATTGATAAACCACTAGCTAGACTAACCAAGAAGAGAGAAGATCCAAATAAAAATCAGAAATGAAAAGGGAGACATTACAATTGATACCACAAAAATACAAAAGATCATCAGAGACTATTATAAACAACTATACACTCTGCCTAGAGGAAATAGATAAATTCTGGGAAACATACAACCTCCCCAAATTAAACCAGGAAGAAATGAAACTCCTGAATAGATCAATAATTACTAGTGAGATTGAATCAGTGATTTAAAAAAAAATCTCCCAACAAAACAAAGTCTAGGAGTAGATGGATTCACAGCCAAGTTCTACCAAACATACAAAGAAGAACTAATACCAATACTCCTGAAACTACCCCAAAAAATCAAAGAGGAGGGAATTCTTCTTAATTCTACAAAGCCAGAATCACCATGATATCAAAACCAGACAAGGACACAAAAACAAAAAAGAAAACTACAGACCAATATCTCTGATGAACATAGACATAAAAAACCTCAACAAAATACTAACAAATCAAATCCAACAGCACATCAATAACATAATACACCATGATCAACTGGCACTTATCCCAGGGAGGCAAGGATAGTTAAACATATGCAAATACAAAAATCAACATATGCAAATCAATACATGCAAATCATCACATAAAAAGAATGAAGAACAAAAACCATATGATCATCTCAATAGATGCAAAAAAAAATCCATTGAAACTCAACATCCTTTCATAACAAAAATCCTCAACAAGGCATAAAAGGAACATATATCAACATAATAAAGGCCAGATACAACAAATCCGTAGCCAACATCATACTTAATGGGGAAAAGTTGAAAGCATTCCCTCTAAGAACTGTAACAAGACAAGGATGCCCACTTTCACCACTCTTATTCAATATACTATGGAAGTTCTAGCCAGAGCAATCAGGCAAAAGAAAAAAATAAAAGATATCCAAATTGGAAAAGAAGAAGTCAAAGTAGCCCTGTTTGCTGACTATATGATCTTATATCCAGACAATCCTAAAGACTCCACCAAAAAAACTCTTAGATTTGATCAATGAATTCAGTAAAGTTTCAGGATACAAAATCAATGTACATAAATCAATAGTATTTCTATAAACCAACAATGATCTATTGGAGGGCCAAATCAGGAAAGCAATTCCATTTACAATAGTTAAATAATGATAATGATAATAATAATAAAATACCTAGAAATATATTTAACCAAGGAGATAAAAGAGCTCTACAAGGAAAATTACAAAACACTGATTAAACAAATTGTAGAGGACACAGACAAATGGAAAAACATCCCATGCTCATGGATTGGAAGAATTAATATCACTAAAATGATCATACTGCCCAAATCAATCTACAGGTTCAATGAAATCCCTATCAAAATATTGTCATTTTCCACAAAATTAGAAAAAACGTATTCTAAGGTTCATATGAAACCAAAAAAGAGCCAGAATAGCCAAAGCAATCCTAAGTGAAAGAGAAAAGAACAAGGCTGAGGCATCATATTGCCTCAAGTGAAAAGAACAGGCTGGAGGCATCATATTGCCTGACTTCAAACTACACTGCAAGACTCTCTCTCAAAAAATAATAATAAATAAAAATAAAAAATTAAAATTATCTAATTAATTTCTGTCTCCCCATGCTAGACTATAAGCGCCAATGAACATTGGTTTTGAGAATTATAACTAGCACATAATAGATATTCAGTAAATATTTTTCAAATAAATTTTAAAATGACTAAATTCTTAATGGATCTATGCTCTAAACCAGAAACCTCATAAATTATTGTCTGTTTCTGAAATATTTCTCCACAAAGCCGAAATTCCCACTTCTTTCTACAAAATCTCTTTCAACACCAACAACTAAGTGCATATCAGTTAAGCAGTTGTTATGGGGTTTTGTCAAAAAATAAAAAACTGAAAATCTTGTTATGGTATTCAGCAAATATCCTTGATTTGAAATAAAATCTCTGTTTCCAGGTAAAGTTGTGTTTCTCTGTCTTCTCTCCTTCTCTTCCCCGCTTTCTGTGTGCGCGCGCGCGCGTGTGTGTGTGTGTGTGTGTTTATACACACACATATTTGGTGGGGAGACTTAACTCAGTGTAAAATTCAAACAAGAATATAAGAAGTTTTAGCAAAATTTGCCTAATGTTTAGAGGTGTTTAAAATAAAGCATTCATTTTTTTCATTCACTTATCCATTGAACATTCCCATGTGTTTAGTTTGTACCAGGTATTGCTGAATGCAGAAAATCCAGAAGAATAAAACTCAACCCTACTTTTAGGAAGCTTCGTCTTATAGAAGGGACGGATACTTAAAAACAGATTATGACAGTACCACATACAGTGATATAAGTGCAATCCAAAAAGTAAGAATGGAAGTAGCACAGAGGAAGAAGTCATTTACCACCAGAGTTGGTGGATAAGAAAAGAAGGATTGTTAAGTCAGAAAAATACTCCTATAATCGCTACCCACTTCTGTTCCTAGCTTTACTTATTCCAAAACTCTCATTCATTGTTAAGTTGCTTGGTATACTATAGACTATACATACTATTGTCTATTTGTATTTATAGCTGATGATAGTATACCAATAAATCTTTTAAAATGTTCAACAATTCTTTTAAAACAATTACACATTTTATTTTAAAAATATTTTAACCCATTTCCCATTTAGAAAAAAAAGTTACAAAAGTATTACAATGAACTCCTATACAACCTTAAATTAGGTTTACTCATTATTAACATTTTGCATTTTATCTTTATCTCTCAATATATTTAAAAAGTTGGCTGGGTGCGGTGGCTCATGCCTGTAATCCTAGCACTTTGGGATGCTGAGGTGGGAGGACTGCTTGAGGCCAGGAGTTCAAGACCAACCTAGGCCAACATAGTGACAACCCATCTCTATTTAAAAAAAAAAAAATTTAAGTATCTAAAATAAAGCAATAAACATATTGTTATTTTGCTCAACTATTTGAAAGTAAGTTGCAGAGAGCATGACTCTTTACCTTTAAATACTTCAGGATGTATCTCCTAAGCATGGACATTCTCTTACATGATCATATTATAATAAGCAAATTCAGGAAATTTATCATTAATGTAGTATTATTATCTATTATAAAGTCCTTATTCAACTTTCACTGATTCATCCAATATTGTCCCTGTAGAGCTTCTTCCCCTCATGCCCCAACCCAGAATCTAATCTGTGATTACATATTGCATTTAGCCATCATGTCTCTTTTAATCTGGAACAAATCAAGATGAATTATTTGTTTTTCATGACACTAACATTTTAGAAGCACACAGGACAGTTGTTTTATAAATTGCTCCTCAATTTGTTTTTTTCTGGTTATATTCTCTTAATTTCATTCAGCACTTTTGGCAATAATACTGTATAATGATGTTTCCTTTTCGGTATATCACACCAGGAAGAACCTGCTGTCAGTTTGTACCTTTGTTTTTGTTTGTTTGTTTTTAGAGATAGCATCTCACTCTGTCACCCAGGCTGGAGTGCAGTGGCACAATCCTGGCTCACTGCAGCCTCTACCTCCTCGACTCAAGGAATCCTCCTGCCTCAGCCTTCTGACTAGTTGAGACTACAGGCATGCACCACCATGCCTGTCTAATTTAAAAGATTTTTGTTTTGCAAAGACAAGGTCTCACTATGTTGCCCAGGCTGAATGTACCATTATTAATGTGGTTAACTTTGAATACTTGAAAACAAGATGGTATCTGCCAGATTTCCCCACTGTTAACATTCTTCCCTTTGTAAATAATGAGTAATCTGTGAGGAGATACTGTGAAGTTGTAATTATCTTGTTGACCAAACACTCTGACCCAATAGTTTTATATTCACTGATGACTCTTGCTTAAATCAGTTATTTTATCATTCTGTTTACATTTATTAGTTGGCATTCTACTTTTTTTAAGCTCTCTCTTCTCACCCCATTTGTGTTTTTTAGAATCATAGGAACTCATGGATTTTTTTTATACCACATGTTAAAATCTATTACTGTTATTTTCAGATTATTAAGTTCAGATTGTCCTGGTTTGGCCAAACTGCCTTCTGTGTTACTTTGACATGATTCCTTCTTTTTTTTTTTTTTTTTTTAGCACTTTCTTACTTTATGACAAGATGTTTCAGGCTTATCTTGTACTTTCCCTGCCTTAGCCCAAAAATGGGCCACTTCTCCAAGAAGTTTTGGTTCCTTTCAGTGCAGAAAGACTTAAAAACCAAAGCCTAGCACTATTAATAGGTATGTTCATTGCTACTAAGCCGTCATTGCTCCCAGGCCCTTTCAGACAATAGAGCATTTGAAATCAATAAAAAAAATCATGCTGATACCTCTAACTCCAATCCAGTACCACAGGGTTTTTTCCTTGCCTTCGCTCATCCAAATCTGTATCTCCCTTCTTCCACAGTGAGAATCCTAGCTCCTAACAATATCAATATAGGTTTTCAAGGCCAGACATGCTGGCTCACACCTGTAATCTGAACACATTGGGAGGCTGAAGCATGAAGATTTCTTGGGGCCAGGAATTCAAGACCAGCCTGGGCAACATAGGGAGACCTGTTTCTACCAATAAATAAATAAGTAAGCCGGGTGTAGTGGTGTGCACCTGTAGTCCCAGCTACTTCAGAGGCTGAGGTGGAAGGATTGCTTCAGCCTGGGAGGTTGAGGCCGCAGTAAGCCGTGATAGTACCATTGCATTCCAGCCTAGGTGACAGAGCCAGACCCTGTCTCAAAAAAAAGTTTTTCATTTGCTTTTCTAATGCAATGGGTCAAGCCTGTAATCTCAGCATTTTGACAGGCCAACGTGAGCGAATCGCTTGAGCCCAGGAGTTCCAAACCAGCCTGGGCAACATGGTGAAACCCCATCTCTACAAAAAAATACAAAAATTAACCAGGCATGGTGATGCATGCTTGAAGTCCCAACTACTAGGAAGACCAAGGTGGGAGGATTGTTTGAGCCCTGAGGTCAAGGCTGTAGAGAGCCGTGATTGCACCACTGCATTCCAGCCTGAGCAGGAGAGTGAGAACCTGTCTCAAAACAACAACCACGACAAACAAACAACCCCAAAAAACAAAATCCTAAAATGCATACAAAGACAGCTTCAGAATTGCTATACCCATACCACTACCAACAATAAACATATAGTAAGTAAACGTAGGAAAGCGAGGTTTTCTTTTGTTTTCAGATTGGGGATATGTAATAATAATACTATTTCAAAAGTTAATCAGATTTAGTCTGGATAATCTAGTTACATTTTTGAATATGTGAAATAATAACATAGTTTTGAAGTAAAAATACAAACATACATACTCAGAAGTGTCACTCTCTCCTCTATCTTTTCCACGCCATTTCTATCCACCCCCTGCAGTAGACAGTTTCATTATTTTCTGGTTCATCTTATTTCTTTTTGAAAAAAATAAGTAATGTGTATATTTTCTTTTTACTAACAAAAAAGTTGTATACCAACTTTTAAAATATTATTTTACATTCTCATCTTTTACTTACTTAACATATCCATATCAGTTCAGTGACACTTCTCATCCCTTCTACATCTTCATAGTACTTATGATGTACATATACCAGTTTATTCAACCAATTTTCGTAAGTCTGTTCACATTACTTTGTAATTACAAATAATACTACAGTAACCTTTTGTACATTTAATTTTGAACTGTTGATGGCATATCTTCACAGAAAATTCTTAGAAGTGTGATTGTTGGGTCAAACGATAAATGCATATATAGTTGTCAGATATTGCCAAATTCAGCTTCAAAAACTTTGTGTTCTCATCAGCAATGCATGAAGAATACCTATTTCTCCCACAGCCTTGCCAAAATAGTGTTGTCAAGAGTCTGACACTTTGCCCATCTAATAAATGAGAAATAATGTATCAGTGTAGTTTTCATTTGCATTTCTCTTATTAAGTAAACTGAATACTTTTTCTTATACTTGTGAGCTATTTTTTATATCTTTCTTGGAGAATTTTCTGTCTTTGACCACGTTTTCCTATTGAGTTTTTCATCTTTTTATAATTCAATGCTTAAAATTATTGGCCGGGCACAGTGGCTCATGCCTGTAATACCAACATTTTGGGAAGCTGAGGTGGGCAGATCACTTGAGGTCAGGAGTTCAAGATCAGCCTGGCCAACATGGGGAAATCCCATCTCTACTAAAAATACAAAAATTAGCTGGGCATGGTGGTGCACTCTGTAATCCCAGCTACTCGGGAGGCTGAGGCAGGAGAACTGCTTGAACCCAGGTGGGGGAGGGTGCAGCAAGCAAAGATTGCGCCACTGCACTGTAGCCTGGGCGACAGAGCGAGACTCTGTCTTAAAAAAAAAAAAAAAGAAAGAAAGAAAGAAAAGAAAAATTGTATATTACGGATATTAAACCTTTTCTTGTGAATATTTTTACCATGTGCCCTTTTGCTTTTGAGTTTGTTTATGCTATTTTTTGTCAAGCAAAAGCGACTTTATTTTTTAATACAACATAAATGTTATATAACAAAAGTTTTTTTATTTTACATAATTTGTCAACCTTTTCCTTTCTTATACCTGAATTTTGAATCATAGAAAGTATTTTCCCAAAGATTCTTCCCCATGTAAGAATGCACACACGTTTTCTCCTAGTAGGTGGAAGATTTTTATTTTTACTTTTAGCCTTCTTATCAATTTAGAATTTATTCTTATGTATAAGGCACACATCCAATTCTTTTCCTCAGCATCATTTATTAAAACACATCATCTTTGCCCCAGTGACTAGAGATGCCATCTTTATTAATACTAAACCCCAATATAGGTTTGGGTCTATTTCTGTACTTTTTAAAAACTCTACTGTATGGTCTATTGGAATATCAGTGCTATACTATTCTAATTCGAATCTACTCTTTGCCTGCCACCATCCATGTAAGAAGTGACTTGCTCCTCCTTGCTTTCTGCCATGATTGTAAGGCCATGATTCCCCAGCCATGTGGAACCATAAGTCCAGTAAACCTCTTTTTCTTCCTAGTCTTGGGTTATGTCTTTATCAGCAGCATGAAAACAAACTAATGCAGGGTGTTTTGTTGTTGTTTTAGGAATTATTTTTGCATTAAGCCTTTTTCAGTACTCATGACTGGATGGACATTCTAGTACAGTGTGGCTGGTAGAACTTTCTGCAGTAATGAAGATGTTCTATATCTGCACTGCCCAATATAGTAGTCACAAGCCATATGTGGGCATTGAACACTTGAAATGTGGCTAGTGTGACAAAGGAACTGAATTTTACATTTTATTTAAATGTAATTAATTTAAATTGCAACATGTGACTAGCAGCTACTAAATTGAACAGTGCAGTAACAGTGGATTCATCAGGAAGCAGTCATGTGTACAGTATTCAATGAGTATTTGTAGGTTTAAAACTGTTTTTCTATAACTAGAGCACCTAGAGAACAACCTGGTTGGAATATAAAATACTTGGCTTATACTTCCTCTTCATTTTTTTAGAAAATGCTGCTCCACTGGTATTTTCTTTGTATATTACTGATAAGGTCTGATGCCAGTCTAATTTTTGGTCCCTTGTAAGTAATCAAGGCTTATTTCCAAGAGCTTTGACAATAATTTCATTTTTACAATCCAATAGTTTTACTAGGCTCTATCTCAAAATTGATCATTCTAAATCAGTTTACCAGGCAAAATTGGACCTTTCAATATACATATTAAAGTCTTTTCTCATTTCTAGAAAGTTGTCTTGAATTATAATTTTAAATATAATTATGTTCCACTGGTTTCCCCCATGCCACCTAGGGACTCCAATTATATGCATGTTGGATCATTTCTGCTTGTCTTCCATTTCAATCCTTTTCTCTCTGACCCTTTTTATTTCTTTATCTCCTTTTAATTTTCTTGCTTGTTTCTCTGACTTTCTACAACAGCCCTTATTAAATATTCAGTAGACTCTACTCTCCCTCAAGCACACTGTAATTTAGTCTTAATTTCTTTATTAAGTTCGATGAATTCTAATTTTGTTTCATCTTTTTTGAGGAGAGGAATTGAGCTATTTCTGTTATTAGTTTTTAAATTTTTGATTCATTTCTTTGTTTGAGGCAACTTAATTCAGTTAGGAGTATTGTATTACATCTTCCTTCTGTTTCACAGTTTGTTGTGGAGAAGAAATTCTATCACCCAAATGGTTTTGATTCTCATTTTCTGTTTTTACTCTAATTTTATATGGAAATAGGCTGCATGTTGGGGGGTCTATTTTATAGAGAGAGTAAAGATTTTAAGTGGCTTACAAGATTTCTAATTCAAGACTGCGCACTTCAGTCAGAATAGTGAAGTTTCATATATATATATATATATATATATATATATATATATATGAAATACGCATATATTTGGGGAAGCAGTGAAGGGAGAAGAGGTTGATGTGTTTTGTAATTCTTTGTTTTCAGTAGGATCTTAATTCCCCTCAATGTTCTTCTTTCCTTTCACTAATGCATCTCCAAAGGGCACCTCCCCCTTTCTACTTATCTCTTTCGCAGAAGTGATGCCTTTCCAAAACTGCCACCTTTGGTCTGACACACTTTCAAGGCCTTTACCTTTAGACAGTACTGTGATCTACCAGATCTTAGACTGCTTTCATAGATTCTGCCTTTATTGTGGAGTTTTATCTTTCTATTGCTACTTTTGTCAGAATTAGGCCCTTGAGTCCTCTCTTCTCTTTTCCATATAGTTTTTCAAACATCTCCAAGTCTGAAACACTGAAAACAGTTCTGTTGGAACTTGGTGTTTATTTCTTATTTTAAAATAAATTGAAGGTCATAATATTGTTTCTCCTAGTAAGGCTGAAAGTGTGGGTTGCACGTAGTTCTATTTGTTTTCCTTATTAATCTCTATGTTTTTCAGGGAGAATAAGTGGACAAACTCCAGCTTAGGAGGCCACCATTATCCTAGGGCAACTGGAAGTCCCTCAGGTCTTTTTGTTCTTATTGTTGTTACAGATTGTGATCTGTCCATGTTTTATAAACATTATGAAAACACCCCAGAAAAAAAGCAAAGGGATAAGTCTGTAGGCAAGTCTTCCTTTTGAAGATAATCAAGTAACTTTCTTAAAATGCATATGAGCAACAGATTGTGAAATTGAAGTCTCTCATATCTAATAAATAATCTAAGGTAGAATCTGACATGATTCACTATAGCTTACAGTTTTGGGATAATTAGAAGTCCTTTCTGTCAATGTGGAAATACTCACCATGAGCTAAAACAAAAGAAAGAGACTTTAGAGAGTTATAAAAAATAAATAAGGCCAGGCACAGTGGCACACACTTGTAATCCCAGCACTTTGGGAGGCCACGGCAGGAAGAATGCTTGATCTCAGGAGTTTGAGATTAGCCTGGGCAACATGGCGAAATCCTGTCTCTACAAAAAAATACAAAAATTAGCCAGGCATGGTGGCATACGCCTGTGGTCCCAGCTACTTGGGAGGCTGAGGTAGGAGGATCGCTTGCACCTGGGAGGTTGAGGCTGAAGTGAGCCAAGATTGTACCACTACACTCCAGCCTGGGTGACAGAGTGCGACTCTGTCAAAAAAAAAAAAAAAAAAGCAACTCCAAAACACATAATTGTCAGATTCACCAAAGTGGAAATGAAGGAAAAAATGTTAAGGGCAGTCAGAGAGAAAGGACGGGTTACCCACAAAGGGAAGCCCATCAGACTAACAGCGGATCTCTTGGCAGAAACTATACAAGCCAGAAGAGAGTGGGGGCCAATATTCAACATTCTTAAAGAAAAGAATTTTCAACACAGAATTTCATATCCAGCCAAACTAAGCTTCATAAGTGAAGGAGAAATAAAATCCTTTACAGACAAGCAAATGCTAAGAGATTTTGTCACCACCAGCCCTGCCCTAAAAGAGCTCCTGAAGGAAGCACTAAACATGGAAAGGAACAACTGGTACTAGCCACTGCAAAAACATGCCAAATTGTAAAGACCATCAATGCTAGGAAGAAACTACATCAACTAACGAGCAAAATAACCAGCTAACATCATAATGACAGGATCAAATTCACACATAACAATATTAACCTTAAATGTAAATGGGCTAAATGCTCCAATTAAAAGACACAGGCTGGCAAATTGGATAAAGAGTGAAGACCCATCAGTCTGCTGTATTCAGGAGATCCATCTCACGTGCAGAGACACACATAGGCTCAAAATAAAGGGATGGAGGAAGATCTACCAAGCAAATGGAAAACAAAAAAAAGCAGGGGTTGCAATCCTAGTCTCTGATAAAGCAGACTTTAAACCAACAAAGATCAAAAGAGACAAAGAAGGCCATTACATAATGGTAAAGGCATCAATTCAACAAGAAGAGCTAACTATCCTAAATATATATACATCCAATACAGGAGCACCCAGATTCATAAAGCAAGTCCTTAATGACCTACAAAGAGACTTAGACTCCCACACAATAATAATGGGAGACTTTAACACCCCACTGTCAACATTAGACAGATCAACGAGACAGAAAGTTAACAACGATATCCAGGAATTGAACTCAGCTCTGCACCAAGTGGACCTGATAGGCATCTACAGAACTCTCCACCCCAAATCAACAGAATATACATTCTTCTCAGCATCACATCGCACTTGTTCCAAAATTGACCACATAGTTGGAAGCAATCCTCAGCAAATGTAAAAGAACAGAAATTATAACAAACTGTCTCTCAGACCACAGTGCAATCAAACTAGAACTTAGGATTAAGAAACTCACTCAAAACCGCTCAACTACATGGAAACTCAACAACCTGCTCCTGAATGACTACTGGGTACATAACGAAATGAAGGCAGAGATATAGATGTTCTTTGAAACCAATGAGAACAAAGACACAACATACCAGAATCTCTGGGACACATTTAAAGTAGTGTGTGGAGGGAAATTTATAGCACTAAATGCCCACAAGAGAAAGCAGGAAAGATCTAAAATTGACACCCTAACATCACAATTAAAAGAACTAGAGAAGCAAGAGAAAACACATTCAAAAGCTAGCAGAAGGCAAGAAATAACTAAGATCAGAGCAGAACTGAAGGAGGTAGAGACACAAAAATCCCTTCAAAAAATCAATGAATCCAGGAGCTGGTTTTTTGAAAAGATCAACAAAATTAATAGACCTCTAGCAAGATCAATAAAGAAGAAAAGAGAGAAGAATGAAATAGACGCAATCAAAAATGATAAAGGGGATATCACCACTGATCCCACAGAAATACAAACTACCATCACAGAATATTATAAACACCTCTAAGCAAATAAACTAGAAAATATAGAAGAAATGGATAAATTCCTGGACACATACACCCTCCCAAGACTAAACCAGGAAGAAGCTGAATCCCTGAATACACCAATGACAGGCTCTGAAATTGACGCAATAATAGTCTACCAACCAAAAAAAGTCCAGGACCAGACGGATTCACAGCCAAATTCTACAAGAGGTACAAGGAGGAGCTGGTACCATTCCTTCTGAAACTATTCCAATCAATAGAAAAAGAGGGAATCCTCCTTAACTCATTTTATGAGGCCAGCATCATCCTAATACCAAAGCCTGGCAGAGACACAACAAAAAAAGAGAATTTTAGACCAATATCTCTGATGAACATCGATGTAAAAATCCTCAATAAAATACTGGCAAACCAAATCCAGCAGCACATCAAAAAGCTTATTCACCATGATCAAGTGGGCTTCATCCCTGGGATGCAAGACTGGTTCAACATATGCAAATCAATAAACGTAATCCAGCATATAAACAGAACCAAAGACAAAAACCACATGGTTATCGCAATAGATGCAGAAAAGGCCTTTGACAAAATTCAACAGCCCTTCGTGCTAAAAGCTCTCAATAAATTAGGTATTGATGGGACATATCTCAAAATAATAAGAGCTATTTATGACAAACCCACAGCCAATATCATACTGAATGGGCAAAAACTGGAAGCATTCCCTTTGAAAACTGGCACAAGACAGGGATGCCCTCTCTCACCACTCTTATTCAACATAGTGTTGGAAGTTCTGGCCAGGGCAATCAGGCAGGAGAAAGAAATAAAGCGTATTCAATTAAGAAAAGAGGAAGTCAAATTGTCCCTGTTTGCAGATGACATGATTGTATATCTAGAAAACCCCATCGTCTCAGCCCAAAATCTCCTTAAGCTGATAAGCAACTTCAGCAAAGTCTCAGGATACAAAATCAATGTGCAAAAATCACAAGCATTCTTATACACCAATAACAGACAAACAGAGAGCCAAATCATGAGTGAACTCCCATTCACAATTGCTTCAAAGAGAATAAAATACCTAGGAATCCAACTTACAAGGGATGTGAAGGACCTCTTCAAGGAGAACTACAAACCACTGCTCAACGAAATAAAAGAGGACACAAGCAAATGGAAGAACATTCCATGCTCATGGATAGGAAGAATCAATATCGTGAAAATGGCCATACTACCCAAAGTAATTTATAGATTCAATGCCATCCCCATCAAGCTACCAATGACTTTCTTCACAGAACTGGAAAAACCTACTTTAAAGTTCATATGGAACTAAAAAAGAGCCCGCATTGCCAAGTCAATCCTAAGCCAAAAGAACAAAGCTGGAGGCATCACTCTACCTGTCTTCAAACTATACTACAAGGCTACAGTAACCAAAACAGCCTGGTACTGGTACCAAAACAGAGATATAGACCAATGGAATAGAACAGAGCCCTCAGAAATAATACCACACATCTACAACCATCTGATTTTTGACAAATCTGACAAAAACAAGAAATGGGGAAAGGATTCCCTACTTAATAAATGGTGCTGGGGAAACTGGCTAGCCATATGTAGAAAGCTGAAACTGGATCCCTTCCTTACACCTTATACAAAAATTAATTCAAGATGAATCAAAAACTTAAATGTTAGACCTAAAACCATAAAAACCCTAAAAGAAAACCTAGGCAATAGCATTCAGGACGTAGGCATGGGCAAGGACTTCATGTCTAAAACACCAAAAGCATGGCAACAAAAGCCAAAATTGACAAATGGGATCTAATTAAATTAAAGAGCTTCTGCACAGCAAAAGAAACTACCATCAGAGTGAACAGGCAACCTACAGAATGGGGGAAAATTTTTGCAATCTACTCATCTGACAAAGGGCTAGTATCCAGAATCTACAAAGAACTCAAACAAATTTACAAGAAAAAAACAAACAACCCCATCAAAAAGTGGGCAAAGGATATGAACAGACACTTCTCAGAAGAAGACATTTATGCAGCCCAAAAGCACATGAAAAAATGCTCACCATCACTGGCCATCAGAGAAATGCAAATCAAAACCACAATGAGATACCATCTCACACCAGTTAGAATGGCGATCATTAAAAAGTCAGGAAACAACACGTGCTGGAGAGGATGTGGAGAAACAGGAACACTTTTACACTGTTGGTGGGACTGTAAACTAGTTCAACCATTGTGGAAGACAGTGTGGCGATTCCTCGAGGATCTAGAACTAGAAATACCATTTGACCCAGCCATCCCATTATTGGGTATATACCCAAAGGATTATAAATCATGCTGCTATAAAGACACATGCACACGTATGTTTATTGTGGCACTATTCACAATAGCAAAGACTTGGAACCAACCCAGATGTCCATCAATGATAGAATGGATTAAGAAAACGCGGCACATATACACCAGGGAATACTATGCAGCCATTAAAAAAGGATGAGTTCATGTCCTTTGTAGGGACATGGATGAAGTTGGAAACCATCATTCTCAGCAAACTATCACAAGGGCAAAAACCAAACACCGCATGTTCTCACTCATAGGTGGGAATTGAACAATGAGAACACTTGGACACAGGGTGGGGAACATCACACACCGGGGCCTATTGTGGGGTGGGGGAAGGGGGGAGGGATAGCATTAGGAGATATACCTAATGTAAATGACGAGTTAATGGGTGCAGCACACCAACATGGCACATGTATTCATATGTAACAAACCTGCACGTTGTGCACGTGTACCCTAGAACTTAAAGTATAATAATAATAAAAAAAAACAGAATAGAAAATGAAGAAATGAAACTACTAGAAAGAATCTACTTCATTTGGTATTTTTTATTTATTATGATGATGCAAGAACATGACAGAAGACAGAAGTGATTTCACTACGTTAGGCTCTGGTATAGCTGATTTACCCACCCATCCAGTACTTATTGAGGAACACTAAACTGCCAGACAATAGGGACGCAAAGATCATTAAGACACAGTCCTCCACCTCACAGACAAGTAGAATATACGTAAGTCACAAAAGGTTGGATGGTATCCTTTCCAAAAAGTTTAAAACTATGCAAAACCATACTATGTATACTTCTAAGGATATATACATACATAGTATAAACATGAAAACATGAGAAAATGATAAGCATCAAATTCAGGATTGAGGCTAGCTCTTAGGGGATGGGCTGGGAGGCTGAGGGGGATACAATCAGGGAGGAATACAAAGGAGTTTTAATTTTATCTGTAGTAATTTCCTTAAAAAAGAAAAAGATCTGAAACAAATATTATAAATTGTTAGGACCTGACAAAACTGGGTAGTAAGATGTGTGGGTATATTTGTTATATTATCTCTATTCTTTTTTGTATGCTTAAAATATTTTGTAATTTCTAAAACATTTTATTCAAAATGCAGTTCAATTCACTGGCAAGGTTTTTGGAGTTTTAACTAAGAAGTTTCAGAATATATTCAAGTTATGTAATAACACAAAATTGAAAACTGCTTTTAGAAATGAATGAGAAAAATGGCCCATTTGAATACTGTATATTTCTTCAGATACAGTGTTATACATACCTGTGAGTGCTAAATAAGAAGCAATGTACCGTTTTTCCAGACCGTCTCTAACACTCTGAATTGCACCGAACATTGGAGGTATAATCATGATCAGGTTACTCACTGTATTCCCTTTAAGAGAAAAATATAAGAAGACATTTAGGTTAATCAATAACACTTTAAATAAGATACATTCACATAGCCTTTAACAACAATTACACAAGTAACTTCTCAGAAAGACATTGGGAAGATATTTTCAAGGTGCTGAAAAAAAATTCTGTACTCATCAAAATTTCTCACAATAATCCAAATAAAATAAAGATATTTCACACAAATGAAACTAAAAATTTTCCACCAGCAAACCCACTAAAGGAAATTCTAATTTCTAAAGGCAAGCAAGAAAAAGATCTCAGGAAGAACCTCAGAGATACAGCAGAAAATGGGTTGGGGGAGGCAGCCTATACTGATGCACTGAAATTGTGGTCCATGGATGCAGTATGACATGATGAATACAGGATTGGCTTAATTTTGTTACTTGGAATAAAAAAGCAACAAACTGCAGTTTACATTTTGTGTGTCTCTTTAACATTTCATTTTCTAGTAATGTTTTAATTTCTAGTTTCTGTTTCTAGTAAAACATAGAAGGCCTAATTAATGGATCTTAATTTGATCTTTCCTCCTGTCTTCACAAAAACAAAGTGCAAACATGAATAGCAAAGGAATAGTAAAAAACCCCAGTAGAATTTATAAGTAAATAAAATGGAGAAAGAAATGGCTAAACAGTATTTTATAAATTTGATTATCAGAAGAATAAAGGGGCACAATATTTTCCAAATTTCAAAAGAATGATTTTCAGCAGAGATGCTAATATCAAGACAAATAATCAATTCACTGAGAGGGTAGAAGAAAACATTTTCAAACAGTCAAGGATTAAAAAAATATACTTACAACATATCTTTTCTCTGGAATCAACTGGAGAATGTAATGAGTGCAAACAAGGAAATTGACCATGAGAAAGGATGACACGAGAGCTAAGAAACATGGGCTGCAACACAGGAGAGAGGTAAAGAAAAGGCTCAAGACTGCAAAAGGACCAGGGACCACACAGTCCATCCAAACTGCGGCAGGAGAACCAAGAACTGCAGGAAAGAAATTTCCAAGAAGAAAAGGAAGAAAAGGATAGATAATTTGATAAATTAAAAAATTTTGGGGAAAAAATGCCAATGGGCATTTGACAGAGGTGTTGGAAAAATTGTACTATAACTCATTCAACCAGTCCTCTATAACTCTAAACATTCAGGTTATTTCCCATTCTCACTATTACAAGCAATATTGCAATGTATAACCATATATATTTACAAGTGCAGGTAATACTGCAATGAATAACCATATATATTTACAAGTGCAGGTATATCTGTAAAATAGATACACAAAAATGAGATTGTCAAGTCAAGAAATAAATCTATTGGCCCAAAAAGTAGTAACAGAAAACATGGACGCATCATTCTTTCTTTTACAATGAATAAGGATGGGTATAATTTTATGTTCTTTTGTATTTCTTCTCCTATGAAATGTATTTCATGCCCTTTGCCAGTTTGTCTATTGGTCTTTCCTTTTTCTATAAGAAGGAGCCCTTCTTGTAAAAGGGATATTAATATTAACCCTATGTATTTGCTGTAGACAAATTTTTGGTGTTTTTTTTTTTTTTTTGACAGAGTCTTCCTCTGTTGCCCAGGCTGGAGTGCAGTGGCGTGATCTCAGCTCACTGCAATCTCCACCTCCTGGGCTCAAGAGATTCTTGTGTCTCAGCCTCCTGAGTAGCTGGGAACACAGGTGCGTGCCATCATGCCCAGCTAATTTTTGTATTTTTAGTAGTCTACACAGAAAGAAATGTTACCATAGAGTACACTATCTGGCTTAGCAGTGCACATTATTTACATAGCCATATTGATATTATGGATGTTACATCCTAACTACTTATTTAGTAAAAAATTATGCTCTGACTTTATTGAGAAAATATAGTGGGGAAAGCAGGGATGGTATAAAAAAGTGAAATCCCCAACCACCAAAACTAGAAGACAACAGACAATATCTTAAATTTACAGATCCAGAAATAGGACTGTAAGGCAAGTTATTCAGAAATCTGAAGCCAAATTAATAATAATAAAAAAAAATAGCTGGCCAGGGGCAGTGGCTCACACTTGTAATCTTAGCACTTTGGGAGACCAAGGTGGGAGGATCGCTTGAGCCCAGGAGTTCTAGAGCAGCCTGGGCAACACAGTGAGACTCATCTCTACAAAAATAAATAAATAAATACATAAATAAATAAAATAAATGTTAACAAAGTTATTGTCAGACTTCTGTTTCCACACAAGATGAAGAAACAAGAACCAGATTTATCCTCTTACCTGAAATAAGGAGAAGAGGGGAGAAGAGGGAAGGGGAGAGGAGACAAAATATATGAAACAACTATTTTCAAGAAAATAGACATCAGGCAATGATTCCCGAGAAACCAAGAAACAAATGGAGGCCCCTATGATTGCCCCTAACTTACTGCCTGGAGTACTCAAGCCACAGCATAAGGAGGGAGTACCCAGCGGGACCTTGGCAGGCTCCCTGATGAGGAAACAAAGCGGGGAGTTCAGGAAGACCAAGGTGACTAGATTTCACAGGAGACAGTATATGAGAGACAACTTTAGAGAGAAAGAACTCAGGAAATCTATAAAAGGTCCCCTAACTATTCAGCAGAAGACTGATTAGCAGATATGTAGGAGCAAACTAGTCGAAGCCAGGAAAGAATCATGGTGAAAATATTAGAGGGAACAGTACCAGGTGTTCACACATAGCCAGTACACACATAGCCAGAAACAGTGCCTACTCCCACAAGCTGAAATGGTAAAATTTGTATCACACTGGGCATTGGATAAAGGAATCAAGAAGGCCTGGCCTCAGTAATAGGGAATAGCTAGTACTAGACTGAACCCTGTTCCAGACACACCTAACAAATCACAAAAGCAAAATCCAAAAGGATCAAACTGTTTCCAAGTAGCTTCACTGAAATCCAGAACAAAATTCAAGACTATTTATAGTAATACAAAAGTTATTCAGCACCTAACAAAGTTTAAAAAAGCACGCTGTCTGGTATTCAATCAAAGATTACCAGGCATGCAAAAAAAGCAAGAAACATGATCCATGAGGAGAATAATCAACTGGAACCAACCCAGAACAGATGTTAGAATTAGCAGACAAGGACTAAAACAGATCATATAAAAGGCTAGAAAATGCAAACTAATCTACAGTGACAGAAAGAAGATCAGTGGTTGCTGGGGGAGAAATGGTGGAAGTTCAATGCAGAAGGAGGGCTTCCAAGGAATAAAATAAAACTTGGAGGTGAAGGATATGTTACTATCTTGTTTTTGATGGTTTCACAGGTATAAGCCAATGTCAAAATTTAATTTGTATACTTTAAATAGGTGCAGTCTGTTTTGTATCTCAATTATACCTCAATCAAGCTGGGTTTGTTTTTTTTTTTAATTTCGCTTCTGGGGAGTAGAATTAGACAGTGGGAAGCAAAGAAGGGTTGGGAAAGAGCATTGCCTTCTGGTTTCATTAAAGTTGTTTAGCATTATCTAGATTTTTAAATCTTTTTTTATATATTGCTTTGATAAAATAAAAATTAATACAGAAACCATTTAGGAGAGGGAGTAAGATCGTTGGGAATAGTTTCATAGATGTATTAAGATTTGAGCTAGACCCTGAAAGGAGAGAAAGGAACAAAAATATGCTGAGCCTATTAAGTACCAGGTACTGAACTTTATATTTTACATGTGCTATCTTACTTGCTTCTCACTACCAATCTTGTGAAGTATTGTTGTCCCTATTAAAAATAAACAGTAAAAGCGGGTTAAGAAATTATACAATTTACAGTATACAGTTCCAAGTTCTCACAATAAGCAAATGGTGGTGGCAAGATTTTATTCCAGGTCTATCTGTCCTTATAGCCAATGTTCCTCTCACTAGATGTGCTAGCACAATGTTCACACAGAGGGTGCTTATTAATTATAATGTTTTAAAAATTATATCAAAGAGTATTTTATTCAGAATATATTAAATGAATTCCAAACTGTACAAAGAATAAAGTAATTTACCTGGGTAGAGTATGAAAATGTAAGGTGGGGAGCCAGACAGATTGAGAGTTATATATCCAAACAGCAGTTATCAATAGTTTTAAGTAAACCTGTAGGAGATGTTGAATATTTTACCATTCAGGAGTGCCCTAAGATTCAAACTAATGAAAATCTTTACTGATGACTAAGATAAAGCAATGGAAACATGCCCAAATGTACAGGTAATATTAAATTTAGCTGAAATGTCAATAGTATGGAAGTCAGTAATACATTTCAAATTACCTGGAGGCAGGGAGTGCAGGAGGGTCTTACAAACTATATGAAACTCATTTAAGGACAATGCACAAGTTTTACAAATTAGAATGAAGAATTGCAAACCACAAATATAGGCTTGTTAGAGAGAGTAAGGACAACCCTGACAGAAAGTTCCAAAGACAGAAAGATGACAGTAGGCTATTCTGGGAGGAAAATCTCAATATACTAGTATTCAGAGGTAAAAATGGAAAGAGCTAGATAGTGGTCCTCCTACTTTTCTCTGCTTTAATTCAGCTTCTCATTGGGATGTTTATCTATTTGTGGCACCCTAAACAAAACAGAAATACTAAAGCATTCAGAGTAGAGACTCATATAAAGGCATAATATACTAAATAAATAAAACACAACATATAAGGAATGGAATGACTGCTATCTTCAAATATCTGAAGGATTCCTGGGTCAGACTGACAATCTGAACACGTAACTGCAGTTTTGGTGTTACAGATATAATTTGCAATAGCATCAAAACACATCACATATCTAGGAATAAATCTGACAAAGACATATAAGACATAATACTAATAAAAATCCCAAATGGTTTTGGGTACAAATTAAAAAGCTGATTCTTAACTTTATATGAAATACAAAAGGCCAAGAAGAGCCAAGACAATCTTGAGTAACAACAAACCTGGAGTATTTACACTACTAGATATCAAGGCCGACTAACAAGGTTAAATAGAACAGGTAAGATTATAAGAACATACTAACATTTACGAGCACCTGATTTATGACAAACATAAGCCTGCAGTGTATTAAGGAAAGGATGGTCTTTTCAATACAGATACTGGATCAACTGCATATTTATATAGGAAAAAAATTAATCTGGATCCCAGGTTCACACTCCTTACACAAAAATAAATTCCAGATGGGAGCTTCTCTGAACCCATTCTGGTTCAAGGGCTGCCCAATTCGATAAACAATTAAAAATTTGTTTTAATTAAAAATAAATTCCAGAGGTACTATAGATCTAAATGTAAAAGGTAAAACAATAAAACCTTCAGAAGAAAATATGGGAGAACATCTTTATCACCTTGGAGAGGCAATGATTTTTTTAAGTAGGACATGAAAAGGATTAACCACAAAGGCAAAAAATTGATAAATCAGGTAAGACTGTAAAGTCAGGAAAAAAGAATAAAAGGTTACTTTTAAAAAGCTGATTTAAAGAATAATAGATATGTAATTGCTTTGTAAATAAGCAATTTAGCTTATATAGGTATACATGTTAGCTAATTTAATTTTACTAAGCAAAATAATGCACATAAAATGATCGTGGACTTAAAACTTTGGGTAAAAAAATGGTTTCAGCCCAGGCATTGTGGATCATGGCTATAATCCCAGCACTTTGGAAAGCCAAGCGGGGAGGATTGCTTGAGCCCAAGAGCTCGACACCAGCCTGGGCAACATAAGGAGAACCCATCTCTACAAAAAATTTTTTAAAATTAGCCAGGCATAGTGGCACTTGCCTGTGGTCTTAGCTGCTCAGAAGGCTGAGGTGGGAGGATCGCTTGAGCCTGGGAGGCTGAGGCTGCAGTGAGCCATGATCACACCACTGCACTGCAGCCTGGGTGACAGAGCAAGACTCTGTTAAAAAAAAAAAAAAAAAAAAAAGTCAAGAGTTCAATCAGAAAAGATAAACCAGAGTAATTTGAATAGAGAATTATTAACTTATAAGAGTAAGGAGAGACAGGCTAGTCACAAGTAAAGAAAACTCTACAGAATAAAGGAATATCAGAGGTAAGGAGCAGCCACTACCCCTAAGGCTGAGATAGAGCATTAAAAAAGAGGTTTCCCCAAGGCTGAGATGCAGACCTTGCTGGAGAAGGCATGACCATGGTTCACTGAATAGCCGAGAAGTTGCTGTGGTGCTATACCCATAGAGCTTGCTGAAATCTACTGTTCAGAACTTGTCAGAAATCTGCCCTCTAGGGTGCCAGCTAAAGCTAATCCCATAGAGCGGGGAGGTAGGTGGGCAGGGGAAGCTACTGACCACTAGGTGCTGCTGACAGCCACGTTCTGCAATGGCCTGGCACCAGAAGCTGACCAAGCTTTAAGAGCTGGGCACTGGGGAAGCCTCAGCACTGTAGGAGCCAGAAGCTATTAAGCCACTTGGACTGCAAGAGCTGGCGCCAGAGAAGTTGCCAAGCCAGCACACCAGAACCAGGAAGGAAAATCTCTTCCTCTTGCAATGTCTCTCTGGCGCCCTCTATTGACAAAATTTAACATCCAGCCAGTTGTCAAAGGAAAATATTCAAAGGGCTCAGGTCTATTTTCACCAACCATGCAATGAATGTTGAACTCAGAGCTAAGAAGTAATAAATTGATAACTACCACAATTATAAAACTATGTTTTAATCAACCATGACTTGGTAAAACTATAGTTGGTGAGGGTTCCCTAACCAAGAAATTAAGAATAAACGTTTAAGCAGGTTAAATAATGGATTTCCCCCTTTTTCCATATTTTCTACAATGTTGCTATATTGTCTTTATAACTGAAAACTAAAGTATTAAAAAGATGAATGGTAGAAAATAAAATTACTTCTACTAAGAGTTTAATTGGATTTGAGGTTAACTGCGTCCAGAAAATTCAATTAAAAAATTTCTGTTCTGGAAATAAAAGCGAGATATTCATTCATACACCATACAATAGTGTACTAAAATATTTTGAACACTTTTTTTCTAGAGGGAAAGTCTTATTTTGATATAGATTCAGATTTTTGAAAACTATGATATTTTTACACCCCCAAACACATTCTCCTTATAATATAAATTACAGGCAAGACTGACGTTACAGTAATTTCACGATTTCTTAATAGGTAAATTTATCTTTCAGCAAGGTAAACGGAAACTCTAATATCAAAAATATGAGAAAGAAAGTTTGGGGAAAAGCACATGTGCAAAAGGGTACAATTTAAGAGAATTGTGAATGAAGATACAGTAGGAAAGTGTTTTCTCATAGGACAGTAGGTGGAGCCAGTGTGCTCCACAATCTAAACGGTTTTCCAACATTTGGCTGAATACATAAAACCCTGAGGTGACTGGATAAACAATTCAGAGTTCGGTTGTATTTACAACTGTAAAACCATCACCCAGAGCTAAAGATAAATAAATAGAAGCATTAAAATCTAGTGAAGCTGAAAAAGTGATCTATATTGCTTCACTTCCACTGTGAAAAGCCCTCCTGCCCAGTCAGCAAATTAGCTTGATGAAAGCTGTAACTGGTTTGAGCCTGAAAGCAACCCAGCACTTTTCCCCAATGCAAGTTCATTTTGCCAAATATTTTACTGATTATGCAGATGTTCAAATAATGTTAAACATTCCCAGAGCTTCAGAGACTTCAGAGATGGATGTAGATAGGGAGATCATCTAAATTCATCTTCACAATTTAGAGTAGGCATTACTGTGTTCCTATCTACTACCACCTTCTAGCTGTGTGAACTTAGGCAACTTATTTATGCTTAAGCCTTAGTTTCCTAACCTGCAAAATGGGTAAAAACAATTATATTTACATTATTTAAATAATTGAATATGATATAAATAATAAATATGAGCAAATAACACATATAAAGATTATTTGATATGAGAAAGATCCATAGAATATTATATAAGAACTTCCACAATCTTGCTGTGTTAAGAATTAATATCTATATAGTGAACTTGCACATGTACTCTTGAATTTAAAATAAAAGTTGAAAAAAAACCCCACATAACTACTTATGATATAAATAAAAAGTAAAAAACAAACAAAAATAGGTGCAACCTGGGAATTGTGTTGGTACTTGCATCAGCTCAAGAACAGTTATCACAAGGGAGAAGGTTTGTCTTCTAATCCAGTCCAGTAACAAAGAAAGTTATAGGGTACGCTGGTTCACGCTAAGCTTAAACAAAAAAATAATAATAATAACCATCATATAAATGCATATTACAGTACAAGGGACTCCTTCCAGTAGCTTTAAATTAAGATGGATATCAGAAGAAAAAAAAAACAGGAAACCAAGTGTGTCTTACTTTAAAAAATGATAAACACAAATGTAATTCAATTTGACAAACATTTATTAAGTATTTTCTACATGCAAGGCACTAAGTTGGGAGCTAGAAGAAAAATTAACAAGTGAATAACTTTGGTACCTATCCTGAAAAAGTGTATATAAGTGTAGCAGGAAAGACAGACAGGTAAACAACTAGCAAAAGAGAGTGATAGGAACAAAGAAGGCAAAAAAACCAATACACTTAGGGGGAGGGAGAGAATCCAAGATGGGTTTCAGTAAGAAGATAACACTTAAGCTATGCTTTTGACAGATAAAAAGATATGCAGGAATGTGGAATTTTTATTACTATAAGAGTCATTCTATTTTCTTTTCTTTTCTTTCTTTCTTTTTTTTTTTTTTTGAGACAGGGTCTCTCTCTGTTGCACAGAGTGAGTTCAGTGGCACAATCATGGCTTACTGCGGCCTCGACCTTTTGGGCTCAAGTGATCCTCCCACCTCAGCCTCCTGTGTAGCTGGGACTAAAGGCATATGCCGCCACTCCTGGCTAATTAAAAAAAATTTTTTCTGTAGAGACAAGGTCTCACTATGTTGTTCATGCTGGTCTTGAACTACTTGACTCAAGCAATCCTCCCACCTTGGCCTCCCAAAGTGCTTAGATTACAGGCATGAGCCACTGCGCCTGGCCAATTATATATATTTTGGTTTTTTTGTACTGACGAGGTCTTCTTATGTTGCTCAGGCTGGTCTCGAACCCCTAAGCTGAAATGATCCTCCCACCTCAGCACCCCAAAGTGCTGGGATTACAGGCATGAGCCACCGTGGCTGCCCTAAGTCATTCTATTTTCTTTGGGATATATATAATAGTTTAGAAAAATATTTAATTATGAAAATTAGTTTTTTCACATTATTTTTAAAAATATACATTACACATTCACTTTATTGCATTTAAGTATTACTAAAAATATTTTTAAACCACCAATATTGCCCAGAAACATTCCTTGGGTAACGGGGAAATTGTGCAGATGGCTTCTGGAAGACCTCCAGTCTAGGTAGGTTTATGGTGAAACATTTCATCCAGAAGTCGGGGCCTTTTGTCTTCAGTTTGCTGGAACCCACATTCACTAAGCAGAGCTTGTAATGATCATTGGGACCCAGTAAAAATGGAAATGTTCATGTTAAATTCAAGAGGAAGTACATTGTAGGTTTGGGAAGAAAGGCCAAGTACACAGTGGTAAAGAGCTAAGAGAAGAACTTGGGAGCTCCATATCAGATATGGCTTAGGTAAACTCTGGCCTCACAAGAGGGAGGTTACAGGGGAGGGGAATGACTCTGTACAAACAGCATTTACAGGTCTAAAATGCTGCTTTAGAGAAGGATCAAAGATGAGCACACTGAGAAAGATTTAAAACAGATAAGCATGATGGAGTCATGAGCCAGAGAAGAACAAGGTAAGTAACAGGGTCTTGAAATCCCTAGAGAAATAGTTGGTGAAATGAACATTTTTGATTTATTCAAAGGTCAAAAAGGGAAAGTTTCCAAACTATGTTCAGTAATGAAGAGGCATTATTGAAATGACATAATCTAAAAACGGTTACTTTGATAATCCCTTCTTCCTCTCCACTTTTACCGAAACTTCTTTAAGGGCCCAAATCAAATCTTACCTACATTTGGTGAATTTTTGTTAATCATCCTACTCAAAATGACCACTCTTGTTACAGCAGTTACCGTTTTAACCTCTCACCTGGCACTTAGCATAGATTGCCTTGCATAGACAGATCTCTTTTCACTAAATCTGATCAACTGATATTTATGACTTATCTCCTCAGTTACATTTCTTGAGGGCAGTGGCCTTATATTCATTCAATAGCAAATACCCACTGATCATCTACTACAAAAGGCTCTATAAAGGAATACGAAAGAAAACCAGACAGACTGCCCTCATGCAAATTAAACTAGTTCCAAATTTTCAAGAGTACAGATATTTAAAACCTAATATATATTATTTCAGATGTGGTTCAGTTATGATGTAATAAAGTTATTCTTTTCCCCAAAATTAATTTAACAGATTCATCCTTCACCCCAAACTAATTTCAGTATAATTTTTCATTCACTCTTCATTTACTTAGAATTAAAATGCATCAGTCAAAAATCATGAATGCATAAGACCTTTAAAATGCATTTTAAATTTGGACTAAATTAACCTTAATTATTAAAAATGCAGATGACTTATTACTGTTAAAATCTCACAAAAGATACCTTCTATATTTGATATGGTTAGGTTTTGGGTCCCCACCCAAATCTCATCTTGAATTGAAATCCCCAGGTGTTGAGGGACCTGGTGGGAGGTGATTGGATTATGTGGGTGGTTCCCCCATGCTGTTCTTGAGACTGAGTGAATTCTTACAAGATCTGATGGTTTTACAAATGGTAGTTTTCCCTGTGCTTGCACACACTCTCCTGCTGCCATGTGAAAAGGTCCAAGTTTGCTTCCCCTTCGCCTTCTTCCATGACTGTAAGGTTCCTGAGGTCTCCCCAGCCATGTGGAACTGTGAGTCAATGAAACCTCTTTTCTTCATAAATTACCCAGTCTCAGGTATTTCTTTATAGAAGTGTGAAAATGGACTAATACTGTTACAGGTAGTTAGGCATGAGTGAGGCCAGGGAGGGCTCTCCCACCACCCACTAGAAATGTCGGGTGATAGTTCAGCAATTATCGCATTGCCTCTCTCAGCAGTAGGGGTGCCAGGGAGAGGTTGTTTCCGGATGGTCCACACCTGTTAACATCGAGACAAAAATGGTGAAGTACAATCTCGGGGGGGTGGGTACGCTCCACCAGAAAAGGGAAGAAAGCCTCAGATGGGCATGTGTATAACTCCCTGAACACACTGCGCGTGCTCAATTCCAAAGGGTAAGGAAAGCACTGGGCATGAGCAAGCCCACCCTACGGGAAGAATCATGGGAAAGAGGCGAGCCCATAAAGTCCTAGGATCAAGGTAAAAGGGCCTTTTGTTTTCTGTCTTCTTTTGCTGTCTTTTTTTTTTTAACTTATTTATTTATTTTTCCTTTTTTTAAATTATACTTTAAGTCCTAGGGTACATGTGCACAACATGCAGGTTTGTTACATATGTATACATGTGCCATGTTGGTGTGCTGCACCCATTAACTCATCATTTACATTAGGTATATCTCCTAATGCTATCCCTCTGCACCCCACAACAGTCCCCGGTGTGTGATGTTCCCCACCCTGTGTCCAAGTGTTCTCATAGTTCAATTCCCACCTATGAGTGAGAACATGCGGTGTTTGGTTTTTTGTCCTTGTGATAGTTTGCTGAGAATGATGGTTTCCAGCTTCATCCATGTCCCTACAAAGGACACGAACTCATCCTTTTTTGTGGCTGCATAGTATTCCATGGTGTATATGTGCCACATTTTCTTAATCCATTCTATCATTGATGGACATCTGGGTTGGTTCCAAGTCTTTGCTATTGTGAATAGTGCCGCAATAAACATACGTATGCATGTATCTTTATAGCAGCATGATTTATAATCCTTTGAGTATATACCCAGTAATGGGATGGCTGGGTCAAATGGTATTTCTAGATCTAGATCCTTGAGGAATCGCCACACTGTCTTCCTCCATGGTTGAACTAGTTTACACTCCCACCAATAGTGTAAAAATTGTTCCTATTTCTCCACATCCTCTCCAGCACGTGTTGTTTCCTGACTTTTTAATGATCGCCATTCTAACTGGTGTGAGATGGTATCTCATTGTGGTTTTGATTTGCATTTCTCTGATGGCCAGTGATGGTGAGCATTTTTTCATGTGTTTTTTGGCTGCATAAATATCTTCTTTTGAGAAGTGTCTGGTCATATCCTTCACCCACTTTTTGATGGGGTTGTTTTTTTCCTGTAAATTTGTTTGAGTTCTTTGTAGATTCTGGATATTAGCCCTTTGTCAGATGAATAGATTGCAAAAATTTTCTCCCATTCTGTAGGTTGCCTGTTCACTCTGATGATAGTTTCTTTTGCTGTGCAGAAGTTCTTTAGTTTAATTAGATCTCATTTGTCAATTTTGGCTTTTGTTGCCATGCTTTTGGTGTTTTAGACATGAAGTCCTTGCCCATGCCTATGTCCTGAATGGTATTGCCTAGGTTTTCTTTTAGGGTTTTTATGGTTTTAGGTCTAACATTTAAGTCTTTGATCCATCTTGAATTAATTTTTGTATAAGGAGTAAGGAAGGGATCCAGTTTCAGCTTTCTACATATGGCTAGCCAGTTTCCCCAGCACCATTTATTAAGTAGGGAATCCTTTCCCCATTTCTTGTTTTTGTCAGATTTGTCAAAGATCAGATGGTTGTAGATATGTGGTATTATTTCTGGGGGCTCTGTTCTATTCCATTGGTCTATATCTCTGTTTTGGTACCAGTACCATGCTGTTTTGGTTACTGTAGCCTTGTAGTGTAGTTTGAAGTCAGGTAGCGTGATGCCTCCAGTTTTGTTCTTGGCTTAGGATTGACTTGGCAATGTGGGCTCTTTTTTGCTTCCATATGAACTTTAAAGTAATTTTTTCCAATTCTGTGAAGAAAGTCATTGGTAGCTTGATGCGGATGGCATTGAATCTATAAATTACCTTGGGCAGTATGGCCATTTTCACGATATTGATTCTTCCTACCCATGAGCATGGAATGTTCTTCCATTTGTAAATTAGGTATTGATGGGACATATCTCAAAATAATAAGAGCTATTTATGACAAACCCACAGCCAATATCATACTGAATGGGCAAAAACTGGAAGCATTCCCTTTGAAAACTGGCACAAGACAGGGATGCCCTCTCTCACCACTCCTATTCAACATAGTGTTGGAAGTTCTGGCCAGGGCAATCAGGCAGGAGAAAGAAATAAAGCGTATTCAATTAAGAAAAGAGGAAGTCAAATTGTCCCTGTTTGCAGATGACATGATTGTATATCTAGAAAACCCCATCGTCTCAGCCCAAAATCTCCTTAAGCTGATAAGCAACTTCAGCTAAGTCTCAGGATACAAAATCAATGTGCAGAAATCACAAGCATTCTTATACACCAATAACAGACAAACAGAGAGCCAAATCATTAGTGAACTCCCATTCACAATTGCTTCAAAGAGAATAAAATACCTAAGAATCCAACTTACAAGGGAGGTGAAGGACCTCTTCAAGGAGAACTACAAACCATTGTTCTTTTGCTCTCTTCTCTTGGACCTTCAGGTCTCCTTCAAGCAAATTTTCCTTTCTTTCCTATCCTAAAACCTTTTAAATAAGCTTCCACTCCTGATCTGAAAATTGCCTCAGTCTCTTTTTCTGCTTTATGGCCCTCAGTCGAATTCTTTCTTCTGAGGAGGCAAGGACTGAAGTTGCTGTGGACCCATATGGATTCACTGCCAGTAACTTGGATCTCTTCCACCGCTAACAATACAATATTTTTATGATTTATTGTCATTAAATGGCATAAAAATTTCCTCAATTGCCTTAATACATGCAAAAAAAGTTTTTCAAACAGCTATTTATCATATAAACACAAGAGAAAAAATTTTTTTTCTGACGACTGCACTGCCTCCACATTACTCAGACCAAGACTCAGGATTCCCCAAAGATTAGTGATCTGGGTTCTATAACCTTTTTAAAAACAATATGTCATTGTCTTCTTTAATCTATAAATAGAGATCACAATTTTTTAAAATTATCACATAATATTACATTATATGGATATATTATAATTTGTATAATCCCTTATTGGCAGATAGTTATGTTATTTTCAGGTTTTCACAACAGAAAAAAGCAATATTATGAACATCTGTATTAATTTCCTAGGGCTGCCGTAACAAATTACCACAAACTGGGTAGCTTAAAAAACCAATTCAATTTCTTACAATTCAGGATGTCCACAGTTCAAAATCAAGGTGTCAGCAGGGGTGGTTCCTTCTAGAGCCCCTGAAGGAAAAATTGTGTCATGCTTCTCTCTCAGCTTCAGGTGGTTGCTAGCAATCTTTGGCATTCCTCACTTTGCCTTCTACTCTCTATGTCACTATGTTTTCTTCTAAGGATACCAATCACTGAACTTAAGGAATACTCTAATTCCAGTAGATTTAATCTCAAGATCCTTAATTATTAATGTATCTGCAAAGACCTTATTTTCAATTAAGGTCACATTCTGAGGTTCCTGACAGACATGAACTTTGGGGAGACATTATACAACCACTAGAACATTCTTAAAAATATTTATTTGTTCATACATTTTGTTAAGTTCACAGGATGAATTCCCTAGGGTAGAATCTCCTCTTGGAGAAACTCCCCAGCTTCCCTCTAAGAATTTTCCTTTTAGCCTCTACTGGGGTAGGCAGCAAATTATAAGACCTTCCCCACTCCCTCATTCCCCTTGCCAAATCTCACACTAATCCCAGATTCTTTGTCTGGAAAATCAGAATTAGGACTCAAATAAAAATGATACTTTTTTGGATACTTATAGTGAAGGTAGTGTAAAGCTAAAGCTGAGGCTTCCATATTTAGGCCAAGTATATAAGGAATGAGAGAAAGCTGTTCTATAGAGGAAGAAGAAAAAGGCAGATGAGGCAGATAGTAGCAGACATGAAACACCATGGTAGTGTCAGAGGCATTTGAACCAGGGTAACTCCATCTTGAATAGTGGCTGGATAAAATGAGGCTGAAATCTGCTGAGCTGCATTCTCAGGAGGTTAGGCATTCATAATCATGGAACAAGACAGGAGGTCAGCAGGATGGGATTTTGGCTGATAAAGAAGCCAGCCAAAATCCATCAAAACCAAGATGGCAAAAAAAGTGACCTCTGGCCCTGGCACTGCTAATCATATGCTAATTATAATGCATTAGCATGCGAAAAGACACTCCCAGCAGTGCCACGACAGTTTGCAAATGTCATGGCAACGTCTGGAAGTTACCTTATATAGTCCAGAAGAGGGAGGAACCCTCAGTTCCAGGAATTGCCCGCCCCTTTCCTGGAAAACTCATAAATAACTCACTCCTTGTTTAGCATATAATTAATAAATAACCATAAAAACAGCCAACCAGCAGCCCTCAGGGTTGCTCTGCCCTTGGAGAAGCCATTCTTTTATTCCTTTACTTTCTTAATAAACTTGCTTTCGATTTACATGGACTTGCCTGGAATTCTTTCTTGCGCAAGATCCAAGAACCCTCTCTTGGGGTCTGGATTGGGTAACAGTAGCAGAGACTGTAGAGAGTAATCTTAATAACTATAAACAATTTTCATCAGAAAAATGGTCATTGTTTCTGATTTTCCTATAATCACGTAAGTATTCATCCATGTAACTTAATAATCTTTGAAAATACAATTTCGATGGCAGCATAATGTTCTATCATATAATAATCACTTAATCATTATATTTGTGGGTGCATTACACAGTACAACCAAACTACTTTCCAGAATGGTTGGACCAATTATAATCCTATTAGCAGTACATAACGGTGACTGGTTCACATATTAACTTCAGTAACATTGAACAATATAATGTCTTACTTTAAGAGGTAGAAAACTATATATTATTACTTTTTAATTTACATTTCTCTGGGTTACTAAACTATTTATATGTTTATTATTTTCTGTTTATTAATGGTATATTTTCTTTGGCGAAATGTTTATCCAAGTTATTTAACCACCTTGCGCCTTAATTTTCTCCTCTGTAGATTAGGCATAATACCTATTATGATGATGAAATATTGCAAAAGTGAATTGAGTAAGCAAGGAATAAATGTTAGTTCTCTTTTAAAGAGTTTATTCTACAATGAGATAAAACACCTTTATTCTGATAGGGTGAAATATCTTAGAAAAACATACAGTCTATAATAATTTGTTAGAAAAAATAATAGATTCATTGGAATTATATGTAGTTTTTTTTCAGAAAGCAGTAAGAAATAGTTACTCTTAAGTAACTTATCTGTGAAAATCATAATTTATTATTATTATTATTATACTTTATGTACTGGGACACATGTGCAGAACGTGCAGGTTTGTTACATAGTTATACATGTGCCATGGTGGTTTGCTGCACCTATCAACCGGTCATCTACATTAGGTATTTCTCCTAATGCTATCCCTTCCCTTGCCCCCCACCCCCCAACAGGCCCCAGTGTGTGGTGATGTTCCCCTCCCTGTGCCCATATGTTCTCATTGTTCAACTCTCACTTATGAGTGAGAACATGTGGTGTTTGATTTTCTGTTCCTGTGCTAGTTTGCTGAGAAT
Organism: Gorilla gorilla gorilla; assembly: GCF_029281585.2. Lineage (NCBI taxonomy): Eukaryota > Metazoa > Chordata > Mammalia > Primates > Hominidae > Gorilla > Gorilla gorilla. The sequence goes on along the minus strand of NC_073233.2, from coordinate 84,799,377 downwards.
GATTCCTTCCAGCTTCATCCATGTCCCGGCAACAGATATGAACTCATTCTTTTTTATGGCTGCATAGTATTCCATGGTGTATATATGTCACATTTTCTTTATCCAGTCTATCATTGATGGGCATCTGGGTTGGTTCCAAGTCTTTGCTATTGTGAATAGTGCTGCAATAAACATATGTGTGCATGTGTCTTTATAGTAGAATGATTTATAATCCTTTGGGTATATACCCAGTAATGGGATTGCTGGGTCAAATGGTATTTCTGGTTCTAGATCCTTGAGGAATCGCCACACTGTCTTCCACAATGGTTGAACTAATTTACACTCCCACCAACAGTGTAAAAGCGTTCCTATTTTTCCACATCCTCTCCAGCATCTATTGTTTCCTGACTTTTTAATGATTGCCATTCTAACTGGCGTGAGATGGTATCTCATTGTGGTTTTGATTTGCATTTCTCTAATGACCGGTGATGATTAGCTTTTTTTCATATGTTTGTTGGCCATATAAATGTCTTCTTTTGAAAAGTGTCTGCTCATATCCTTTGCCCGCTTTTTGATGGGGTTGTTTTTTTTCTTGTAAATTTGTTTAAGTTCCTTGTAGGTTCTGGATATTAGCCCTTTGTCAGATGGATAGATTGCAAAAATTTTCTCCCATTTTTAAGGCTGCCTGTTCACTCTGATGATAGTTTCTTTTGCTGTGCAGAAGTTCTTTAGTTTAATTAGATCCCATTTGTCAATTTTGGCTTTTGTTGCCATTGCTTTTGGTGTTTTAGTCATGAAGTCTTTGCCCATACCTATGTCCTGAACGGTATTGCCTAGGTTTTCTTCTAGGGTTTTTGTGGTTTTAGGTTTTACATTTAACTCTTTAATCCAGCTTGAGTTAATTTTTGTACAAGGTGTAAGGAAGAGGTCCAGTTTCAGTTTTCTGCATATGGCTAGCCAGTTTTCCTAACACCATTTATTAAATGGGGAATCCTTTCCCCCATTTCTTGTTTTTGTCAGGTTTGTCAAAGATCAGATGGTTGTAGATGTGTGGTGTTATTTCTGAGGCCTCTGTTCTGTTCCATTGGTCTATATATCTGTTTTGGTACCAGTACCATGCTGTTTTGGTTACTGTAGCCTTGTAGTATAGTTTGAAGTCAGGTAGAGTGATGCCTCCAGCTTTGTTCTTTTTGCTTAGGATTGTCTTGGCTACATGGGCTCTTTTTTGGTTCCATACGAAATTTAAAGTTGTTTTTTTCTAACTCTGTCAAGAAAGTCAATAGTTTTTTATATTTATTCAAATAAAAGCTTGATGGGAATAGCATTGAATCTATAAACTACTTTGGGCAGTATGGCCATTTTCACAATATTGATTCTTTCTATCTGTGAGCATGGAATGTTTTTCCATTTGTTTGTGTCCTCTCTTATTTCCTTGAGCAGTGGTTTGTAGTTCTCCTTGAAGAGGTACTTCACATCCCTTGTAAGTTATATTCCTAGGTATTTCATTCTCTTTGCAGAAATTGTGAATGGGAGTTCCCTCATGATTTGGCTCTCTGTTTGTCTATTATTGGTGTATAGGGATGCTTGTGATTTCTGCACATTTTGTATCCTGAGACTTTGCTGAAGTTGCTTATCAGCTTAAGGAGTTTTTGGGCTGAGACGATGAGGTTTTCTAATATACAATCATATTATTATTATAATACAATCATATGTTTTCTAAATATAAAATCATACTATTTCTAAATATACAATCATATTTTCTAAATATACAATCATACAATCAAGATGGAGTCTTGCTCTGTCGCCCAGGCTAGAGTGCAGTGGCACGATCTCAGCTCACTGCAACCTCCACCTCCCAGGTTCAAGTGATTCTCCTACCTCAGCCTCCCAAGTAGCTGGGATTACAGGCATGTGCCACCATGCCCAGTTAATTTTTGTATTTTTAGTAGAGACAGGGTTTCACCATGTTGGCCAGGCTGGTCTCGAACCCCTGACTTCAGGTGATCCACTTGCCTTGGCCTCCCAGGGTGCTGGGATTACAGGTGTCAGCCACTGTGCCCGGCGAAAATTATAATTTGTATATAATGACAAGCAACAATAGCTTTATAAAACTAGAACTTATTGGCTTATTTTTATTTTTATTTTTTGAGACAGGATCTCACTGTGTCGCCCAGGCTGGAGTGCAGTGGTATGATCTCAGCTCACTGCAAGCTCTCCCTCCTGGGTTCAAGTGACTCTCCCGCCTCAGCCTACCAAGAAGCTGGGACTATATGCATGCATCACCATGCCCAGCTAATTTTTGTATTTTTTGGTGGAGACTGGGTTTCACTGTGTTGGCCAGGCTAGTCTTGAACTCCTGCCTCAAGTGATCCACCTACATTGGCCTCCCAAAGCACTGGGATTACAGGTGTGAGCCACTGTGCCCGGCCTTATTGGCTTATTTTATCCAATTCAAAAATAATCTTGTAAATCTGAACAGTCAGAAATCAAGGTGAAAACAATAAAAGCACTCAAGAAAATCACATACATACATATTACTTAATGTGCCCATGAGTTTAACAGTCATCCTTATTGGAAACAATATGAAAGAGAACCACAAAAATAGAGATACAAACACAGCATGTCCACTAAGAACAAATCAGCTAAATAACACTAGTTTCACAATAAATTTGCTTGAAATAGTGTCTAGTGAGCTGTGATCTACAGAAGACTTTCAAGTGCAGAAGCAATAACCAGATAACACAAAAGGTGCTGTGATGGGGCCACTGATCATACTCATAAGAACTAGTTCCTGGCCCTATCATAAAGAATGCTTGTTTCCTGAATTTGTACCTCATTGGAGGGATTCACTTTAAAGTGATAGGAGAAGCTTTAAATAATTGGGGTATTAAACTGGCTGTCTAATGTAAGTTGATGATCCAATCCTGTAAAAAAGGGTGAAAAAAAACAGTGAGAGAAGTGAATTAAGTATCTGTTTTGCACCAGATGCTATACAACGTGACACTTTTTTTTCAGTTTAAGAAACTGTAAAATTCAGAATAAAGAATAATGTAACAAACAGGCTCATGCCTAAGAATTTATCATTGTTTATATTTTGTTATGTCTCTATCAAGCTTTTATTTGAATGAATACAAAAATCTATTGCAGATAAAGTCATGTCCAGGCATGGCGGCTCATGCCTATAATCTCAACACTTTGGGAGGCCAAGGTGGGAGGACTGCTTGAGCTCAGGAGTTCAAGATGAGCCTGAGCAACATAGTGAGATCCCATCTCAATATTTAAAATAAAAATAAAATAAAATAATACAAAAAAAAGTCAAAGTGTAATTGCCTGAGGGGTTCTTCTTGCCCACTGCACAGACAAAACCAGCTCACTGACACCACGGTACTGCAGTAAAGATTTTAACTGATGTGAGGCTGGCCACATGGAAGACAGAGTTATTACTCAAATTAGCCTCTCTGAAGGCTTGGAGGTTAGGGATTTTCAAGGATAATTTGGTGGGCAGGGAACTAGGGAATGGGTGCTGCTGATTGGTTGGAGATACAATCATAGGGGTGTGGAAAACAATCCTCTTGTGCTGAGTCTGTCTCTGGTTAGGGGGTGACAGGACCAGTTGAGTCATGAATCTCAATGCCAGAATGCAAAAATCTGAATTTCAAGTACCAATAGTAGGAGTAATCAGAGAAGTCACAAATGTGTGTCCTCTGGCCTGTGACTCCTGAGCAGTAAGGGATTACAGAAATTACATCTATACTTGAGCAGAATTCAGGCCCCTCCCATAATCCTAATCTTGTGGCCTTTCATTAGTCTTACAAAGGCAGTTTCAGCCCCTGAACAAGCAGGGGATCAGTTATAGGGAGGGAATATTATCCTTGCTTCAAAGTTAAAAAGTATAAACGAAATTCCTCCCATGGTTAGCTTTACCTACACACAGTAATAAGCGAAGGCAGCCAGCCTGTGAGGCTAGAAGCAAGATGGAGTCAGCCATGTTAGCTTTCTCTCAATGTCATAATCTTTGCAAAGGCAGTTTCAAAAGTCAACCATCTGTCCAGCCAATTCCCCTTCATGCATTTCCAGAGGTAATGGTTAATTTGGTGTGTATCACTATAATTCATTTTTAAATGATTTTACATAAATGTGTGTCCACATAGTTTTGCTTTGTTTTCTTGTTTTATCGAAATAAGTGTAAATATCATTTTGCAAATAGCTTTTATCAATAAAAATTATTCTTGAGAGATCTATTAGATACTATATTTCATTCCTTTTAATTTCTGTATAGTATGCTATCATAGAAATATAAACCACATTTTGTTTATCCATTCCCATATTAATGAACATTCTAGATTGTTTCCTATGTTTTTGTTAAACAATACTGCAGTGAGCAACCTTGTTTATACTTCCTTATGTACGTTTACACAAATGTCTTGTTTCATGCTTTATATGCATATAGAAGAGTCTTCCTAGTTGGTGGAGAAGGAAAAGAAAAAAAGAAAGAAATGGAAAGGGGTCTTGAGCTACCACAGAAAGCAGAAGGTCTAAGGGCAATGAATGCTCACTGCAGTAGAATTCACCCCATTCACCCCATTATCACTGCTATATTTCAGGCCCTCTTTCCTTGACTTGGCATGATAAAAAGTAAAGTAAAAAAAAAGTAAAAGAACGACAAATGCTAAATACATTATTTTACATGAGGGGAGTCAATAGATATTGTTTCACTTTTGATAGAGAAACGTAGATTCAATATTTTTTTAATTTAAAGGTAAGCTTGTAACATAAAAAAAATCTTCTAAATCATACTTTATTCAGGCCACAAAATATTTCATAATGCACAATCACATTTTCACTAAAAAAATACACACACATGGCCAGGTGTGGTGGCTCATGCTTGTAAACCCGGCACTTTGGGAGGCCGAGGTGAGTGGATCACCTGAGGTTAGGAGTTCAAGACCAGCCTGGCCAACATGGTGAAACCCCACCTCTATTAAAAATACAAAAATTAGCTGGGCATGGTGGCATGTACCTGCAATGCCAGCTACCCGGCAGGCTGAGGTACGAAAATCACTTGAACCGGGAGGTGGAGGTTGTAGTGAGCCGAGATTGTGCCACTGCACTCCAGCCTGGGCAACAGAGGGAGACTCCATCTCAAACACACACACACACACACACACACACATACATAGAGAAAAGACATATAGCAAATAATTAACTGGTTAAGAAGAACTTTTCCATGAGGCCACAGATGTGGGTTGAGAGGGGCAGCAAAACAGTAGGAGGTGGTACCATGGAGTCTAGATCACCTGCTTGTGCAGTTTAATTGTGCCTCATCTCCAGCCGGGTCCCAATTTTACCCATTTCATTTTATTTTTTTATTTTTATTTTAATATTTGAAGAGGTTTATTCTGACCCAAATATGAGTGACCACGGCCATGACACAGCCTCAGGAGGTCCTGGGAATATGTGTCCAGGGTGGCTGGGTTACAGCTTGGCTTTATACAATTTAGGGAGACAGAAGGTATAGTCAAAGACATAAAATTTATGCATGTAAGGTACACATTGGTTCAGTCCAGAAGGGTGGGACATCTTTATGGGGGGTGGCAGGGAGGGCTTACAGGTCATAGGTGAATTTAAAGATTTTCTGATTGACAATTGGTTGAAAGAGTTGAGGTTTTCCTAAAGAGTTGAAGTAGGCAGAAAGAAATGCTTAAGATAAGGGGGGTTGGGCAGAGTGCAGTAGCTCACGCCTGTAATCCCAGCACTTTGTGGGGCTGGGGCAGGGTCGCAGGTGGGGATCACTTAAGGTCAGGAGATCGAGACTAGCCTGGCCAACATGGTGAAACCTTGTCTCTACTAAAAATACAAAAATTAGCTGGGTTTGGTGGTGTGTGCCCCTAATCCTAGCTACTTGGGAGACTGAGGCACGAGAATCACTTGAACCCACGAGGCCGAGGTTGCAGTGAGCCAAAATTGCGCCACTGCACTCCAACCTGGGTGACAGAGCGAGACTTCATCTCAAAATAAAAATAAAAATAAGGGTATTGGAAGCCAATAACAAGTTCTTGTTATGTTTTTATTATATAGATGAAGTCCCAAGTTGGAGACTTCAGAGAGAATGATAGATAGCAAATGTCTCCTATCAGACCTTAAAAGATGTCAGACTCCCCTGGATCAGGAAAAGACCTTGAAAGGGAAGAAGATTCTCTATATGCAAATTTTCCCCATAAGAGATGGCTTTGCAGGGCCATTTCAAAATATGTCAAAGAAATATTACTTTGGGGTAAAATACTTTTATTTCCTTCAGGGCCTGCCATCTACCATGTGATGCTATAACAGAGAGTCAGGTTGGAGTTGGGTATCTTACTGCAAAAAGAATCTGGTTGTCAGTCTTTTATGATCTCTATTTTAATGCTGACGCTGGTCAGCTGTGCCTAAACTCCAACGGGAGGAGTTATAAGCAGACATGTCAGACCTCTCTTTTCCTGTCATGGCCTGAACCAGTTTTTCAGGTTTCTTTGGGATTCCCTTGGCCATAAAAGGTGTGTGTGTGTGTGTGTGTGGGCCGGGGGCAGGCGGTGGGGAGGGAGGGGCGTTTCCATTCATTTGGTTGAAGGCAATTTCATTGTTAAATTGAATGCTGGGCAGAGTGATTACTAGTGTTGCATTTCCTTTTTTGCTTCTTTGGCTTGGTATAGTTGATAAAGGTTTCACTGAAGAAACAATATTTGAATGTGCTTTAAAGGATGCATAGTAGAGGAGTATTCAGGGCAGAGATAACACATATAGTTGACTCTGGAACAACACAGGTTTGAACTGTCCAGGTATACTTCTATGTGGATTTTTTTCAATAAATATATTGGAAAATTTTTTGGAGATTTGTGACAATTTGAAAAAACTTGCAGACAAACTATGTAGCTTGGAAATATAAAAAAATTAAGAAAAAGGTATGTCATGGATGCATAAAACATATGTAAATACTAGTCTATTTTATCATTTACTAACATATACATAAATCTATTATAAAAAGTTAAAATTTATCGAAACTTACACATATACTTACAGATGGTAAACAGCACTATTCACAGTCAAGAAAAATAGAAATGTAAAGATGTAGTATTAAATGGTAACTGCATAAGATTAACTTAGTACATACTGCAAATACTGTAATAATTTCATAGCCATTTCCTTTTACTACTGTGGTGAGCTCAAGTCTCACGAGCATCTGCTTAAAACACTATGTGATACTAATCATCTCCCTGTGAGCAGTTCATCTCTCCAGTAAATTGCATATGGCAGTAAAAAGTGATCTCTTGTGGTTCTCATGTATTTTTATCGTGTTTAGTGCAATATTGTAAACCTTGAATAACACCACAGGACCTATATGAAGTGTCACTAGTGATGCTAGAAGTGCTCCCAAGAAGCAGAGAAAAGTTATTACATAACAAGAAAAGGTTTAATTGCTTCATATGTACTGTACTTTAAGGTCTGCAGCTGCGGTTGCCAACCATTTCAAGACAAATGAATCCAGTGTAAAGACCATTGTAAAAAAAACAAAAAGGGAATTTGTGAAGGCATCACTGCAGCTATGCCAGCAGGAGCAAAAACTTTGCACTTTTTGTGAAATACCTTTTTATCTTGTATTGAAATGCAGCTTTTATGTGGGTCCAGGATTGCTAAAGGAAAGGCATATCTATAGATTCTCATGTGATTCGAGAAAAAGCAAAGTCATTATATGATGACTTAAATCAAAAGAAAGGTGAAGGATCTAAAGCTGGAGATTTAATGCCAGCATAGGATGGTTTGATAATTTTAGAAAGGGGTTGGGCTTTAAAATGTCAAGATGGCAGGAGAAGCAGCTTCTGTAGACCAAAAGGCAGAAGACAAGCTCCCAGATGCCATTAAGAAAATTGAGAAGAAAGAATATCTGCCTGAACAGGTTTTTAATGCAAACAAAAGTACCCTATTCTGGGAAAAAAAAATGCCACAAGGGACATTTATTAGTAAGGAAGAGAAGCAAGCACCAGGATTTAAGGCAGGAAGGGATAGGTTAACTCGAATAAAGGAGGAGACCACCCCTCACATTGTCTTATGTCCAATTTCTGCCTCCAAAGAAAGAAAAAGTAAAAACTAAAAGGCAGAAATGAAATCCACAAGCAGACAGCCCGGCACCACACCCTGGGCCTGGTAGTTAAAGATCCACTCCTGACCTAATCAGTTATGTTATCTATAGATTACAGACATTGTATAGAAAAGCACTGTGAAAATCCCTATCCTGTTTTGTTCCAATCTAATTACCAGTGCATGCAGTCCCCAGTCATGTACCCACTGCTTGCTCAATCGATCACGACCCTCTTGCATGCACCCCCTTAGAGTTGTGAGCCCTTAAAAGGGACAGGAATTGCTCACTCGGGGAGCTCGGCTCTTGAGACAGGAGTCTTGCCAATGCCTCTGGCAGAATAAACCCCTTCCTTCTTTAACTCGGTGTCTGAGGAGTTTTGTCTGTGGCTCGTCCTGCTACACTACTACTTTGTGCAAAGGCAGTTGGATTTATGATCAGGACTGCCCTTATTTATAAAGCTGCTAACCCCCAAGTCTTGAAGGGAAAAGACAAAACCAGCTTCCAGTCTCTGGTTATGCAACAAGAGGGCCTGGAAAACAAGAACGCTTTTTCTAGATTGGTTCCATTGATGCTTTGTCCCTGAAGTCAGAAGTATGTTGTTAGTAAGGAACTGCCTTTTAAAAGTTTTTTTTTTTTTTTAATGTTGGACAATGTTGGACAATGCCTCTGCCCACTGAGAACCCCATAAGTTCAACACCAAAAGTACCAAAGTGATCTACCCCCTTAAATGCAAAATCTCTAAATCAGGGGATCCGAAGGACCATTAAGGCTCATGTAAACACAACACTCTGTGGAAAACATTGTCAACGCTATGAAAGAGAGGCCCATAGACAGAACATCATGAAAGTCTGGAAAATTACACCATAGAAGATGCCATCATTATAGAAAAAAGTCATGAATGCCATCAAGCCCCAAAACAATAGATTCCTGTTGGAGAAAATTGTGTCCAGATGTTGTACACATGACTTCACAGGATTTACAACAGGGTCAGTAAAGGAAATCATGAAACAGATTGTAGATACGGCAAAAAAGGTAGAGGGTGAAGGGTTTCAAGATACGGACCTTGGAGAAATTAAATACCTAATAGATACTACATCACAGGAATTAGCAGAAGATGGCTTGATGGAAATGAGTGCTTCTGAACCAATGCCAGAATGGGGAAGAAGATGTAGAAGAAGCAGTGCCTGAAAACAAACTGACATTAGACAATCTGGCAGAAGGGTACCTATTATTTTATTTATTATTTTGATTAATAGAGACAGAGTCTTACTATGTTGCCCAGGCTGGTCTTAAACTTCTGGCCTCAAGCAATCCTTTCACCTCAGCTTTCCAAAGTGCTGGGATTATGGAAATGAGACCCCTTACCTGGCCAGAAGGGTTCCTATTATTCAAGACTGCTTTGACTCCTTTTACAACATAGACCCTTATATGATACTAGCACTGAAACTAAAGCAAATAGTGGAAAAATACTGTTATCATATAGAAACATTTTTAGAGAAATGAAAAAGCAAAAAAGTTACACAGAAATTACATGTGTCTTCTTAAAGTCACACCAACTGTGCCTGCCTCTCCTGCCTCCCTTTCCGCCTTCTCCACCTCTTCTGCCTCTGCCACCCCTGAGACAGCACCAGCCCCTCCTCTTCCTCAGCTTACTCAATGTGAAATGATGAGGATGAAGACGTTCATGACAATCCACTTCCACTTAATGAATAGTAAATATATTTTCTCTTCCTTATGATTTTCTTAGAGACAGGCTTTTGCTATGTTGCCCAGGCTGGTCTTGAACTCTTGGCCTCAAGCAATCTTCCCACCTTGGCTTCCCAAAGCAATAGGATTACAGACATGAGCTACTGCACCTGGCCCTGATTTTCTTAATAACATTTTATTTTCTTTCACTTACTTTATTATAAGAAGAATATAGTATATAATACATGCACAAAATATGTGTTAATGATCAACTGTTTATGTTATCAGTATGGCTTCAACAGTAAGCTATTAGTAATTAGGCTTTTGGAAAGTCAAAATTGTACATGAATTTTTGACTGGGGTCGGGGGTTGTGCTCAGCACCCCAACCCCTATGTTATTCAAGGGTCAACCGTATATGTGCAAAAACAGGAAAGAACATGGTGTGCCTAGGGAATCTTGCAAAGTAACATGTCTAGGGGAAAGGTATGTCATGAGGCAAAGCCACTAAGATAAACTAGAAGATAAACATGAATAACATGTCTGTGATCTCCCTAAAAAATAAAGAGCAAATGATAAAGAGGAAGGATAAAAAGACAATTAACTTTAAGATAAGCCTAATAGTCTGGACATGTTAGCAAGAGGATACAAAAGGACAAAATAAGACAATACTGCAATATAAATTATAATGGGGGCTTGAATTAAGATGTCTGCGAGATAGGAAAAATGAAAGAGAAGAAACGCATATATTTGACTAAGATTTTGATGATGAAAGGATATGTTTCCAACTGATATTCCAAATTGGTCACACAGAAGACAACAAAAAGCATGCAATATAATGATTACACTGCTGAAAAACTAATAAAATGTCAGAAGTATTAAGAAAGTTATCTGCTTTCTTTCCGTAGAAGAAAGGAAGAAATAACTTTAAATATGCAGGGCATTTGTCATAAATATTCCCCAAACAGATTTTTCATTATAATAAGGTGCTTAGTATGGTGGCTGACACATACCAGGTACCAATAGATATGGGCTATTATATTAGTAGTGTTGTTTTTCATATTAGCAAAAAGGCCACAAAAGGAACTCATTTTCCCTAGAAATCTGTATATTCTTTAATTAACAAATAGTGCTTTCTCTTTGAAATCTTGGCATGGGTTTTCAGAATTTAAAGTCTTTCCTGATGCCAAGATTATAAGGCATCTCATCAGATCTAGTTGTTGAAAAAACCTTTAAATAGAAGATGAAATACATAAAACTTCCTCTAGTGGTAGGAAGATCACCAACGAGGATTTTGAACAAGTCTCTGCATAGAGTAGGGCCCATTATCTGAAATGAGAAACTAATTATATCTTCTTACTTACTGCTAAAATATACTCCACTAAAACTCCTCTATAAGTTGGGCATAGCAGCATGCACCTGTAGTCCCAGCTATTCAGAAGGCTGAAGTGGGAGGATCACTTGAGCCCAGGAGTTTGAATCCAGCCTGGGCAATACAGCAAGACCCTGTCTCAAAAAACAAACAAACAAAACCTTCCTCTATAAAGTAGCAGACTCCAAAAAGTGAAATGTAAATACTATGTTCAAGTAGACAAATCTTTTTTAGTAGGTTAAAGGCAACAGTTCTCAAACGGTGGTTGATGTACCCTTTTTGGAGTCTTTGAGGTCAAAACTATTTTCATAATACTTAGAGTTATTTAACTTATGCACTGTATTGACATTTACACTAATGGCACATTTACACTAATGGCACAAAAGCAATGGTAGGTACACTTTTGCACAAATTAGGGCAGTAGCAACCAGTCTATACTATAATAATTGTATTCTTCTCCACCACCATATATTCATAGTTAAAAAAAAAGTCAGCTTCAATTAACAGTGCCTTTGATGAAGCAATAAAAATTACTAATTGTATTAAATCTCAACTCTTGGGTGCACATCTTTTGAATATTCTCTATCATTAAATGGAATTTGCATAAAGAACTTCTACTATATCCCAAAGTATAATGTTGTCTCAAGGAATAGCACTTGTATGACTGTTTTGAGATGTCAGCTCAACTTAGCCGCTTTTTTCATCAACCACATTTTTACCTAAAAGATGAACTGACAAGTAAACTACGATTATTCATTCCTGGGTATTTAGAAGATGTTTTCCTAGAAATGAGCAAATTGAGCCTTGTCCTTTCAAAAAAAAAGAACAAATAAGTGTATTTTCCTTTTTTGCCAGCAATAAAATTCAAGCAAAAATAAGAATTTTGGAAAACTTGCATCTACCACAATAAGCTTGACAGCTTCCCAATACTTAAAGACTTCTGATGACGTCAGAGATGATAATAATAACACGTGTTTTTTTCTAATACTACATAAAGAAATATCTCAACATCTGGAAGATCTGCATCAACAGTGAACCAATATTTTCCAAATGATCTATGCATGGTGCTATAAAGTGATGCATAGGTAAAAGTCCATTCAAAGTGCAAGAAAGGCCAATGGATCTTAATGTATGATGGCAAGAAAAATTCAATGATATGATCTCAGATTCCACATTCCAATTAACCTTAACACTACCACTTGTCAAGTTTTGGTATACGTAATGTCAAAGAACATCCACAATTATCTAGAAAGGCTATTAAAGTGCTCCTCCCTGGCCAGGTGTGGTGGCTCATGCCTGTAATCCCAGCACTTTGGGTGGCTGAAACGGGCAGATCACTTGAGGCCAGGTGTTTGAGACCAGCCTAGCCAACGTGGTGAAACCCCGTCTCTACAAAAATACAAAAATTAGCCAGATGTAGTGGCACACACCTGCAATCCCAGCTACTCGGGTGGCTGAGTCATGAGAATCACTTGAGCCCAGGAGGTGGAGGTTGCAGTGAGCTGAGATTGCACCACTGCACTCCAGCCTGAGCAACAGAGCAAGACTCTGTCTCAAAAACAAACAGACAAACAAAAAACCAACAACAACAACAACAACAAAAAACTCCCTTCAACAACTACATATATCTGTGTAAAGCCTAATTTTCTTTAAATACTTCAACCAAAACAACAGATTACAACAGATTAAATGCAAAAGCATATATGAAAATCCAGCTGACTTCAATAGAAAAAAAATCCACATATAAAGCTCTTCTGGGTTCTCAATAATTTTAGGAGAAGAAGGTGGTCCTGAAAGCAAAAAGTTTGAGAAAAAGAGGGTACAGCACTAGTCTAACATACATCTCAAAGTCTATCACAGGATCAAGCCAATCTTCTATTCACAGGCTGCCAGAATTGGGAGGATTCAAGGGGGTAGAGGGGTCATCTTTAGCAAAGTTCCCATAATATACTTCTGTTTCAAAGATTTCTACTTAGTGGGACAGTAGTGAGAAAGCTTGGAGGGGGGATTCTACTAGTCTTTTCTTTTTTTTTTAAGACAGGGTTTCATCATGTTGCCCAGGCTGGTCTCGAACTCCTAAGCTTAAGCGATCCGCCCGCCTAAGCTTCCCAAAGTGCTGAGATTACAGGCGTGAGCCACCAAGCCCACCCCACTAGTTTTTTTTATGCCCCTTAACTATGGCATAGGAGGACAAAAATGAAGAATAAAACTTCACGAAAGGTCCTGATGCAACTCTGGAAGCATGGGCTTTTGTACAACAGTAAGGATCCAATGAATAGTACCTGTGTAAAGATGTTTCAAGAATTTGAACAGTTGAAATAATCCCTTTTCAGAATCCCTTTCATATCCAAACAGCAAAGAAGTTTTCCTATTCTAACAAGCAAAAATTTAAAGGGGCAATAATTAAAAATTAGTTTAAAATTAGGTGTTCCAAAATGGTTCCAGATATGGGAACCTTTTTATTGCATAACTCCAGGGTTTTCCCAGGTCTTAGTTGGTGATTATGGTTGTCCAGTAATACAACAAACTGGAAATATAAAGAGGAAAGAGCAGGGGGACTAAGAGAAATGGAGCCAGAGCCCTGAATTATGTTTTCAGTATATATAATTTCAATCCTTTTGTTGGCTATATAGTATTCTATTATAAGGCCACATCATATTTCATTTACAAAATTGTCTATTAAGCAACATTTAGCTTATTTCCAATTTTTACTGCCAGCCAATGCTATAATAAACAATGTACAAAAAAATCTTTCGTGAATATTAAAAAAACATTTTTTACTTATGGCAGGCTGCTTGCAGTTTCATCTTCACACATAGGTACTTGTTTTCTTTTCTCTGCCCTTAAGGGTGCTTCAGTGGAAAAATTTAAGAAGCAGTGACCTAATCAATTTTCCTCATTTTGCAAATGAGGGAAATAGAGAAGCTAAAAAGTCAACTAGCTTGTCTACATGTATACAGTAAGCATCAGAAGCAGACTCAAACCAGAGTGTCCTGATTGTAGGTTAAATACTTCCTCAGCCCTATTATATCTCTCTTTCTACTTTTTCTCTTCCTGGTACCAGAGAATACATTTAAAAATTATTTCCTTCTGCTCCTGGCCCTAAACAAAAATACAAAGTCTTTATATGTTGTGCAGTGTTTCCTGCTAGTGACATAGAGAACCTGGGTACAAGGGGAATGAAGAAAGTGGAACCATAATCGAGGCAAATATGAAGTTACATAAAATCATTAAAACAATATGATATTGAGATATAAGAGAGATATCAATAAAACAGGCTAGAAAGTTCAAATATCTGCCCAAAAACATATGGGATTTAGTATATAATAATGTTGACATTTCAAATCATTAAAAGTAGAAAGGAAGTATTCAGTAAATGGTATTGAGGCAACTGGGTAAAAATTATCTTGAGATCATTAAATTGAATCCTTTCTCCACATTATACACTAGGCTATATTCCAAATATATTTTAAAATATATAATAATAAAGTATTAAAACTACTGGGGGAAAAACACTCCGTGACCACTGCAACATAAAATACCTCATTGGGAATTTCTGCCTTGAGCTATCCTGAAGCCAAAATTTATCAGACAGATCTTGGTGATTCAATCCAGAGATGAAGCAGGCCTCCATGCAGATAAAGATCCTAAGGGAGTTTGCTCCTTGATTATCTTCCATACCCTCAATGCTTGCCTGTCCTCTTCCTTCTTTTGTTATACTGTTTCCTTTGCCTTTAAATGAAATATTCTCTAAGGAGACTTTCAGTCCTTTCAAATATCCAAACTTGTGACATCTTTGCAATATTTTCCATACACTTTCATGAATGTAAAAAATCAGTCATATGGCCCAGCTCATATTCTTGTCAAAAACTTCTACATTTTATGCCACTTTATGGTTTATAAATATATCCATTAACATTTAATTCCCAAAGTAACCTTGTAAGGGAGTAGTCTCACCATTTACTAGAGAAACTGAGGCTCCAAAGATTAAATGACTTACCAACAGTTGCTCAACCAGTAAGAGGCAGAAATGGATTAAAACCTAAGTCTAAGCATATTAAT
This sequence comes from Gorilla gorilla gorilla, assembly GCF_029281585.2. NCBI lineage: Eukaryota > Metazoa > Chordata > Mammalia > Primates > Hominidae > Gorilla > Gorilla gorilla. Next base: position 84,784,167 of record NC_073233.2, on the reverse strand, counting down.
TATACTATGTGGCCTCCAATTTTTGTGACAATTACATGTCTATGATATACCTACAGTAAATTTGAGAGTTTAAGGTAATACCATTGAATCCTGACAAGGCTTATTGAAAGACACAATGGTATCTGCATTTATCTAATTATTAAAGAGGTAACTTAGTTTTGTATTTGTTTGTTTTTGAGACAGGGTCTAGCTCTGTCTCCAAGGCTTGAGTGCAGTGGCATAACCACGGCTCACTACAGCCTCGATCTCCTGGGCTCAAGTGATCCTCCTACCTCAGCCTCCTGAGTAGCTGGGACTAAAGGAGTGTACCACCACGCCCAGCTAATTTTGTAATTTTTTGTAGAGACAGGGTCTTGAACTGGTCTTGAACTCTTGGGCTCAAGCGATCCTTCCACCTCAGCCTCCCAAAGTGCTGGAATTATAGGCATGAGCCACCGTGCCTGGCTGGTAATTTAGTTTTTAACAGCAATATATAATGCTGATGCCAAGAAGTTGAACATATTCATTCCTTCACTCCACAAATGAATGAACACCTATGGTGGGGCTTAGGCACTGCGTTAGGTAAAGCTCACAGTTTTAGTTAAAATAACAGACATTTTAAAGCAGAAAAACAAATAAATTTTCAGTTCATGGATTAAAAAAAGGTAGTTTGAATTTAATTGCATTATCTGATGTTACAAATTCTTAAGAAAGCCATTAACCAAAATGTATATGGTAGTTTAGAGTGTATGAAATCATTACATTGTCTAATTTGATCCTCAAAACAAATCTATGAAGTATTTTCTCTCTCTCTCTGTTTTTTGAGATAGGATCTCGCTATGTTGCCCAGGCTGGTCTCAAACTTCTGGGCTCAAGCGTTCCTTTGCCTCAGCCTTCCTGGTAGCTGGGATTACAAGCACGAGCTACTACATCCACCCTATGAGGTATTTTCAATCCAATTTGACAGCTAAGGAAGGTGAAAATCAAAATTAAGTAGTTTGTATAAATATATATAAGATCACACAGCCTGTAAATGGCAAAGTCATGATTCAAATATAAGGATATTGATTATAAAATTTATTTTCTTTTACTTATTTATTTTTTTAGAGATGGGGTCTTGCTTGGTCACCCAGGCTGGAGTAGAGTGGCGTGATCATAGCTCCCTGCAGCCTTGAACTCCTGGGCTCAAGTGATCCTCCTGCTTCAGCCTTCCAACTGGCTGGGACTACAGGCACGTGTCACTATGCCCAGCTAGTACTGTCATTTTAGCAATATTAATTCTTCTGATTCATGAGCATGGGATGTCTTTCCATTTGTTTGTATCCTCATCAATTTCTTTCATCAGCATTCTGTAGTATTCCTCACAGAGGTCTTTTACCTCCTTAAATTTATTCCTATGTAATTTTTTGTAGCTAATATAAACGAGGTTGCATTCTTGATTTATTTTCAAGCTAGTTCACTGTTTGTGTATAGAGATGCTAATTTTGTATATTAATTTTATATCCTGCAACTTTACTGAATATATTGATCAGTTCTAAAAGGCTTTTGGTAGAGTCTTTAGGTTTTTCTATATAAAGGTCACGTCATCCACAAACAGGGACAATTTGACCTCCTCCTTGTCAATTTGGATGCTTTTAATTCCTTTCTTTCTCGTGACAAACTGCTCTGGCTAAGACTTTCTGAATTTATTTAATTTAACTTAATTTCTTAAACAGTGTTTAATTTATATCAAGTTCCTCAGCAGTAAGACAAAAATTAGACTAGAAAACAAAAGTTTTAAAATTTTAAAAAAATTCCCAAATCTCTCAAATGAATTATGCTAGTTCTACCAGAATCCTTTGGGCCAAGTTCTACTGGAACAAGATATTATTTTCTAGGGTACTCACTGAGCGAGTGTCAGCTTTTAAAGGTCTGAAAAAAACTGCTTTAAAGAAAACCAGAGAAAATGGGGTCAGTCAGCCAAGACAAGTGTGCCACAGCAGCAAACAGAGGTTTCTCTGTGATCCAACTAAAATAGCAGTGTTGTTAAACCCCCACACACATATAACTGGAATATTTGCATGGTCTTTCCTATTAAGCTTCAATCTAAATACTAAATTTATTATTTTAAAACCTGGTTTTTATTTTTTAAAAATAAAGAGAATGAAAGTGGAAAAAACACAGGGTAGATAATGAAAGAAAGAATAAAGCAGAAGGGAACCAAGACCTATTGAGTTTATATTTCTATAACCATACTAGTGACTTTATTTACATAATATCTTTTGATATAAAATATCACCTTATAAAATGGGTGATATCATTCTCATTCTACATATTAGAACACTTGAGGCCCAACGAGGTTAAGAAATTTTTCCAGTATATTATAGCTCCTAAATGGGAATATCTGGATTCAATCTTATGTTATATCCCTTTAACAAGAAGCTGTATTCTTTATGCTGAAAAGCCAAAGGACAAAAAAGAAAACAAGAAATACAACCTTCATGCTAAAAAAGCAAAGGAAAAGAAAGAAAACAGAAGAAATACAATCATGAGTGTTAGTCTATACTAATTGTTAAGAGGCAATCCAACTATATAATTCTGGCAACTATAACTTGTAAGTGTGAGCAAAACAACACTCGATGTGCTTTTTCCTATTTTAATCACTCCACAACTATCATTAGCACAGAAGACTTCTGTGACCAAATATGTGGGGGTTTCTCCCACTAACCAGGCAAGCAATCAATTCTACAGCAGACACCAGCTGGGTGTTCTCCAAATCAATTCAATTCTGAAGCTATCTAATTGGAGATAGCCTCAGAAACCACAGGTTGAGGGCTTGGTCCCACAAGGGAGCCTCCTCTTTTCATCAGTAACAAGTCTAGACCTTTAGACTGTCTGACCAACTGGCTTCAAGTTGGGGTTCCTACAACCCCCTCTTTGGGTTCAATTAATTTGCTATAATGGCTCACATAACTCAGAGAAACACTTATTTGTGTTTATCAGTTTATTACAAAGGATATTTTAAAGGATTCAAATAAACAGCCAGATGACTCACAATCAGATTAGAGTCCTGCCTTGGTCAGGTGAAAGGAGGGCAGCAGAAGATGAGAGAGAGAGATTCTGTTTCCTGAGGCCTGATTCTGAGGCCTACAGTGTCCCAACATTACAACAAAAGACTATAATAAGGGTTATGAAAATTATGAGCCAGGAACCGTGGATGAAAACATATATATATATTTATATATATTATATATATTATATATAATATATATATTATATATATTATATATATTATATATATATTATATATATTATATATAATATATATTTATATATATAATATATATATTATATATTATATATTATATATATTTATATATATAATATATAATATATAATATATATTTATATATAATATATATATTATATAAATATATAATATATATTTATATATTATATATATTTTTATATATTATATATTTATATATAATATATATTTATATATTATATATATAAAATATCACAATACTGGATTCCTCTGAACCTCTATAAAATTCATTCAATTGTATTCTATATGATTAAAGAAATGATACTGTTTTAAGACAATTCTTTTATTATGTAATAATTTTTTTTTTTTTTAGACAGGGTCTTGCTCTATCACCCAGGCTGGAGTGCAGTGGTGCAGTCTCAGCTCACTGTAACCTCCACCTCCTGGGTTCAAGCGATTCTCGTGCCTCAGCCTCCAGAGTAGCTGAAACTACAGGCACGTGCCACCATGCCTGGCTAATTTTTGTATTTTTTGGTAGAGACAGGGTTTTGTCATACTGGCCACGGGTCTCGAACTCCTGACCTCAGGTGATCCACCTGCCTCAGCCTCCCAAAGTGCTAGGATTACGGGAGTGAGCCACCGCACCCAGTGATTACTATAATAGATCATTTATCTTGTGTTCTATTTATCCTTTTCACATTTTTAAGCTTATACCTTAGTTAGCATATAACATACTGGGAAAAAAATATATCACATAACTTGCAAACTAATATACATATAGTAGATGTTTGGTACATATTTATTGGATGAACATTTTGTATACTCACTATGCCTTGAAATCTGTAAGTACAGGAATAGTTAATGTGATTAGCCTTCAGTGACACTGAAGATTTTGGAGTTCAGTCTGGAAAATGGTTCTGCTTTAATCTATCATGAGCAATATGCGCACTAGTTATGTGAGCTGATTCATCATTTCTCTAGTATCCTCCATTTTATTAAAATGACTTTATAATGAAAAACAGGCAAAATAAGTCTTACTTATTCTGAAGATTTCATTGGGCAGAATATGCCAAGCAATTCCTTATTCATTCAACAAATATTTACTGAGAACTTAATCTATATTAGACTCTGTGCTAAATGCTGGGGATACAGCGTTAAAGCCAAAAAGTTCTCTAACTTGAGGTTTTATCAATACAGTAGAGAAAATGAACATATATATAAATAATTATAGTTATGTCTGTAAGGTGTGGGCATGTAATTTATTCATCCAATAAATATTTATTGAGAGTCTCATGTACTAGACACTGTAATAAGCCCTGGGATACAGCAATGAACAAAACCACAGGGGCCCTCCCCTCATAGACTTTACAATCCAAGATGGTCTCAAAGATTTCTCAAATCTCCAAAACAATGAATTAATGGTAAAAAATCACAAGAATACGTGAGGAAACATGCAGCCATAAAAGAGAATTATTGTTTTAATAAGCAACAGAATTAGACAAGCAAAAATGAAATATACTGAAATTATTGAATACGAAATATTGTTAAGTGTTTTTAAAATATTTAAAGAAATATAAGATAGCAAGAAAAAATAACCAAGGAAGAAAAAATAACAAAAATGGCCAGGCAGATTTGAAAAAAAGAAACAATACCCCTAGAAATGAAAAATAGAATAATTAAATATACAAAAAAGTAAATTTAGAAGGAAAAAGAAATAAGACTGAGTTAACAAAATAAAGAGAGATGGGAGGCATAAAGCAGAACATTCCAGACAAAGACAATAATGTATGCAAATACATGAAACTATGAACTGCATTCTGTGTTCAGGAATACAAAAGCAGTACCATACAAAAGTGCAAGTGTTTAGAAAGGCCATTAGAGAGGGAGTCAAAGGGCAGATTGTGAAAGTCTTCATATGCTATACTTCTCAACTCTATATTTCCATGTGTGCTAATACTGATCATCTGATGCGCTTATATGTTTGTAAGTACACATATGTGTATATAGCATTTAGTATTTCCAGTATTGAAATAAACCCTTGGCTAAAAGAAAACAAAGAAATAGCTATTAAGCAATGTGACAGAAAACCCTAAAATTCTCTTATTACAAATACCTAGATGAGTTGTAAAAATTTAACACATAATATTTTTAAATGCACTGCTGGGCTCCAAAAAAAAACTCAAAGTACTTCTTAAAAGGAAAAAAAAAAAACCAAGAGGCAACTGAAAACTAATACAGTAATACCTCAGTTATGACTGCCCTTCAGAGGGTAAGAGATAAGGCAGTGAGTTGCTTATCTCAGTACCATAGGAGGTTGGGTTTCAGTGCTCACACAGGAATGAGAGATGAGGCCTTGGACCACACAAGGATAGGAAATGGATCTGAGATCATCTATATAGAGCTGAGATGCTTGTGGGGCTACTTAGTAGCTAGATGAAATAGAAAAGTAAACACCCACTAGCACGAAGGAACAAGAAGACCACTGGCCTTTATTGACCTGGTTACAGGATAAAAAGTAAAAAGAAAACAATAATTACTTCACTTGGAAATATAAAAATAAGGTATGTGAAACACAGATATCTAAAGTGGCCCCCAGATCCCCATCTCCTGGTATCCATAGCCTTGTGTAACTCCCTCCTTTAGTGTATAAGCAGAAACTGTGACTTGCTGCTAACCAAGAGAATAAGGCAAGGTGACAAGAGATACATGATCATGTGTATGTGATGACATTACCTAAGATTGTAGCACCCATCTTGCTGAAGTCTCTCATTCCCTTGCTGGCTTTGAAGAAGCAAGCTACTATGTTGTGCTATTTTGGTAGTCCCATATGTGAAGGGCAGCCTCCAGGAGCCAAGGGCAGCTTCCATCCAAAAGCCAACAAGAAACTGAAGCCTCTCAGTCCTATAACCACAGAAAACTGAATTCTGCTAATAGATTCTTCCACAGTTCAGCTTCAGATGAGACCCAGCTAACACCTTGATTGCAGCCCTGTGAGATCATAAACAAAGGACTCAGCCAAACTGGATTCAGACTCCTAACCCACAGAAACTGTGAGATTATAAATGTGTGTATTCCCATATATAAATATATGGTAATATAATTACTGAAAGTAAGAGACTGGGGAAAAAATATGCCAGGCAAAAGAAACAGAATAGATTTTAAGGAATACATTCAATATATAGCTTAAATTTCAGATCTTTTTTAAATTAATGCCATGTTTTGTCTAGCATCTTAAAAAACAAATCATTTATTTATTGATTATACACAACAGCTTTATACCAGTTTCACAGCTGGTAGAGCAATTCATGAAGATAGCTATACAGCATGCTTACCATACATATAACCTAAAAAGACTCTCCTAACAGAGGGCAATAATAAGCAAGTCAGGCTATAATTCCAGCACTTTGGGAGGCTGAGGTGGGTGGATCACTTGAGTCCAGGAGCTGCCAAGACCGGCCTGGGCAACATGGCAAAACCCCATCTCTACAGAAGATACAAAAACTAGCCAGGTGTGGTGGCATGCACCTGTAGTCCCAGCTACTTGGAGGCTGAGGCAGGAAGATGGCTTGAGTCTGGGAGGTCGAGGCTGCAGTGAACTGTGATCATGCAACTGCACTCCAGCCTGGACAACAGAGTGAGGCCCTATCTCAAAAAAAAAAAAAAAGTTACCTATAGTAATTACCATCCACAGACTCCAAAACAGCTTCAATTAGTTATGGTAATGTCTAGACATGTAAGAGAAATTTTATGCAATTTATGCACATGTGTGGGCATCATAAAAACTCATATGTACCCTTCTGAATGGTAGCACTTTTCTAAGTAAGGTTTGAAATACAAAATCAATTTGTATTAATTTCCTCATTTGACCTTCACAACAATCCTATTACATTAGTAGGACAAATATTTTATACAAATATTTTATAACAATGTCTTTTCTTAATGTTTTAAATATATATATTTGAAAAACTATATACTTTTAAAAATGATAGCTACCAATTATGATTTTCTTTATGAAGATCATTTTCTTGATCCATCTAATGCAAGGCATATAAATTTACTTCAAGCAGTCTCTCTTTGAGTTCTCCTTTGCTTTCTCATCACCTACTCTTATAACTTTACCTCCCTTAAAACCAATCTATCTTTAGTCTCCCAATCTCTGACTGAAAATATTTTCTAGAAAGTTAAAGACAAAAAGCCTTATCTGACATACACATATATTTGGAGACAGGGTCTTGCTCTGTTACCCTAGCTGGAATGCAGTGACATGATCATGGCTCACTGCAGCCTCAACCTCCCAAGCGACCTTCCTACCTCAGCCTCCCGAGTAGCTAGGACTACAGGCATGCACCCAGCTAATTTTTGTATTTTTTGTAGAGACAGGGTTTCACTATGTTGCCCAGGCAGGATTTATAGCTATTCTATATCTATTTTTTCTCATCATTTATTTTGGTCATTCTTAAACTTTATATATTGTTCTCGACAGTAAGTTCTTATACTTAAAAACCCATGGTGGTATGGCTCACGCCTGTAATCCCAGCACTTTGGGAGGCCAAGGCGGGAGGATTGCTTGAGTTCAGGAGTTCAAAACCAGCCTGGGCAACATGCCAAAACCCCGTCTCTACAAAAAATACAAAAATTAGCCAGGTGTAGTGCACGCTTGTAATTCCAGCTACTTGGGAGGCTGAGGCAAAAGAATCGCTTGAACCAAGGAGGCGGAGGTTGCAGTGAGCCAAGATGGCACCACTGCACTCCAGCCTGGGCCACAGAGTCAGGCTCTGTCTCAAAAACAATAACAGCAAAACCCCCATAGTACCTTGAGTACCTAGGCCTGCTTTGTATGATTTCTCTCCTTTGAAATTCCATTCTCATTCTTCATCAATCCTAGTCTCCCACTATGATCAAAATCCTCCTTTGCAGCCATTTGTTTCATGAAAACGTTTCCAATTTAACAACATCTTCCTTTTCAATCATATAATTGTAACATGCTAATGTATCTCCCAAGTGTTATACTGTCAATGGTATTTGTACCTGACTTGTTCTGAACTGAGTATAAAAAGTTTACTCTCCTGGCTGAAAACACTCCAAAGGCTTTCAACTGCAAATAAAATAAAAGCCAATCTCTTTACCATGGTCTACAAGGCTAACACAATCAACCCCTGCCTATCTCTTCTAATTACTCGCCTTCTTGCCCATCATTCCAAAACACTAATCTTCCCAAAGTTCCTAGACCAAACCAAGTCTATTCCAGCCACAGGGCCATTTGCAGTACCGCCTGGAACATCATTACCCCAGATTACCACATGCGCCATCTCATTCTTCAGGGCTTATGCCAGATGCCACCAACTCAGAGAAGCCTTCCTTAACTACCCTATCTAAAGAAGTCCTCCAGCCATTCTCTATTATATTACCTAGTTTTATTTACAGCATTTATCACAATTAGAAACCACTTATATACTTGGTTAATTGTTTATTTGTCATCTTCTCTCATTAGAATGCATGCTCACGACAACGGCTTTCTTATCTGCTTTCCTCACTGCCATTATGAACAAGTACCTAGAACAGTGCTATGATAACCACGTTTTCTGGCTTCTGTATTTCACGCTTTGGCATCTGGGGCCTTGCTTACCCTGGTGGAATTGCTCCTCCCAGAGCTAGCCAGATAGCAAAGGAGTGCACCTTCCATATGCAAACCAAACCAAACAATCCAGAGCCCATAGTCCCAACTACCTCATTTATCAGACTCTTACACGCTAGGCTACTATTCCCCTACCCAAATTACCCCAGGGTCATGTACCATACAACTAGTGGCAGCCCCTACATCCCAGCGCCTACTGAAATTACTCAAAACTAGCCAAGCCTAAGCTGACTCATAATGCCTTGCCTGTTCCTTCCTGCAGGAAGGAATAAAGCTGTATGCCCATGTTTCTCCCCACTTCCTCTGCCCCCCGACTGACCCTGGTGCTTTCCCAAGTGGCCCTACATGGTGTTATTCATCCTGTTTCTAGGAAACTGAGTATAAAAACTTCTTCCTGGGCAAGGGGAGGGAGAGCATTAGGACAAATACCTAAGGCATGCGGGGCTTAAAACCTAGATGATGGGTTGATGGGTGCAGCAAACCAGCATGGCATATGCACATCTATGTAATAAACCTGCATGTTCTGCACATGTATCCCAGAACTTACAGTAAAATTTTAAAAAAAAACTTCTTCCTTCATGACAGTCATTTCTGTGTCTCTGTGTCTAAACAAACCTGATGAAAACAAATCCCAGGCACCTTTAAATTAAGTGCCTAGCATATAGTACATGCAAATAACATATAAGAATGCAGAAAGGTTGTAAGTAAAGAATAAAAAACGATAATAAATACTTCAAACCAAAAGAACTTTAAAACAAAAAGCATTAGAAAAAGAAGGATCTGGCTGGGCTTTGTGGCTCACACCTATAATCCTAGCACTTTGGGAGGCCAAGGCAGGTGGATTGATTACTTGAGCCCAGGAGTTTGAGACAGCCTGGGCAACATGGCAAAACCCCATCTGTACTAAAAATACAAAAAAATTAGCTGGGCATGGTGGCACACGCCTGTAGTCCTAGCTATCCCAGAGGCTGAGGTGGGAGGATCAGCTGAGCCCAGGAAGTCAAGGCTGCAGTGAACTGTGATTGTGCCATTGCCCTCCAGCCTGGACAACAGAGTGAGACCCTGTCTCAAAAAAAAATTAAAAAAGAAAAATGAAAAATAAGAATCCAATTCACCTGGAAGGCATCATAATCCTAAACATATTTGCACTAAATTACATAGCCTCAAAATACTTAAAGCAAAAACTAACAGAATAATAATGAAGAAAATAAACAAATCCACCAACATGGTAGAAGATTTTAATACACCTATCTTAATGTTTAATAGATGAAGCAACCTTCACATGCTCCCCCTGTACAAATCAGCAGAGTTACAGAAGACTTTAACATCACAATGGGCTTGATCCAATAGATATTAAAACTAATGAACATAAGAACACTACAATGATTTGGGGGACTTTTACTGCTAGCCATAATGGAGTAACTTGGGACTGGATTTTCCCTTGCAGTTAACAAGTATAAAAGAGGGCAAATTCTATGAAAAAATTCTTTTCAGGCATTGAACAACTAGGTAGCAGAGCAATGTGATCTCTGAGAAAAGGGAAATAAATGAGGTAAACTCAGCTTTCTGGAGGAAGTATTTCTAGACTTTGGTGCAAGGAAAAAAAAAAAATCCAAGCATAGCACAGCAGTCTTGCAGAGAAAGAGCTCCCAAAATTTGCAAGGAATCTTTGAGTCTACCGCCGAATAAAAAACTGCACATGCTCACAGTCTCTTAGGCTGAGAAAAGAACTAATAGGGGAAGAAATAACTACTACAGAGCTGTAAACCAAACAACTACCATAACACACAGGGTTTGAGACCTTCACATTGTGACTAGAGAGAACAGTGATCATGCTGAACACTTAGAGTATCCAGTAGAGATCCTAGAACATTTTGGTAATGAAGCAAAACTAGCAAAAGAATAAAGACAACAACTCTAGAACTGCTCCCAAAATATGCTTTAAAACAAACCTTGAAAGGGATCAACTGATCAGAATCTAACTGCTGGCCAGAACAAAATCCCACACACTTTAAGAGAAGACAACAAAATCTATTCACTCAACAATATCCCATTACCATGTCTGGCATCCAAACAGAAATTGCTAAACAAGTTAAAAAGCAAGAAAATCGGCTGGGCACAGTGGCTCACACCTGTAATCCCAGCACTTTGGGGCCGAGGTGGGTGGATCACTTGAGGTCAGGAATTCGAGATCAGCCTGGCCAACATGGCGAAACTCCGTCTCTACTAAAAATATGAAAATTAGCCAAGCGTGGTAGCACACACCTGTAATCCCAGCTATTAGGGAGGCTGAGTGAGGCAGGAGAATTACTTGAACCCAGAAGGCGGAGGTTGCAGTGAGCTGAGATCGTGCTACTGCATTCCAGCCTGGGCGACAGAGTGAGACTCCGTCTCAAAAAAAAAAAAAAAAAAAAAAGCAAGAAAATCATTCAAAAGAAGCAACGCCAAAATGACAGTGATGAAACTGACAAAGATTTTAGATCACCTATTACAAGTATGTTCAAGAATCTAAAGAAGACATGGACATAATGGGGAGAGAAATGGAACATAGTAAAAAGGTCCATATAAACTTCTGCTTCTAGCAATGGCAGAATAAGGCCCTACTAGCTAATTCCCCCTCAGAAAAATACGGTAAAATCCAGGATAATACAAAAAGAGATTATCTGGAAGCACCGGAGCGTAAGAAGCAGAAAAATTCTAATGCAGGGTACACATTTCAAGAAGGGGAGCTGTACAAAGTAAATTCCCATTTTCACAGCTTTTAGCCTTGGGATAAGTGCAGCTGACACAGTACATAAGAAACAGTGAAAGGTAACACCACAGGCTTGCTGGTCTGGGGAACCAGAACACTGAAGCCAGAAAAAAAAAAATATGGCACTGAAGAGAATTGAGGAATCTTGAAAGGGAAAACAAAGAAGGGATCCCTAAATTCTGTCTGTCCATGTCTCTGATTGAACCATGAACCACATGTGCATATAACAGGTTGAAAGAAGTTCAGCTAAAGACAAATGAGATGCTGGTCAAGAAACAAGAGTGTACAGTTCAAGTCAAGTCAGTCAAGATAACTAAATGCCAGTTAAAACAACAGAAACAACACTCATAAGAAACAAAGATACCTGAATCTCCACAATTTAACATTGTTTATATTCAGAATAAAGTCTAAAATTACCTAACATATGAAGAACCAGGAAAATGGTTCTTATTCTAACGAGAAAAGAATATCAATTGAGACTGATCCCAAGATCATCTAGATGTTAGAGAAAGCAGACAAGGATGTTAAAGAAATCACTATAACTAGCCTCAAGGAATTAAGATAAAATATGCTAACAATAATGAAAAAAGATAGGAAATCTCTGGAGAAAGACAGAAATAATAAAGAAGAACTAAGTGGACACTCTACAACTGAAAATACAATATCTGAAATAAATTATTCACCAGATGGACCTAACAGACAAATAGATGACAGAGAAAAAACTAAGTGAACATAAAGATGGGTCAATCAAAACTACCCAACATGTATATGCAGAGAGAGAGAAAAAAAGATTTTGGGCCGGGCACAGTGGCTCAAGCCTGTAATCCCAACACTTTGGCAGGTCAACACGGGCAGATCACGAGGTCAGGAGATCGAGACCATCCTGGCTAACACAGTGAAACCCCATCTCTACTAAAAATACAAAAGAATTAGCCGGGCGTGGTGGCGGGCGCCTGTAGTCCCAGCTACTCGGGAGGCTGAGGCAGGAGAATGGCATGAACTCGGGAGGTGGAGCTTGCAGTGAGCCAAGATCGCGCCACTGCACTCCAGCCTGAACAGAGCGAGACTCCATCTCAAAAAAAAAAAAAAAGATTTTTTACAAAATAATCCTAAACAGATCCTAATGAACCTATAAACTATGCAATATATCTGTAATTGGAGCCAAAGGATAGAAGAGAGAGAGAATGAAGCAGAAAAAAATTTGAATACATAACGATCAAAGTTTTCAAAATGTAATGAAATACAGAAATTTATAGATATGAGAAGCTCAACTTGCTGAAGGAAAATGATACCAGAAGGAAATGTATACCCTCAGACAACGGTGAAGAGCATCAGAAATGGTAAGCTACAAAAGACAGTATGTTTCCTTTTTCTTTTAACTTATTTATAACTTGTTTACTTTTAATATGCTGATATTTGGAGGTTTATAACATATAGATGTAATACATATAATAACTATAGCATAAAGAACAAGGTAGGTACAATATGAGCCTATATAGTTGCCTTATTCTGCAAGCTTCTACATTTTTCATGAAGTGGGCTGTGAAAAGTTAAAGACATGTATTGTAATCCCTAGAGTAACCACTAAATAAATAATGCAAAGAAGAATGGCTAAAAAGGCAATAGTAAAATATTTTAATTCTAAAATAATATTCAAATAATTTGTTAAAATGCAGAACGAAAAAAAGCTAGTATAATTACAATAATAAAATGATAGACCCAAACCAAACCATATAAACCAAAGATAAACCTGATAATTTGTTGCCCTGTTAATAACATTTAAATTGTTATCTGCTTGGGAATTCTACTTTTTTTTTTTTTTTTTTTTGAGACATTATCTTACTCTGTCATCCAGGCCGGAGTGCAGTGGTGCAATCTTACCTCACTGCAGCATTGACCTCCCAGGTTCAAGCAATCCTTCCATCTCAGCCTCCCAAGTAGCTGGGACTACAGGTGTGCACCACCATGCGGGGCTAATTTCTTTTATTTTTGTAGAGATGAGTTTCACCATATTGCCCAGGCTGGTCTCGCACTCCTGGGCTCAAACAATCCGCCTACCTCACTCTCCCAAACTGCTGGTATTACAGGTGTGAGCTACCATACCCCACCCTGGCATCTTCTTACAAGGGCACTAATCCCAGTCATAAGGGTAGACCCTCAAGAACTAATTATGTCTCAAAGCCCCCACCTCCAAATACCAGCACAATAAGCTTAGGGAGTGCTGTGATAGTATACATGCGTAACATATATATATATATGTTTTCATCCACAGTTCCTGGTTTATAACTCCCACAGTCCTTGTTATTTCTCCCCACGGCAGGCCATATAAACTAAAAAATATACTCTAACCTTCCCTCACCTTTCTGTCTCAGAGCTGGACATAAAGAAATTCTCTGCTACTATATCTGATTGTAGATCACAAGACCCCCATTTCAGAAGGGGCCCCATCCCATGCCCTGGAGGAAGGAATGCTGCACAGAGAGGCCAAGAAGAATCTGAATCTGATCCTATTTATAGCAGGTTAGTCAGGAACACAAGTAAAACAACATGGGGCTTCCGACTGGCATGGGAAGTGGAGGACGGTCTTGTGGGACTGAGCCCTCAACCTGTGGGATCTGATGCTACCAAGTAGACAGTGTCAGAATTGAATTGAAAGATACCCAGCTAGTGTCCACTGCAAAACTGATTGCTTGTCTGTCGGTGGGGAGAAATCCCCACACATCTGGTCACAGAAATCTTCTGTGTTGATTGTGTTGTGAGCACAGAGGAAAAACAGTTTGTGTGCCAAGAGGAAAATTTACAACTTTAAATGCTTCTATTAACAAAGAAAGATCTAAAATCAGTGTTTTAAGCTTTCGTCTCATGAAACTAAAAAAGGAATACGTTAAATAAAAATAAGTAGAAGGAAAAAATAAACAATAGAATAAGAATAGAGAAAATTAACAAAGCCAAAAGTTGTTCCTCTGACATAATAAAATCGAATAAACCATTAGGATGATTAATCATCAAAAAAGAATATACAAATTACTGATTTCAGGAATGAAAGAAGAGAGTTACCCCCAGATTCCACAGACATTAAAAAAGCAATAAGGAAATATCAGAAATAATTTTATGCCAATATATTCAACAATTTAGAGGAAATGAACAAATTTCCTTGAAAAACACAACTTAAAAACCTGAAGCAAGAAACCTAACAAAAAACAAATGTCAAAAAAAATCTCTTATGAACAAAGATGCAAAAATCCTGGCAAAAGTCAATCCTGCCAAAAATACAAGCAAATCAAATCCAGCAACACATAAAAAGGATAACATATCATGTTCAAGTGGGCCAGCGAAACAAAGTTTATCCAACATTCAAAAATCAATCAATCAGTCATATTAACAGAAAGGATAAAATCACATGATCACTTTGATATAGAATAATATTTGACAAACCCAACACCTATTCATGATAAAACTCAACAAGTAAAGAACTTCCTCAATCAAATACAGGATATCTGCAAAAGACCTATAGCTAACATTATACCTAATAATGAAATATTGAATTCTTTGCTTTTTAGATCAAGAAAAGGCAAGGATGTTCACTCATGATGTCATTTCTACTCAACATTGCCCTGGAGGTCCTAGCCAGTGCAATAGCACAAGCAAAACAAATAAAATGCATAAAGATTGGAAAGAAAGAAGTGAAACTTCTATTTGAAGATTACATGATTAAATGATGCTAAAATAACTGGATATGCCTATGAGGAAAAAATAAACTTCAATCCCTACCTTACACCATATGTGACAATAAATCTGAGATGAATATAGACCTGAATATAAAGCAATTAACTATAAAGCTTCCAGAAGAAAACATGGTAATAGACAAGCTATGAAAAGCAATAACCATAAGAGAAAAAGCTGATCAATTAGACTTCATCAAAATGTACTACTTCTCATCAAAAAAACACCTTTAAAAAAATGAAGTAGGGAGACAGGGAGAAAACAGTCACAAAACATCCATCTGGCAAATGGACTTATATTCTGGATATGAAAGCAGCCCCTATTACTCAATGATAAAAAGACAATCCAATTTTTTTAAATGGGCAAAAGATTTGAAAAGATACTTCACAAAAGAAGATATACAGATGACCAAGAAGCACAAGAAAATATGCTCAACATGATCAGACATCAGGTAAATGCTAATTAAAATTACAATGAGATACCGCTACACACACTCCAGAATGGATAAAATTAAGAAGCATGACAACACCAAACATTGTTGGGGATGTGGAGCACCTAAAACTTCCATGATGGGAATGAAAAATGATACATCACTGTGGAGAAAAAGTCTTACAGGCTCTTAGAAAACTAAACAGAAACCAACCCTAACCTGGCAATTCCAATCCTAGATATTTATTCAAGAAAAATGAAAATATACATTCACAAAAAGACTTGTATAAGAATGTTCAACTTCATGCATAATAGCCAAAAACTGGGAACAGCCCAGGTATCTGTCAATAGGAAAACAGATAAACTATTACATTCATACAGTGGGATAACACTCAGCAATCAAAAGAAACATACTACTGATACAACACATGGAAAAATCTCATTTCTCAAAAATACGAATCTTAAATGGATTAATAAAGATTTAACTTTTTTCAGTTTTAACTTCTAATACAGTAAATACCAATAGATTTAACTCGCAGAGCTCTTTGGGGTCTTCAATAATTTTTAAATGTGTAAAGGGGTCATGAGACCAAAAAATTCGAGAATTTCTATTAGGTCATTGCAAAAGTAATTGAGGGTTTTGTCATTGAAAGTAATGGCAAAAACCGCGATTACTTTTGCACCAACCTAATAGTTAAAGTTGAATATAAGCATGACCTATATTCTAACAATTACACTCCTAAGTATACACAGAAACCCTTACATTTCTGTGTACCAGAAGATGCACAAGAATGTTCACAGCAGCCTTATCTGTAACAGCAAAAACCTGGAAACAACAAAATGTCCAACGATTAAAGAATGGATAAATGAATGTATTCATACAGTGGAATTCTAAACAACAGCAAAGATAAATGAATTATATCTACATCCATCAACACAGTCAATTCTCAGGAGCATGAATGATACTAATAAGCACAATTTGTGTTTAAAAAAAAAGCAAGCTGTGGAAGAATGTATATATAGTACAATTCCACTTATATAAAATATAAAACAAGCAAACCTAAACAGTTTATTTTTAGGAATGCAAAGTGGTAAAAGCTAGGAAATGATAAACACTAAATTAAGTATACTGGTTATCTCCAGAGGAAAAGGAAGAAGATGGGATCAGGGAAGGACACAGAGGGTGCTAAATGTTTCTTCAATGATGACTGCTCTTAACCAAAGGACTGTCCTCCTTTATCAAGGTCATAATTCTCTTCATTTGTCAACCTTTAGGTTGGACTTTCTGAACACAAAACAGCCATCTGATTGGCAAGATTAATTAGATCAACCCTAGTGATCAATGGGATTTCAGAAGACAAAGACAGATTGCCCTCATATCTGCTTAAAAAAAGAAATGGGGGGGAAAAAAAGGAAAAATTGCTACTCAGAAGGTGAAATAGCTTAGAAACCATAATGTTTCATTTCAGGAAAAGTATCTTATCTAGAATCTCTCCTTATCATTTTGTATAAATGAATAAGTGAGTGAAGATCATAAAAACACAGCTTTTATAGCAGCATCAAGATTTTAACATGCATAGTTTTGGAGTTCTGACTCTAGCCAGTCCTTCTACTTGCTGTTAAAAGCTGCATGCTCTGAAAAGTTAAAGAACATATGTTAGAGCGAGAGTCTACACCTATGATGAGTCAAAGATTTTTTTTCCAGCTTCAAAACTGAATTATTTCAACCCTGAGGTACTTACTTGCTTTCATTGGGTAAAATAACTCTTTGGAGTCTTGAGTACATTGCAGGTATAAATAAAATGATGCTTATAAAATTTTTTGAAATCTTCAGATGGGCTTATAAAAGTACTAATCTTTATTCTTTAGTCTCATCTTCTAAGAATAAAAGGCATGGTATAATATGACATACTCTGAGTTTTCACAACAGAAAATCAAAATTTCTCAAAACTCAACTTCAGACACAGTTTTCAGTTATTTATTGCGGAATAACCATCACAAACTTCATGATTTTAAAACAAATTTATTATTACCTCTCATGGGAACAATATGAACAATAAAAAGTGCACAGGGTATTAATGTATATGTAAACAGCTTGTTTTGGCAAGACTGAAATGTAAGTAGGGCAAGGAAACGAAAGAAGACAAGAGTTAAAAATAAACTGGATAGCACAATGAGATACAACCACACATCCACCAGAATGACTAAAATTTGAAAGATTGACACTAAATGTTGACAAGGATGTGGATCAAATGCTCTGTGTGTAAAATGGTACAACCACTTTGGGAAAAGGTCTAGCAGTATCTAATAAAACTAAACATACACATACTCTATGACCCAATTATTCCAATCCTAAGCATTTACCTATGAGAAACGAAAATATATATCCACAAAAAGATCTGCCCAAGAATGTTTATAGCAGCTTTACTTATAATTGTCCACACCTAAAAACAGCCATGTGTCCATCAACAGGAAAATGGGTTAATAAACTGGTATATTCATACAGTGGAATCCTACCACATAGCAACATGGATGAATCTCAAAAACATGCTGAACAAAAGAAGCCTTACCCGAAATAGTAAATACTAGACAAGTCCATTTCTATGCAGTTCTAGAACAGGCAAACCTAATCTATGGTAGGGAAAAAAAAAATCAGAACAGTGGTTGTGCTGGAAAGAAGAGGTAAGATGGAGGTGGGGATTAACAGAGAAGGGGCATGAGGGAACTTTCCTGGCTGATGGTAAAGTTCCACATCTTGATAGAGGTTGTTACATAGGTGTATGCATTTCTCAAAATCCAGCAAAAATAACTTAAGATTTGTGTATTACAGGCTGGGCGTGGTGGCTCATGCCTGTAATCCCAGCACTTTGGGAGGCTGAGGTGGGTGGATCACCTGAGGTCAGGAGTTCAAGACCATCCTGGCCAATATGGTGAAACCCTGTCTCCACAAAAAAATGAAAATATTAACTGGGTGTGGTGGCATGTGCCTGTAATCCCCCGTCTCTACTAATAATACAAAAATTAGCCGGGTGTGGTGGTGCTCTCCTATAATCCCAGCTACTTGGGAGGCTGAGGCAGGAGAATCGTTTGAACCTGGGACGGGGAGGTTGCAGTGAGCTGATGTCATGCCACTGCACTCCAGCCTCGGCAACACAGCGAGACTCCATCTCAAAAAAAAAAAAAAAAAAAAATTGTGTATTACATTGAATGTAAATTTTACATCAAAAGAAAAAAAAACAAGGAATTAAACTTTAATGATATGCTTTAGTATTCAGAGGAAAGCAAACAGATGTCTGCAGTTTACTTCGAAATGTATCAAAAAATAAAATGAACTGATGGATGGAGAAAGGAATGGAAAAATGAATCGGTATGTTATAAAAACAAATGTAATAAAATGTTAATGGTAGAATCGAGATAGTGGGTGAATGGATATTCACTGAAGAATTCTTCCAACTTTGTTGTATGCATAAAAATTTCATCTTAAAAAAATGAAATGTTGGCCGGGCACGGTGGCTCACGCCTTTACGTAATCCCAGCACTTTGGGAGGCTGAGGTGGACGGATCACGAGGTAAGGAGATCGAGACCAGCCTGGCCAACATAGTGAAACCCCATCTCTACTAAAAATACGAAAATTAGCCCGGTGTAGTGGCGTGCGCCTGTAATCCCAGCTACTAGGGAGGCTGAGGCACAAGAATCGCTTGAACCCAGGAGGTGGAGGTTGCACTGAGCCAAGATCTCACCACTGCACTCCAGCCTGGCAAGAGTGAGATTCCATCTCAAAAAAAAAAAAAAAAAAAAGAAGTGCTTTTCATGCCATGTTAGAATTTGGTCTTTATGCTTTAGTCAATAGAAAGTCCTCAAAGGGAAACAGAAAAAGCACCTAATTCTCTAAGAAGTAATCAGTCAAGATTTAAAGAGATATCCACTGACTCAGAGAATGCAGTTACAAATGACAAACGACAAGCCAACAGCATGTGCAAAAGCATCAGGTTAAGGATATGTGACATACAGATAATCTAATTGAACCTCCCACAGAAAACATCTAAAAATCCTGAATTTAAAAACAAATCAAAGAAGAAAGAAGGGAGGGAGAAAAGGAGAAATGGAAAGTCCACCAAAGTAAGGAATCAAGTAGACCTCCCAAAATAAAGCTTTAACTGCCCCCGTCCCCACCTCCCACACCCTAGAAACTCAGGCAGGAGTTGATGCTGCAAACTTAAGGCAGAATTTCTTATCCTGGAAACCTTAGCTTTTGCACTTAATGCCTTTTAAATGATTGGATGAGGCCATTCATGTTATTGAGGGTAATCTCCTTTACCTAAAGTCAACTGATTACAGATATTAACCACATTTACTAAATAGCAACACCAAGATAAGTGTTTGACTAAATAATTGGATATTATAGCCTAGCCGAGTTCACAAATAAAACTAATCACTACAGGTAAGGAAGCCACAATTATAATAAAGCATGGGTTAGTTTTGCTTTTTTTTAAACTTATTTTTATTAGATTCCAATTCAACTCATCTTTGTTAAGTACCTAATATTTGCCAGGTACTTCACAGTGTGTTTTCACATGCATCCTGCCATTTAAATCTCATAACCATTCTTTTTATCAGTTTTTGTAAAATGAGAAAAATGATATTTGATAAGGCTAAGTGATTTGCCCAAAGTCACAGGCTCAACAGAGTGAAGTCCAGATAGGAATCTTGATTCTGATTCCAAGTCCAATGGCCAGCTGTTCCATTATACCATGTACTTTCCCCAAAATAAAATATCTAGGACTTTCATGCAACCATAAAATGCTTTTACTGTCCCTTTTGGATCTATCATTTTGCTGGGTCTTAAAATGTTTCTTCATGCCTTTACTTCTTTTGAATGTTCTGCACTACCTAAAACTCTCCAGGTGAGTTTTTTCCCATTATTGAAAATAGCTGGCAAAGGAACAAAGGTAGATTCTAAAAACTGAAAAAGCAACTTAAAATCTTAACCTGAAATAAGAATGGAGTGGACAAGACTTTCATTTAAATGTTTACTATACTATGTATTCTATCTCAGTGATGTTCCCCAAATTACTGTTTGAGGAATTGTACTGTCCTTATTTACACACACACACACACACCACAATTATTGTTCCACTTAAAAAAAAAAAATCAATCATTTCTTCCAAAATGTGCTACCAAATGACAATTCTTCCCAGTTAATACCTTTGAAGACTTGAGCAAATACTAAGATTAGACTTCCAAATGTACTTAGCCTTCAAGTACCTACTAAGCTCTAGCTGCTAACTACAGACTTGAGACTAAAAGGTGATTTCATTTAAGCTTGGGAAAGGTACTAAGAGAAAATAAGGATGAAAATTGTTTCTGAAATAAAAAAGTTCAACTTAACTCATTACCCAGAATGATCCTTTTCAAGCTTTCCTTCATATACAGGTTTTCAGCCTACTGTTACTGTGCAGGGTAATCAACACCTAACTTGGTTTGCAAAGTTAGAAACCCAGGTTCCAGTACCAGCCCTGTGATCCTTAACAAACTGCTTATCCTTTTGAACTTACTTTCCTTACATACAAACAGAGATAACACTGAGAAAAGATATAAAAATACTTTGTGGATGTTAAAGCCTTGTTTCTCCAAGTGTAGTCTCCAGACCAGCAGCACTGGAATCACCTGATAGCTTTTAAGAAATGCAGACTCAGCCAGGCGTGGTGGCTTATGCCCGTAATCCCAACACTTTGGGAGGATCGCTTGAGGCCAGGAGTTCGAGATCAGCCTGGGCAACATAGTGAGAGTCCCTGCATCTCTACAAAAAATAAAATAAAAAAATCACCAGGTATGGTGGCAGACACTTGTAGTGCTAGCTATTCGGGAGTCTGAGGCAGGAGGATCCCTTGAACCCAGGAGTTTGAGGTTACAGTAAGCTATAATCATGCCACTGAACTTCAGCCTGGGCAACAGCATGAGACCCTGTCTCAAAAAAAAAAAAAAAAAAAAAGAAAGAAAGAAAGAAAGAAAGAAAGAAAAGAAAAAGAAAAAAAGGAATGCAGATTCTAAGGCCACATTCCATATCTACTAAACCAGAATATGTTTTTACAAGATTCTCAGGTAATCCACATACACATTAAAGTCTGAGGCCCATTGTTGTAAAGCACTTCATAGATGTTAGGTATCTTCACCATAATAAAACAATTCATTAGAAACTTTTTGTTTGGAGAAGTCCTGTGATATGGTAACCCATTAACAATATGACATCAACAATAATGACATCATCCTCCTCAGCTCCATCATTTTCCAGACTGAGAAACTACTAAACATGGATTCTGATCTAGGCTTCACCACTAATTTTCAATGTAATCTTAGGCAGACCACTTCTTAAGGTCTTTTTCCTTATTTGTAAAATGAGAACATTAGATCACCAGTTCCCAACATAAAGTCCCTGGACTCACTGGGGTCTAAAAAAGTGGTAAGGGAGGAAGGCAGGGTAGTGTGGTAGTTAAGTGCATAGTTTTGGGATTAAATGGCTACTTCAAGACTGGGTGTGGTGGCTCACGCCTGTAATCCCAGCACTTTGAGAGCCCAAGGCAGGCAGATCACCTGAGGTCCGGAGTTCGAGACAAGCCTGGCCAACATGGTGAAACCCTGTCTCTACTAAAAATATAAAAATTAGCGGGGGTGGTGGCACATGCCTGTAATCTCAGCTACTTGGGAGGCTGAGGCAGGAGAATCATCTGAACCCAGGAGGCAGAGGTTGCAGTGAGCCAAGATGGTGCCACTGCACTCCAGCCTCCACGACAGAGCAAGACTCAGTCTCAAAAAAAAAAGTTCAGCCTATGCCAGGGTTTGGGGGGTAAAGTTGGGGGATGAATGGGGGTGGTGGGTGGGGAGAGGGGTCAGATATGCCTCATTACACTCTTTGGAGTTCAGGCACACAATTGACCAGCATTAAAAAATAGAGATCCTAAGACTGACAGAACAGACTTTTTGTAGCAACAAGATACCAAATTCCAACCTGACTCTAACATACCATCACATGATAAATAGCAAGGCCCTGAAACAAGTCAAAGTACTTTACCCAAAATATATTTTTTGACATAATTTGAAATGGCCCTGCAAAGCTGTCTCTTGTTGAGGAAATTTACATTCTATAGAGAATTCCCTTCCCTTTCCAGCTCGTTTTCTGATCCTGAAGAGAGTAGCTGAGAGTCTAGCATCTTTTAGAGGTCTGAATAGGAAACATTTGCCATCTATTGCCTCTAAGGGCAGCCATCAATGAGACTTCATCTACATAATAAGAACCTTGGTCTCTAAAAACCCTTATCTTAACCCAGATACTGATTGCTATTGATTCCAGGGATTTAAATAATAACTTAACTCTTTCAACCAATTGCCAATCAGAAAATCTTTAAATCCACCTATGACCTGTAAGCTGTAGCCCCCTACTCACCACTTCAAGTTGTCCCACCTTTCTAGACTGAACCAATGTATACCTTACATGTACTGATTGACATCTAATGTCTCCCTAAAACATAAAACCAAGCTGTAACCCAACCACCTTAGGCACATGTTCTCAGGACTTCCTTAGGCTCTGTCACAGGTTGTGATCCTTAACCTTGGCAAAATAAACTTGTAAATTGACTGAAACCTTTCTCAGATACTTTTTGCTTTACACTATATACTTAAAACAGATGCATTTTATTGTAAGTAAATTATACCTCAAAAAGCTAATTGCAAAAGCAAAACAGGAAGAGAGAGAGTAAGAATGCACTCTGGAAGCCAGAGAGCATGAGTTTAAATCTTCGCTTTGCCACTTGCAAAGTGGAAAACTTTAGACAAATTATTTAATCCTTCTCTGCCCTAAAATTTCCAGATCTTTAAAACAGGACTACAGAACCTAAGTTAAGAGTCGTTGTAAGGATTGTAATAAGAGTTATTATCAGGTAATACACTCACAGAACTTTGTACATTAAACCCCATAAATGTTAGCTATTATTATTTCTACTGGCTATTTTTAATATTTCAAAAATCACATTTATCCACAAGAAGACTGTAATGAAAATATTATGCTGTTTTGTTTTATATCAATGCATTAAACTAATTAGTGGCTGTATCTCATATAATCATTACAGCATGGTAATAGTATCTAGAACTTATCTGATTGGGTTACATGTACCTTTGATTAATTAAAACAGGGATAAAGTACATTAACAATTGTAACTTATGTAGGAATAATAATAAATTAAAATTTATGTAAGAGTGACAATAAATTCATGGCACCCATGAAAGAAATTTTTTAAAAGGTTTTACAATGAAAAGGTTAAAATAGCTACTCTGCTACCACATCGTCCAGCAGTTCCACCTTTAGGGTCTTGAAGAGATATTTGTACACCCATGTTCACAGGAGCATTATTCACAATAGCCAAGTAGAAGCAACCCAAGTGTACACTGACAGAAGAATGAATAAAAAATGTGGCCCGAGCATGGTGGTTCACACCTGTAATCCCAGCACCTTGGCAGGCTGAGGTGGGAGGATCACTTGAGCCCAGGACTTTAAGACCAGCCTGGGCAACATAGTGAGACCTCATCTCTACAAAAATAAAAAAAAATAGACAGGTGTGGTGGCATGCATCTGTGGTCCCATCTACTTGGAAGGCTGAGACGGTGGGAGGATCACTTGAGCCCAGGAGGTCGAGACCAGCATGGGCAACATAGTGAGACCTCATCTCTACAGAAAATAAAAAAATTAGTCAGGTGTGGTGGCACACATCTGTGGTCCCACCTACTTGGAAGGCTGAGGTGGGAGGATCACTTGAGCCCAGGAGGTTGAGACCAGCCTGGGCAACATAGTAAGATCTCATCTCTACGGAAAATAAAAAAAGTAGCCAGGTGTGGTGGCCCGCATCTGTGGTCCCATCTACTTGGAAGGCTGAGGTGGGAGGATCACTTAAGCACAGGAGGTCGAGGCTACAGTCAGCCATGATCACGCCACTGCACTCCAGCCTAAGCAACAGAATGAGACCCTTTCTCAAAAAACAGAAAATGTGGCAAATACATATAATAAAATATTATACAGCCTTGAAAAGGAAGGAAATTCTGATTGCTATAACATGGATGAACCTTGAGGACATTACACTAAGTGAAATAAAACACTCACAAAAAGACAAGTACTGTATGGTTCTACTTATATGAGGTACTTAGAGTAGTCAAATTTATAGAGACAGAAAGTAGAAAGGTGGTTGCCAGTGACTAGAAGGAGGAGAAAACAGGGAGTTGTTTAATGGATACAGAGTTTTAGTTTTGTAAGATGAAGAGTTCTGGAAATTGATTGCCCAAGTGTGAATGTACTTAACACTATTGACTACTGAACTGTATGTACATTTAAAATGGTTAAGAAGATAAATTTTATGTTACATGTATTTTTCCATAATTAAAAATAAATAAATAGCTGGTATGGCAGCTCTTGCAGCACTAACGCTATAAAACCTTTATGAACCTATCTATGTTTTAAGTTTGTAATAAGCGATCATAGCACCTAAAACAATTAACTGGCAGTCTGACTTGGATGCTGTCTGCATATATCAACTCAAACTGTGTTTTTCCTCTGTTCTCACAACCCAACAATCATCACAGAAGACTTCTGTGACCAAGTGTGTGTGGGGAAACCCAATCAGTTCTATAGCAATCAGTTCTACAGCAGACACCAGCTGGGTGTCCTCCAATTCAATTCCAACATTATCCACCTCGAGATAGTGTCAGCTCCTACAGGTTGAGGGCTCAGTCCCCAGAACTGCCCCCTTCCTTCAGACACCTGTCCCAAGTCCGGGGCTGGGGCTAGTGCAGCTTACAGAACCCAGGTAAACACGTTTATTAGTTTATTACAAAGGATATTTCAAAGTTTACAAATAAACAGCCAGAAGAAGAGATACACAGGGGCAGGTTTGGAAGGGTCCTGAGCACAGGAGGTTCTGTCCCCATAGATTTGGAGCGCAGCACCATCCTACTATGTGGATGAGTTCTTGTTCACCTTCCTGTTAGTCTCCATGTGTTCAGCTATCCAGAAGTTCTCCAAACCCTGTCCTCTTGAACCTTTTATGGAGACTTCACTGGATAGGCATGATTGAAGCATGAACAACCATGTTGAAATATGATTGGACAAAAAAGGTATAGTCTAATATTAATAGACTGAATGGGGAAACCCAGCAAAGCCTGTCTGTTCAGATTCCTCTTGGCTTCTCTCTGCAGCATTCCTTCCTCCAGGGTATGGGGCAGGATGCTCTCTGTAATGAGGGTCTTGTGACCCACAGTCAGATTAGAGTCCTGCCTTGGGTAGGTGAAAGAAGGGCAGGGGAAGACCAGAGAGATAGAGATTCTGTTTCCTAAGGCCTGTTTTGAGGCCTACAGTGCCCCAACATTATAATAAAAGACTCTAAAAAGGGATATGAGAGTTATGAGCCAGGAACCATGGGCTATACACACACGCACACACACACACACAGAGATATTAAAACTAAACTCTTTTGTACACTCAATTTGTCCTTTCATTTGGCCTTCATTCTTCAGTTGACTTATGAACTTTTGAGTTATAATTTGGAGGCAGTGCTGCTTGCCTGTCAATAACCTTCAGAGAAAGGAGCATCTTCCTTCATATGACAGGGATGTCACCTCTGCCAGCCCAGAGTCCCAAGACCAAAAAAGAAGCCTGACGTGTGCTCACTAACTTGAGGTTGCTCTTCAGGAGGATGGTAGGAAGGAACCTGAGAAAAGGAAAAGAAAAGAAATATAGCAAAGGGCTACAAGCAGTCAAATGCCTTTCATGGCATACCTGTATGGCAGAGATAGCTGATTAAAGCCCCTTTTGTCTTGTGCTGCAGCAGCAAGGAAAAAAAAGACCTTGTTCCCCCATCTAAGTGAATCCCATAGTAAAGGTATAGAGACTGAGGGCTGCCCTACTTTCCTTCTGCCCACTTCCTATGAATAGGATGGGGAGAGAGGCAGCAAACCTATGAGAAGGAACAATACCTAGCTTGAACCATTCTCACTCATGGACAAAAGGATATGGCAAGATGATCATACAACATCACAACAGCCATTCTTCCCATCCATGAAAGTCATACCAACCAGGTTACCTCCTCAGACTGAGGTAAGCCCTATAAAAACCATAATTGGGAATTTTCATGTATTTTTTAGCTTTCTTTTGTTTATTTATTTTTATTTTTTAGCTTTCTGATAAATAAACCCTTCCTCATAATATGTCAATTCTTGGACATTCCATGATCAAATACGCTTTCAGGAATGCATTTCACCTGAAAGAAACAAATGTGCCTGTTTATACTTGTCTGTTCATACTCCTGCTGCCCTCTCAGCTACTCTTCTTTTTTTTTTTTTTTTTTTTTTTTGAGACAGAGTCTCACTCTGTCACCAAGGCTGGAGTGCAGTGGCACAATGTCAGCTCTCTGCAACCTCCGCCTCCAGGGTTCAAGTGATTCTCCTGCCTCAGCCTCCCAAGCATCTGGGACTACAGGCACATACCACCACACCTGGCAAATTTTTGTATTTTTAGTAGAGACGGTGTCTCATCATGTTGGCCAGGCCGGTCTCCAACTCGTGACCTCAAGTGATCTGTCTGCCTTGGCCTCCCAAAGTGCTGGGATTACAGGCATGAGCCACCATGCCTGGCCCTCTCAGCTACTTTGAACAGAGAAGCTGTCTTCAAATGGTTTTATAGTCTTAGTCAGTGACAAAATAGGTACTCAGTAAATATCTGCTGAATAAATAAAACATTTTGAATGACTTTTAACCGGGTAATTCTTTTCTGAACACCCATATTCACAGCAGCATTATTCACAATAGCCAAGAGGTAGAAGTAACCCAAGTTTACGCTGTCAGAAAAATGAATAAAGAAAATATGGCCTGGGCATGATGGCTCACATCATGAAGCTGTAGGTAAATCTTATTCCCCTCCATTTCCCTTTATGTAGTATTTCTTCCATTAAACCAACAGCACCTGAAACTCCACTTCGTATAGATAGTATGTCTTGGTAGAAAGAGTTGTGAGACCTAAATTTGAATACCATTTCTGCCTCTTAATAGCTGTATGATGCTGAGCTGCTTATTTAACTAACTTCTCCAAGACTCAGTGTCCTTCTCTTCACAGTGGGGTAACAACATCTAACGTTCCTTGATAGGAATGTTCTGAGGATTAGAAATACACAGTCTTCACTTTGCAGGGTTCCAATATCCTCAAATTTCAGTTATCATAGTTTAGTTAAATAACACCAATTACCCATGACACAATTCAAATTTCAGTTACCACTGCATACTAATTGTGAGTAGCTGAATATAGTACAAACTTCACTGCTACATCTTAAGTCCACAAATCACTATACAAATAACAGAAGTACATCACCATCAGTGACCAACCAGGTCACTTCTTTCAATGTCTGTTGGTGATCAGTCACAGTGAACCTGGTACCAGTTATTCAGTTCATGTACAGAAAGCAAAGCATGTAGTCGAGTTGCCTCCTTGTCTCCTGGTGATAAACTTACGTGCCATGTTACAAAACTGAGTAACAGAAGGAGAGAATTGGTCAAGAATGATGAAAGGGTAGCAGAGAAACAAAAATGTATAATGTTGGAAGTGAAATTCCAATCAAACATAAACAGAATTATAGAAGAAATAGCTGACCATAAGAATGCTGACGCTACTGCCATTCAAGGGACTCTAAATATGTAGTCTGAGGGGCTGGGTGCAGTGGCTCACACCTATAATTCCAGCACTTTGGGAGGCTGAGGTGGGCAGATCACTTGAGGCCAGGAGTTCAAGACCATCCTGGCCAACATGGTGAAACCCCATCTCTACCAAAAAAAAAAAAATACAAAAATTAGCCAGGTATGGTGGTGCGTGCCTCCCAGCTACTTGGGAGCCTGAGCTGGGAGGATTGCTTGAGCCCAGGAGGCACAGGTTGCAGTGAGCCAAGATCACGCCGCTGCACTCCAGCCTGGGCAACAGAATGAGACTTCGTCTCAAAAAAGAAAAAAAAAAAAAAGATGCTGGGCAAGGTGGCTCACACCTGTAATCCCAGCACTTTGGGAGGCCAAGGCAGGTGAATCACTGCAGGTCAGGCGTTTGAGACCAGCCTGGCCAACACGGTGAAACCCCGTCTCTACTACAAATACAAAAATTAGCTGGGCATGGTGGTGCACTCCTGTAATCCCAGTTATGTGGGTGGCTGAGGCACGAGAATTGCTTGAACCCAGGAGCTGGAGGTTGCAGTGAGCCAAGATTGCGCCACTGCACTCCAGCCTGGGTGACAGAGCGAGATTCCGTCTCGGGAAAAAAAAAAAAATGCAATCTGAGGAATTCAGAGAAAGAGAAGGCAAACTTATCAACGTAAATGCATAAAGTAGTTGTGGTGAAAAGGATAAAGATGTCCCAGGAGAAATTATGCTAACAAAAAAACTTTGCATTAAAGGAACTCTTGGAGAGATTTCACAATCTTAAAAGTGCAAAGGATAAATTTTGGAAGCTGATATAAATTAGAAAAGAATTCATGAAGGGATAGTACTCATCCCGGCTGGGCATGGTGGCTCATGCCTATAATCTCAACACTTTGGGAGGCTGAGGTGGGAGGACTGCTTGAGCTCAGGAGTTTGAGACCAGCTTGGGCAACATGGCAAAACCCTGTCTCTACTAAAAATCCAAAAAAAAAAAAAAAAAAATTAGCTGGGCATGGTGGCACACACCTGTAGTCCCAGCTATGGGGTACTGAGGTGGCAGGATCACTTGAGCCTGGGAGGTCGAGGGTGCAGTGAGCTGTGATTGTGCCACTGCACTCCAGCCTAAGCAACAGAGGGAGACCTTGTCTCAAGGAAAATCCAAAAACCTGTTGGCCCTCATTAGTGTAGCTGTAGCTGGCTAAAAAAAAAAAAAAAAAAAAAATTAATTTAAAAGAAAAAAGACAACTGGGCATGGAAGTTCACGCCTGTAATCCCAGCACTTTGGGAGGCTGAAGCAGGTGGATCACTTGAGGTCAGGAGTTCAAGACCAGCCTGGCCAAAATGGTGAAACCCCGTCTCCACTAAAAATACAAAAATTAGCCAGGCGTGGTGGCATGCGCCTGTAATCCCAGCTACTTGGGAGGCTGAGGCAGGAGAACTGCTTGAACCCAGGGGGTGGAGGTTGCAGTGAGCCGAGATCACGAAACTGCATTCCAGCCTAGGCAACAGAGCGAGACTCTACCTCAAAAAAAAAAAAAAAAAAAATACTCATTCCATATTATGAGTTATGTGACAAAAAGGCAAGCACTGTTTTAATTACTCTTGATAAGTGATTTTTATAAACAAAATAGTTTATTTCTCAATGTTTTTAATGTTTTAAAGTGTACTAAATAAATATGCTTACTTTTTTCATTTCCCTACATATTCATAACCAACAGTAAGAGAGTTTACAATGTTTGACAAAAAGTTTTAAAGATCACAGAACAATCATAACTTTTCCCATTGATTATTAACATAGTGTTACCTGGTTTTAACTTGCACAGTCATTTGTGTGGTCCCACACTATGATGCAAAGCAAGGACTGCCTGTACCTCTAACTTCTGGCAGGTCGAGGGGCTTATTATTTCACAACGAGAGACCTTTTCCTCTGGTCTTTACAATATGCTCAAACAAAAGGAATTTAAACTGATCTTGGCTGATGCTAGGAAGACAGTTTTCGGGTGCTGAAAGTGACTGAGAACTACTGCCATATCTGAATATGCAATTCCCCAAACACTTCATTATTCCCTAAAATACATATATTCTAATGCTGAAAGATAGTTGAAAGATGGTTGAGTAAACTGAATAGTTGTTTAATTTGTCCTGTGTGATAGCATAGTATTTCATATCTGTCTTCCTTTCTTGAATATAGGGGCAAACAATGAATGTGTGATAGAAGTAATGATGGAGAGGTAACATGGATAGTAGCTTTAAAGTCAGACTCCAATGTGAACACTATCTCTACATCATTTACTGTAATCTTAGGTAAATTATTTCTTAGAACTTCGATGTCCTTATCTTTGAAATGGGGATAATAATACCTTCTTTTTGAAATTACTGTAAAGATCAAAAGAGATAAGATATATGAAGTGCTTAGCAAAGTGTAGTACAAGTGACCACTTAGATAATAGCTATTATTACATTATCCTTAATATTACCATCAATACTATCGTTAATGTAAATACTATCGTGATGTTAATATTGCACTTGCTTTAAACACATATTTTAAACATATTATTATTAATCAGCATATTTTTCAAAGATCAAATTATCTTAGTCCAAGATATATTACTGTAGATACTCATGACTTGCTATGGTAAGATGACTTGACCTCAACTTCCTCCAGATGATTTTCTCCCAAGGTGCACGCGCAAAGGGCTGCAAACATTCACTCATCCTCTTCTTGCAACCCCTCTGATTCCTATGTCAAAACCCTCCCTGCAGTCTGCTCAGAGTTTCCTCTTCTGAGCACATTGAGAACAAATGTCATTTCCCATTTCTCAGAGCTATCTGCCAGAACACAGTATCTTGCTCTCTCATAGTCCACATGACTTACCGCCAGTTTTCTCTCTTTGCATTTTTTATATTTTTTTTGTAGAAATAGGGTCTAACTCTTGCCCAGGCTGGAGTGCAGTGGCATAATTACAGCTCACAGCAACCTTGAACTCCTGGGCTCAAGTGATCTTCCCACCTCAGTCTCCTAAGTAGCTGGGACTACAGGCACAAACCACCATGCATATCTAATTTTTTTAATTTTTTATGGAGACAGGGTCTCACTATGTTGCCCAGGCTGGACTCAAACTCTTGGCCTCAAGCAGTCCTCCTGCCTTGGCCTCCCAAAGTGCTGGGATTACAGGCATGGGCCACGATGCCCAGCCCAGTTTTTTCTTTTGATTTGAATCCAAAACCTTGGTTCTAAACTAAGAGTCATTATTACCTACATAGACCCATAAAGCTGCAACCAAGGCCAGCCCCTTTTCTCTATTAAATAATTTTTTCCTTCGAAAATATTGAGTTCATTGAACAATGTCTGATTTAACACTTTCAGTGACAGAAAGTCCTCTGTCCCCCAAGTCAACCTTTCCCATATCATTGGTGAGAAGGTTTTTCCTTACATTGAAGGAAACTTTTCCCCATTACAGTTAGTTTCTGCCCATAGGCCCTAATTCCAGATTCCAAATAAATTTAAAAACAATTATTCTATATGATAGCCCATCCAATATTTGAAGACTCTTGAATTCCTCTTTTCCATGTTACACATTGCCAGCGCAGAGTGCATGGTTTTACGTCTCTTTCCTCGTGGTCATGGTTCTCTGGACCAGGCATGGGCTTGCCAAAGTGATGTAACAACAAACTGGTGAAGCGCTTCCTTTGCCAACATGTGGGTTCCCAAGTAACTGCATTACAAATGATCCCTTTGCCCATATTTCTCCATGATTATGTAAAAATTAATTTAATAGTTGAAGAAAAGTGACTCTTAGCCTAAATCATGGTCATAAGAGAATAGTACTAAAGTCCTGAAAACTGCAAAAAGTGTTTTTTTTTTTGAAACTTAGCCAATTACCAGAACAGAATAAAGTGGGACCATTTGTCATGATATGCTTGCCTCTTTCCTACAAAGCCATGCACAGATGCCTGAGAGCAGGACTCAACAATGAGAAGGTTAGCTAAGAAGAGTTTCACTTCACGTCCTGAGAAGTAGATCCAACTAAAAGAAGGCAGTAATCATTAGCCAAAGGATAGTCTTTGCACTTTGCCAGAAGCAGGTACCTAAAAGAAGGATCAAATATTGTGCTCTCAAAACCTGATTAAATGATAGAAAAAGAAGTGGCAGATTTCTCCTAGCCTGGCAGGAAAAATCGTCTAGGAAAACAGACAGACACCCACATAGGCACACAGAACAAGCCCAACCTGACCAGCAGTGCCTGACACAGCAGCAGCTAAAGAAGAATTCTTAAATCCTCAGAAGGTGCAGTCGGTGGAAGTAGCGTCTTCAGATGACCCCTAACTCCTAGATAGTTGGATAGGACAGAATGGAGCAGGGACTTGGTCCTCTGTGCTCTTGGGAGCCTGGCAGGGGCAGAAGGTACAGACTAGGTGCAAGATGCCTTCGACTCCTGGTGCAAGATGACAGTTGAATAATCATACTCAGAGAGCAGATGACCTCTGGTACTTGAAGACATCCTGGGGGATAGGGGTGGGATGGTTCAGATCTCAGACTAGTGAAACTGTTCCCTGGAGGTGAGCGAGGAGGTCTAATATTCCAGTGAAAAGGGAAGGGAAAGACGGTAGAATTCTCACGGACTGGGGGAAAGACGAAGCCAGGAACTGTCCCCTTCTGGTGGTGGCAACAGCAGAGCAGGTGTCCTGGGCCCTCATTCCAAGGGGCAGGGAGGGTCCTCCACTCTCCCAGCCTGGCCCCACTCCGCTCTCGGGCAGGAATTCCCATTTCCAACCCGGCTCTTCAGGCTTTCCCCCTTAGGTCCAGCAGGGGCTCCCCACTTCCCATTGCTCTTCTGCCCCCCCCAATCCTCAGGCCCCCTTCCTCCCTCCCAGACCCCGGCACTCCTCCCTCTACACACTGGACTCCCGGCCCGCTCCTCTCAGCCTCCCGCTGGCCCAGGGCGCCGCATTCCAGCTCCCGGGGCCAGGCCTGGCACCTCCCTTCGCGGCCAGGTTCGCCCTTTGCCTTCCTCACACGGCGTCTCCTCAGCCCGGTGCCCTCTCGCCCCCACTCCCCTCCTCAGGCCACACTCACAGAACTCGGCGATGTACCAGGTCACGGAGTAGTTCTCCTCGCACCAGTCCAGCGTGGAGGTCGTGGGGCCCCAGTAGCCCTCTCGGTCCGCGGCCGGAGCCATCACGCCGCCGCCGCCGCCCAGGGGCTCCGCTCACTGTGCCGGGTTAGGCTGGCGACCAGGCCGGCTCCGGCCCAGCCCGCGCGCTCGCTCGCGCCCCGCCCGGCCCTGCCTCCCCGAGGGGCGGGGCCTGGCGCCGTTACTGACACTGCCCTGACGGTGGCCCCGCCCACCGGCGCCGCTGGGCCGCGGGGCTGGGCCAGGCCCGACCTGGTGCAAGGCCCACTCGGAGGGCGCCGGCTGGCCCCGCCCCTCTTCACCCTTGGGCGGGGCAGGGGCGTGATCCAGGAAGGAGCCGGGGGCCTGGGCTTCCTGGCCGGTGTAGACACGCCAATGGCCGTAGGTTGGGGGTTCCTGACATCCCAGAGGCTATATTCTGTCAGGATGTGCCAGAGCCTCTATTTGTGTGCGTGTGGTTTGATTTAATCGGGGCGGGGGTGGGATGAATACTTCTATCAAGCCCTTGCTTGATTAAACCTGTGCGGCGAAGCGCCTCTATGTCTTCCATTGAGCCACAGGCCTCAAATGGAGCCCCAAAACAGAGTACCCCCAACCAATCCCCGTGATTCTCAGGAAATAAACCGTGATTTTCTGATAAAGGTGTAAGTGTCTCTTCGGTACAAAGGGAAAGGGTGAACAACCCAGGACCGAAAAAAAAAAAGTAGGTTCTGAGATCCTAAAAAAAAAGAATGCTGCTAGCTAGAGCACTAAAGCAAAGTTTCCCTGCTTCGTTTGGGCCTCTAAGCACAGAGGTTTCCACGTTCTAACTATAATTGTGCCCTGCTCTTCAGGCAACCAACAGCCTACCCCTACTTCCAACTTCAAAAGTCTAATACTCCCAGCCCCCCGTCTGGGAGTATCGTAGACGGCAAAACCCCGTGTCTACGAAAAATACAAAAATTAGCTGGGCGCGGTGGCTCAGACCTGTGGTCCCAGCTACTTGAGAAGATGAGGTGGGAGGATCACTTGAGCCCCCGCGGTGGAGATTGCATGCAGTGAGCTGAAACTGTGCCAATCCAGCCTGGGAGAACAGAGCGAGACCCTGTCTCTAAATAAATAAGTAAATAAATAAATAAAAACTCTAGTACTCCACAGGTCTGCCAGAGAGCTCTTCCTAAAACAGATGTAACCACCCTTGCCCCTTGTGTTCAGCTACACCAAACTCAAACTTTCCCCTCTCCT
This sequence comes from Gorilla gorilla gorilla, assembly GCF_029281585.2. NCBI lineage: Eukaryota > Metazoa > Chordata > Mammalia > Primates > Hominidae > Gorilla > Gorilla gorilla. The sequence continues at coordinate 84,749,331 of NC_073233.2, read as the reverse complement.
AGAATGCGCTGGGTCACCTGCCTTTGCTCCCACAGTTCAACTGGGACAGCCTAACTCTCTTCTCCGTTTGACCAACTCCCCACTCTTCTTTTAAAATCCAGCTCCCTGAAGCCATCCCAGATGTTTACACCCTAGAGCTTCCTTGCCCTTTGTTCACATCCTACTGTGCTACATCCTGATCAGAGACCTTGGTTTCCATTCTTTATGGTCTTAGTATTAGGACTCTGCCTGAATACACAGTAAGAAATGAAGAGTAAAAATGAAGGATGATACAACTGCTATTTTCTAAATAAATAAGTCAGATGTGGTGCAAGTCAAAGGTAAAAGAGAGGACAAGGAGAGATGAAGAGCCCACAGCCTGTCTACAAAATAACCATAGCCAATTAGCAGGAAATAGATGCAGAACTTTTATTTGCTAGGTGCAAAACCTAGGGAAGCAGTGTATCTTTTTTTTTTTTTTTTTTTTTTTTGAGACAGTCTTGCTCTGTCGCCAGGCTGGAATGCAGTGGCATGATCTCGGCTCACCGCAACTTCCGCCTCCTGGGTTTAAGCGATTCTCCTGTCTCAGCCTCCAGAGTAGCTGGGACTACAGGTGTGTACCACCACGCCCAGCTAATTTTTGTATTTTTAGTAGAGACAGGGTTTCACCATGTTGGCCAGGCTGGCCTCGATCTCTTGACCTCGTGATTCACCCGCCTCGGCCTCCCAAAGTGCTGGGATTACAGGCGTGAGCCATCGCGCCCAGCCGGAAGCAGTGTATTTTAATAGGAATAGTAGCCTCTCTGAAATTTTTCTTTTTTGAAACAGAATCTCGATCTGTCGCACAGGCTGGAGTGCAGTGGCGCCATCTTGGCTCGCTGCAACTTCTGCCTTCCGGGAATCGTGCCTCAGTACCCCCTCATCCCCATAGCTGGGATTACAGGAGGCTGCCACCACACCTGGCTAATTTTTGTATTTTTAATAGAGACGAGATTTCACCATGTTGGCCAGGCCAGTCTTGAACTCCTGACCTTGAGTGATCCACCCTCCTTGGCCTCTGAAAGTCCTGGGATTACAGGCCTGAGTTACACCCTGCCTGGCCTGAAATTCTTATTTTGAATGTCATTGAGCTTCTACTATATACCAGGCCCTGTTTGGCTGCCTGGGTGCTAGGACCACACAGAGGTAAACATGAAAGATCCAAGAAGGCCGTCTCCAGAGAGATAAAAGCCACTGAAGTGTGGGGAAACATCTATTTCTAGTCATTTTATCTCATATTCTAAAACTTCCATTTTGTTTATGTGTTTATGTAATAATCATGAGCATATATAATTTATAAATGAATGAAATGTTTATATATTTGTATGCTCAAAATGAATATGCAAAAACTCATACTCAAAAGTGATTTGCCGATGAGGTGTGCAATCAGAACAGTGCAGAGACCACAACAGTAGAGTATGATCATTCTTAGCTAGGAGTAAAAAAAAAATTAGGGTGTTGTGGAACCCCCTATGTGAAAATAACCCCTGACCCAGCCAAGTGACTCAAGGCAGGATGAGGCCTTGGCTGAGTCAATACTATGCACAATGTTCATCAATAGTGACAAAGGAAATCTACCGTGACCAGGACGGATTTTAGGAGAGAGAAATTCCCCCATCCAAGAGAAAAGGTGCATTGCAGAAGTTTCACTCAGAAAACACAAAATGAATTTCACAGTTCCTTCAGCAATATCTACCTTCCTTTTTCTTTTTTTCTAAAAAATTTCCCCCCTTGAGCATAAAAGCAATGCCTGGAAATGTAAGGGACCCAGACTAGTCAAAACTATCTCAAAAAAGAAGAACAAAGCTGGAGGACTTATACTTCCTGATTTCAACACTTACTGTAAAACTATAGTAATGAAGACAGTGCAGTACTGGCACGAAGATAGACATGTAGATCAAAGGAATAGAATTGAGAGTCCAGTAATAAACCCTTACATTTATGGTCAATTGATTTTTAACAAGGATGCCAAGACAATTCAATAGGGGATGAATATTCTTTCAATAAATGGTGCTGGGACAACTGGATATCCACATGCAAAAGAATGAAATTAGAATGCTTCCTGTTACAATAAACAAAATTCTACTCAAAATAGATCATAGACCTAAATGTAAGAGCCAAAACTATAAAATTCTTAGAAGTTTACACAAAAATAAATATTTGTAACCTTGGAGTAGGCAATGGTTTCTTATATAAAACACCAAAAACACAAGCGACAAAAGGAAAAATAGATAAATTGGACTTCATCAAAATTAAAAACTCCTTTGCTGAAAATGATACCATCAAGAAAGTGAAAAGACAACCCACAGAATGAAATAAATTATTTGCAAATCATATATCTTATATGAGACTTGTATCCAGGATATATAAAGAACTTGTAATTCAATAATTAGAAGACAACTCCCAATAACCCTATTAAAGAATGAGTAAAGGATCTGAATAGACATTTCTCCAAGGAAGATATACAAATGATCAATAAAAACATGAAAAGATGTTCAACATAGCCGGGCGCGGTGGCTCAAGCCTGTAATCCCAGCACTTTGGGAGGCCGAGGCAGGCGGATCATGAGGTCAGGAGATCGAGACCATCCTGGCTAACACAGTGAAACCCCGTCTCTACTAAAAACACAAAAAATTCGCCGGGCGTGGTGGTGGGCACCTGTAGTCCCAGCTACTTGGGAGGCTGAGGCAGGAGAATGGCGTGAACCCAGGAGGCGGAGCTTGCAGTGAGCCGAGATTGCGCTGCTGCACTCCAGCCTGGGCGACAGAGCAAGACTACGTCACAAAAAAAAAAAAAAAGAAAAAGAAAAGATGTTCAACATAATTAGCCATTAGAAAAATGCAAATCAAAACCACAGTGAGATGCCACTTCAGATAACCTAGGATGGCTATAATCAAAAAGACAAATAACAACAAATGTTGGCAAGCATGTGGAGAAAGTGGAACCCTCAAACATCGCTGGTATGTAAAATGGTGCAGCAGCTTTGAGAACTTTTTCAGTTCCTCAGAATGCTAAATGGAGTTATCATATGACCTAAGCAGTTTTACTCCTAGGTATATACCAAGAGAATTAAAAACATATATCCACCAAAAACTTATACAAGAATGATCATAGCAGTATTATTCACAGTAGCCAAAAAGTGGAAACACACCAAATGTCCATCAACTGATGAATAGATTAATAAGTGTGATATACCCATTCAATGAAATATTATTCTGCAATAAAAAGGAATGAAATGAAATACTGGTGCATGCTACAACATGGATGAACCTTGAAAATTTTATGCCATATCAAGGAAGCCAGACACCAAGGGGCACATATTGTGATTCCATTTATAATATATGGAACATCTAGAATAGGCAAATCTGAAGAGACAGAAAGTAAATCAGTGGTTGTCTAAGGCTGAGAAAGGGAGTAGGAACGGGAGGTGACTGTTAATGGGAATAGGGTAAGTTTGGGGGATGATGAAAGTGTTCTAAAATTAGATTGTGGTGATAGTTACACAACTCTGTGAACATGCCAAAAAAAAAAAAAACCCACTGAAGTGTATACTTTAAATGGCCAATATGTATGGTGTGTAAATTACATCTTAAAACTTTTTATTTTATTTTATTTTATTTTGAGATGGAGTTTTGTTCTTTTTGCTGAGGCTGGAGTGCAATGGTATGATCTCAGCTCACTGCAACCTCTGCTTCCTGGGTTTAAGTGATTCTCCTGCCTCAGCCTCCTGAGTAGCTGAGATTACAGGTGTGCACCACCACGCCTGGCTAATTTTGTATTTTTAGCAGAGACCAGGTTTCACCATGTAGGCCAGGCTGGTCTTGAACTCCTGACCTCAGGTGATCCGCCCACTTCGGCCTCCCAAAGTGCTGAGATTGCAGGCATAAGCCATTGCACCCGGCCAAAACTTTTGTTTAAAGCAATACATTCTTAAGTTGAAAAATTTAGAAAATACAAAAAAAAAAGTATAAAAAAAGAAATCACTTACAATCCCATCAACTAGCAATGTCCATTGTCAACACTTAAGTACATTTTCTTCCATTATTTTATCTAATGATTTGTTTACATGATGGAGCTATTTTTGTCTTTATATTTCATATTCTTTCATAAGCATTTCTCATGCTATTAAAAATACTCATAAATATCACTTTAATAGTTACATTAGGGAGGGTGCAGTGGATCATGCCTATAATCCCAGCACTTTGGGAGGCCAAACTGGGAGGATCTCTTGAGCTCAAGAGTTCAACACCAGCCTGGGCAACATAGCCAAACCCTGCCTCTATAAAAAATTTTAAAAATTAGCTGGGTGTGTTGGTGTGTGCCTGTAGTCCCAGCTACTCAGAAGGCTGGGACGAGAGGGTACCTGAGCCCAGGAGTTTGAAGTTACAGTGACATATAATGCACCACTCCACTCCAGCCTGGGCAACAGTGAGACCCTGTTTAAAAAAAAAAAAAAAAAAGAAGTTACATCATATCCAATTTTATAAATAAATCACAATTTACTTAATTATGATATATTACTATTCCCTTACTACTGGGTATTTAGGTTATTTCCAATGCCAATATTTATTTTCAACTAACAACCCAAATTTTGAAAGCTTTCAACTAGATTCCTACTGAAAATTCTTTTTATCAGTTTTCAATATGACAAAAGAAATCCAAGCTATAATTAATTTTTCCATATGAGATATGTTGTACCATTTCACAACTGCAAAGGAAAATTTGAAACCACAAAAACCAAATGTGTAGGCTCACCACAGAATAAGTGATCTTAAGATCTACAAGTTACCTCTTGTCCTCTTTTACAGCTCAGTGCATTCATGGCAGCCCCTTAACACTGCCTAGCTACCTCTCTGTGGGAGACATGGAGTGTCACCAAAAGACAACAGACCTCAACCTGGGGACAGAACCCTAGCCTTTCTGGGAAGGCTCCCTTGACCCCCAGACAGGGTTGAAGAGCCTCCTGTGTTCTCCTGCAGATCCTTGGTTTCTCTCTGCCATACTCCTCTCGCTTTTGGTAATAGTCTGTTTGGGAGTTGGCCTTCCAGACCCTGTCCCACTCTGTCTCTGTATCTTCATCTGGACCTGACACAGGACTGGCGCTCAGGAGATACTTATAGAACAATATAACAATAGTGTTTATCGAACATTTACCATGGGCTAGACCCTGTTCTGAGTTTTATGTATAAATATATAAACTCAGTAAAATCTTACAGCAATCCTATGAGGTAGACACTGTTCCTTTTCTCATTTCACAGTTAGGGACATTAAAGTACAAACAGGTTAAGTTACTTGCCCAAATATATATAACTAGTTCATAGCAGAGCAAGGATTTGAATCTAGCAGGCTGGTGTTAGAGCACAGGTGCTTAATAGCTACATTAAGAAAAATTGCTAATGGATTTGTGAAATCTTGATAATGAAGCCTATTCAGAGGATTTTACAGGGATCTAGAGAGCACTCATGAGGGTAAGCGCCATTAGGATAGAAATCATATGTCACCACTGTATGCCTAACACACAACTTGCTGCAGATTACATTGTCAATAAATACACAGTGAATGTGTATATATATATATATATATATACATATATATATAAAGGCAAGGATAAGAAAAGGCACAAGAGAATACGAATTTTTAAAATGTTATTACATTTATTATTTACTTTCTCTGTTTAATATAACCAGTAATATATGTTCTTTATGGAAAATTCAAAAATACAGATGGAAAAAATAATTTTATTATGAATATATAATATACTAAAATAATATCTATAACTTATGTAAGTTATTCAGAAAAATAATGAAATGAATCTTGACATAGCCATCACCCAGTTTAAGAGATGGACCATAGCCAATTACTTGAACCTCTGTGTATCCTTCTTCAATCTCATCACTTTCCTTTTTCCATAAGCAACCACCCTCCTGAATTTTGTTTTTATCATTCCTTTACTTTTCTGTATATCTTATTATATAAATGTATCCCTGAACATATATTTTGCATGTTTTTGAGCTTGATATAAGTAGACTCGCATGGAATGTATTATTTGGAGACTTGCTCTTTTTTTATCAAAATACTATACTTTTAAGATTCATCCACGTTGTTGCATAAGGCTTTAGTTTATTTATTTTTACTCTTATTTTTATTTTTTTAGAGATGGGGTCTCGCTCTGTCCCCCGGGCTAGAGTGCAGTGGCACATTATAACTCACTGTAACCTTGAACTCCTGGCGTAAGGGATCCTCTCGCCTCAGTCTCCTGAGTAGCTAGGACTACAGGCGCTTCATCATGCCTCACTAGTTTTTATTTTTTAATTTTTTTGTAGAGACAGGGTCTGGCTATGTTGCCCAGGGTGGTCTCAAACTTCTGGCCTCAAGTGATCCACCTCAGCCTCCAGAGTGTTGGGATTACAGGTGTGAACCACCACGCTTGGTCAAGTTTTACTCTTTTATGGCCTTCTTTCGTATGACAATACCACAATGTATTTATCAATTCTCCTAAGATGAATATGAAGTTGTTTTTCACCTTTGCTATTATAACCACTGCTATCCTGATGTTTATTTTTACATACCTTCTGACACGCGTACAAGCATATTACCTTTAGCATGTTACCTATGAATGAACGTTTGCACATTTTCAAATTAGTAGATAATGCAAAGGTTGTACCAATTTACATTTTCACAATTAAATTATATTTCACACTGAAAATATATTTATTCAAAAAAAATCCACAATGAAAAAATATATAAAGAATCACCTGAGGCTGGACACAGTGGCTGATTCCTGTAATCTCTGTGCTTTGGGAGGCAAAGGTGAGACAATTGCTTGAGGCCAGGAGTTCAAAATCAGCCTGGGCAACATAGTAAAACCCCACCTCTACAAAACAATTAAAAATCAGTCAGGTGTGGTGGCACAGGCTTATAGTTCTAGCTACTTGAGAGAATGAGGTGGGAGGACATCTTGAGACTGGGTGTTCGAGGCTGCAATGAGCTATAATCACACGACTGCACTCCAGCCTGGGCAACAGAGCAAGAGCAAGATCCTGTCAAAAAGAAAGAAAGAGAGAAAGAAAGAGAGAGAGAGAGAGAGAGAGAGAGAGAGAAAGAAAGAGAGAGAGAAAGAGGAAGCAGCTCTTTCAAAGAGCAGTGGCTCATGCTTGTAATCTCAGCACTTTGGGAGGCCAAGGCGGGTGGACCACCTGAGGTCAGGAGTTCAAGACCAGCCTGGCAAACATGGTGAAACCCCATCTCTACTAAAAATACAAAAATTAGCCAGGCGTGATGGTGGGCTCCTGTAATCCCAGCTACTCCGGAGGCTGAGGCAGAGGATCACTTGAACCCGGGAGGTGGAGGTTTCAGTGAACCGAGATCGCACCACTGCACTCCAGCCTGGGCAACAGAGCAAGACTCCATCTCAAAAAGAAAAAAGAAAGAAAGAAAGAAAAAGGAATCAAGAATCACCTGGAATTTCATCACCTAGTACACACTGATAATATTTTGGTGTATAACTAGCCAGATATTTTTCATACATATACATGTTTTATTAAAATAGTTATAAAATACAAATCATTTTGGAGCTTTCTGTTTTTACTTAAAATGCGTGATAAGTATTGAAAATAAATGTTGTATGTACCTGCTGATGCTTATGCTTCCAGAAACATTATTAGACTAACCATCACTCCGAATTCCAGACTTTGAGACTTTACTCTGATGCCATCCTGATGATCTCAGGAAGGCATTAGACCCCAGCAGCTGGACCCCAAGCCCCACTCCCCAGGCAGTGTTAGTGCTAGGGCCTGATTTTCTCATAAGGCCTGATTCTCTCATAAGACTTATTCTCTAAACTCAGAAGAAATTTGGATTACACAGAACAAAAGTCAATTTCAAGCTCCTTGAGCTAGCTAGACTTCCTGGGCCCCTTGTCTCCCAGGATTTCCCCTTGCAGACCTCTTCTATTACCTTCTATACCTCGGCCGCAGGCCACCTGCCATGTCTCCTGCCAGTTCCCCTATGTTCTCTCCCATTTTCTCCCAATTGGAGTCTCCTCTAGTTACATTACATCTTTGCAAAACTTGAATAAGTAAAAGCCAGTTTACATGGGAATCTGCAAAATGAATTGAACATCTATTATCAAGCAAGCATAGTGTTGGGAATACAGAGTATTCCCAATTTTGACCTGGTAATAAATGAAATATGACAAAACACACAAAGCAAGTTAGTAAATTCACTTTCTAATAAATATTTAAGGAATCCCAGCTGTGTGTCAGGCACTATTCTGGGCAATAGAAGAGGAAAAACAGACAAATCTCCAAGGTCAAAATGCGGTTTTCTTGAGACTGAGTCTCACTCTGTTGCCCAGGCTGGAGTGCAATGGTGTGATCTTGGCTCACTGCAACCTCTGTCTCCGGGTTCAAGCAATTCTTCTGCCTCAGCCTCCCAAATAGCTGGGATTATAGGCGTGCACCACCATGCCCGGCTAAGTTTTGTATTTTTAGTAGAGATGAGGTTTTGCCATATTGGACAGTTTGGTCTGGAACTCCTGAACTCAGGTGATCCACTCGCCTCGACCTCCCAAAATGCTGGGATTACAGGAGTGAGACACTGCGCCTGGCCCGGGATTACCTTTTAAAATCTTTCTAACAATCCTGTGAATTAAGTACTACTTTTAGCCCTTGTTTACAGATGATGAAACTGACACAGTGAGGTTAGGTATTTCACCCAATGGCAGCCAGATCATAAGCAGCTGAGCCTAGGCTGGAATTCAGGCAGTCTGGTGCCAGAGGCCATGTTCTTCTCTGCTGTGCCAAGCTGGCTGTGTGAGCTTGGAAGAAAGGGCTGTGCTGGACAGAGAGAACTAGAGGTCTCCTTAGAGGCCAGCACTGTGTTTGGTTTTACTTTTTAGCTGAAGTGTAGGCAATGAGGCTTATGAGGTCTGCAGGGACAATGCCATCAAGGGCCTACAGGGTTTTAAGTAAGATCTTGATATGGGTATGTATGCAGAAGGGAGGACAGATTGACTGAATTGGGAAAGACTGAAGACATGGAGCCTGCAGAAGAGACTATTACAGTGATAGGGTGAGTAGCAATAGTGATGGAGAGGAGAGGACAAATTCACAGATGTTTAGAGGGTAGAATCAACAGGAATTGGAGACAGACCTGTGGGGAAGGGTTGAAGGAGAAGAAAGCGGTAGGTTTCCAGCCATTCCTAGCTGCTAGGAAAACCAGAAAATTAATCTGGCTGTAGTAGATTGTTGTGGGTGGTTGGTCAGAGCAGAAGGCAGAGAAAGCATTTCTGGGCAAGAAACAGACTGTAAGGGCTTGAAAGGGCAAGAGAAAAACAGGCAGAACGAGACATTCAGAGTGGCTGAACTTGTGTGCAGACATGAGGGAGGAGTGAGGACAAATATCAGAGACTAAAGATGGAAAGGGTGGGGCCCAATATGCTGTGATAACGAATTTAGGGTTTATCTTAGTGTTTAAGAAAGGGAATAACATGTTTAAATCCACGTGTTAGAAGAAATAAGTTTTTGATGTGGGGATTTTTTGTAGTAGGGCAGGGTAAGGAGGAGGCGAGGGATCAGGAAAATCAGTTAGAAGGCTGTGGCAAATAATCTTGGCAAAGGATAGGACAGTCAGATTAAACTGCAACACAGGTCCTGGACAGTCCTTGTCCCAAATTTCCAGGAGAGAACTTCAGAGTTCCTTGCTTGGTGGAAGATAGAGAAGAGCTGAAGTTTACCAAGTGAGCTCCTGAGCCCAAAATACGCCACACCCTGGGAGGTAAGTCACCACACACACGAACAGAGTCAACAGGCTGTTTCCACCTGGAAAGCTGTTACAAAATAAATTTGATGAAGTTGAGTATTAATTGAATAGCTCTAATTTGATTGTTTTGTTTTGAATGAGGTTATGGAAACATCAACAATTTTAAAAGTACCCTAAAGATGCTTGCCCTGTGAACAGGAATTCCTTCCTTTCCGCATTGCCTATAAGCCAAGCCCTCTCTTTTCTTTAACTCATAATTTCTATCTGTGCATAGGTGGATGTCTGGTTTTCTTGTATCTACCCTAGCACTGTTACCGTCTAGAGGCTGACCCAAATCTCTATCTCTAACCCAGATCAGTTTCCACAGCTTCGGCTCTTCAATCAGTTAGGATCATGTTTTGCTGCAGGTGACAGAAAATTAGTTCCAGTGCCTTAACCAAAGAAGGGTTTGTTTTTCTCAGGCAGTAGACAGTCCAGGGCCCTGCCACAGCTCCGCAGTGCCAGAATCCTTCTTCTTGCTCTGCCCCCTTAGGGTATGGTCTTCAGCCTCATGGTCACAAGATGGCTGCTTCTTGTCTAAGAAACCCAACTCTGTTTGGGTAAGACAAAGGAAGAAGGGCAAGGGTAAAAAGCAAATGCCAGCCAGGACTGTCCATTGCTATCATGAAAACAATAGCCAGGCCAGGCACGGTGGCTCACACCTGTAATCCCAGTACTTTGGGAGGCTGAGGCAGGAGGATCACTTGAGCACAGGAGTTCAAGACCAGCCTGGGTAACACAGTGAGACCCTGTCTCTGTAGAAAGAAAGAAAGAAAGAAAGAAAGAAAGAAAGAAAGAAAGAAAGAAAGAAAGAAAGAAAGAAAGAAAGAAAGGGGGGAGGGAGGGAGGGAGAGAGGGAAGGAGGGAAGTGAAGGAAACAGCCTCTTCAGAACCTACACCCATTGATATCCACTTAGAACTCTTTGGTCGGAACAGGGGTCTCATGACCAACCATAAATAGTCTGGGAAGACTGGCAAAAGAGTCTAGGAGAGTGGATGTTTTAGCTGGGCACCACACTGTCCAAACAAAATTGGCTTCTGTTAGGAAAAAAGTAGGGGGACAGGATATTCAGTGACCAACTGACAGGATCTCCCACAGACCAGCATTTCCAACTATCTTCTGAACAGCTCTCCTTGGATATTTCTTTTCCTTTTCTTTTCTTTTTTTTTTTTTTCTTTTTTTTTTTTGAGATGGAGTCTCATTCTGTCGCCCAGGCTGGAGTGCAATGGCATGAGCTTGGCTCACTGCAACCTCCGCCTCCCAGGTTCAAGTGATTCTCCTGCCTCAGCCTCCTGAGTAGCTGGGATTATAGGCACCTGCCATCATGCCCGGCTAATTTTTATATTTTTGCAGAGACAGGGCTTCTTTTCTTTTTTTCTTTTTTTTGTTTGTTTTTTGACAGAGTCTTGCTCTCTCGCCCAGGCTGGAGTGCAATGGTGTGATCTCGGCTCACTGCAACCTCCGCCTCGTGGGTTCAAGCAATTCTCCTGCCTCAGCTTCCCAAGTAGCTGGGATTACAGGCACCCACCACCACGCCCAGCTAATTTTTTTGTATTTTTAGTAGAGACAGGGTTTTACCATGTTGGCCAGGCTGGTCTTGAACTTCTGACCTCAGGTGATCTGCCCGCCTCGGCCTCCCCAAGTGCTGGAATTACAGGCATGAGCCAGGGCGCCTGGCCAGATATTTCATAAGGATCTCAGATTAGTTATGTTCTAAAGTTATCTCATTTTCCCTCCACACTGGCTTCTCTTCCACTGTTTTTTGTTTTTTGTTTTTTGTTTTTTTTCATAGTGAAATTCACAACCATTGACCCAGTTTGTTAAAGAATGAAGCCTTGACTGGGTGCGGTGGCTTATGCCTGTAACCCCAGCACTCTGGGAGGGTGAGGAGAGCAGATCACTTGAGCCCAGGAATTCAAGACCAGCCTGGGCAACATGGTGAAACCCCGTCTCTACTAAAAATACAAAAATTAGCCAGGTGTGGTGTCATGCGCCTGTAGTCCTAGCTACTCAAGAGGCTGATGTGGGAGGATCATTTGAGCCCAAGAGGTTGAGGCTGCAGTGAGCTGTGGGCGATAGGGCAAGTCCCTGTCTCAAAAAAAAAGAAAGAAGTCTTGACACCTCCCTATCTCCATGCAGCTTTATCCAGTGATCATACCCTATGAATTCTTCTCTCTGTCCATTTTCCTCTCTCCCCTACTACCATTATCTCTGTCCAAGTCATCATTGCCTGTGCCCTGATAGCCCTGAAGAAAGTCTTAACCCTGCTCCAATCCCACAACCTATTTATTCTTTACACTGTGGCTGCCAGAGGGCTCTATCAATGTCTTCTTCCAAACAACAAAATAACTTTCAGTGATTTTCCACAACCTATGGGATAAAGTCCAGACTCCCTGATATGACCAGCAAGGCTCTTGGTGACCTAGTTCCTGTCCATCTCTCAAATCTTGTTGTTGCATTCCTAAAATACTTTCTCTTCCCTAAAAGAAACCCTTCTCTCAGTCCTGGGCTTTTGTGAACATTTTCCCTTCAGCTTGAATCTCCCCTTCCCTTTCTGCCACTTTGGCTAACTGTTGTTTAATCATTCAAGTCTCAGCTCAAACCGGACTTTCTCCAGAAATTCTTCTTGATCATAACATCTCTCTGTATTGTAATCGTCTGTCTGCTTGTCTTCCCCACCAGCAAGATCCATGGCTCTCAAACTTAAGAGAATATCACAATCGCTGCTTGTTATGTTTCAGCTGAGACCTAAAGAATCAGAATCTTGGCTAGGCACAGTGGTTCACACCTGTAATCCCAGCACTTCGGGAGGCCGAGGCGGGTGGATAATTTGAGGTCAGGAGTTCGAGACCAGCCTGATATCAACATGGTGAAAACCTGTCTCTATTAAATACAAAAAAATTAGCTAAGTGTGGTGGTGTGCACCTGTAATCCCAGCTACTTAGGAGGCTGAGGCAGAAGAATCGCTTGAACCCAGGAGGTGGAGGTTGCAGTGAGCTGAGATTGCATCATTGCACTCCAGCCTGGGCAACAAGAGCAAAAACTCCATCTCAAAAAAAAAAAAAAAAAAAGAATCAGAATCTCTGGGGCCCTGGATCTGCAAGCTTGGGTCGTTGTGAGGCAGGAACCACATCTTGAGAAACTGAGGCAGACTCCAGGCAGCCTCAGGGCAAGGAAAGTGTCTTGGCTCTCAGTGTGTCCCTAGTGCCTAGCACAGGGCAAGGCACAGAGTGAGCCATCTGTGTAACTCCAAATCCTTTCTCTTTCCACTACCTGTAGGATAAAGTTCAAACTCCTTTACATGACGGATAAGGCTCTTTGTGACCCGGTTCCTGCCCACCTCTCAGGCCCTGTTGCTGCATATGTGAATGAGGTAGAATGGTGTCATCCACTTAAAAGAATGATTACTAGTTATAGAGTACACAGACTTTGATGTCAGATAGGTAAAGCAATCAATCAATCAATCAATCAATCTTTGGTGATTCTCTATTGCCCATGGGATCAAGTCCAAACACCCTGACAGATCTCAGATTTGAAGCCAGCAATGCCTCTTATTATTTCTGTGAATTTGAGTTATTTTCTTATACTGCATATGCCTTGGCTCCTTCACCTGAAAAACTAGGCTAATACCTACATCAGTCTCACAACGGTGCTATTAGAAGTAAATGAGATACTGAGTTTAAGGCACTTAGGACAATGCCTTGGAACATAGCAAAAACTCAATACAAATTGACCATTTACTACCACCACCACCACCACCACCACCACCACCACTACTACTACTATTTATGAAGTGCCTGTTTAATTCCAGCCAGGAATTTACAATTTTTATTTTACTTTTTTTTAGAGACAGAGCCTCTCTATGTTGCCAAGATGGAAACTGAACTCCTGGGCTCAAGCAATCCTCTCTCCTCAGCCCCAAGTTGACTGAGGCTACAGATGTGCACCACTGCACCTGCTAGCCAGGCATTTAAGTAAATATATATATATATATGGTTTTTTTAGATGGAGTTTCTCTCTTGTTGCCCAGTTTGGAGTGCAATGATGCAATCTTGGCTCACTGCAACCTCCGCCTCCTGGGTTCAAGCGATTCTCCTACCTCAGCCTCCTGAGTAGCTGGGACTACAGGCACCCACGACCACACCTGGCTAATTTTCGTATTTTTAGCAGAGAAGGCTTTTCACCACGTTGGCCAGGCTGGTCTTGAACTCCTGACCTCTGGTTATTAATCTACCTTGGCCTCCCAAAGTGCTAGGATTACAGATGTGAGCCACCACGCCTGGCGTTTTTTTTTTTTTTTTTGAGACAGAGTCTGGCTCTGTTGCCCAGGCTGAAATGCAGTGGTGTGATCACAGCTCACTGTAACCTCCCTTTCCTAGGCTCAAGCGATCCTCCCACCTCAGCCTCTCAAGTAGCTGGGACTACAGGCACACACCACCACACCTGGCTAATTTTTGTATTTTTTATAGATACGGAGTTTTGCCATGTTGCCCAGGCTGGTGTCAATCTCGTAGGCTCAGGCAATCTGCCTGCCTGGGCCTCCCCAAGGGCTGGGATTACAGGCATGATCCACCACACCCAGGAGTAAGCATTTTTATATGCATTACTTTATTTAATTATCCCAGTCACTTACCAAGATAAATATCACCATCCTCATTTTATAGATAAGAAAACTGGGTCAACTGAACAATTTGTCTGTCCAATGGGACTCAAATGAAAAACTTGTCTCTGGATGTTTGTAATAAAACATGCTAAAACCCTAAGTCAAAACATGATACTAGTTAACAGGAAATTGTTAATTGTTCTTCTGATATATACAGCAAAAGGGAATTGAAAGCATTATTTCCAAATTGATTGTGCCACATAAATTTGGCTACATATGAGTCTAACATATAAAGACAAACTCTTATGATCTTGCACTTTGCTTTACAATTTGTTCCAATAGAACTCGACGTTTTGTGTATGCACACCAACAGGTGACACAAACACAATTTGGGATCATTGTGGGTAACCTGAGTATGTTGGAAACCAAGGAGGTGCTGAATATTGTTACACGAAGCTTATGAATTGAAGTGAATGGTAGAACCAGGCCAAACCACACATTGCAAAACAGGCAGCAAAGTTTGGGCCAAACGTGGCCAAGAATTTCCATAGCTGGTTGATACGTAGTATCTACAATATCCCAAACCCACATTTTCTTCTCCAGAGCATCGCGGTGATGAAACTTGATTTTGTGACTAAAACAGAACCTGTCGATTTGCAACTAATGACCCAGAACACCAAGTTGTTAGTGTATGCAGTTCAAAGTAGTGCTTGCATACTTGGAGACAGAAATTGTAGATATTGACCATAGTATGTGTTACTGGTGTAGGGTGTACAGGTTCTTGGTGTTTTGAACAAAGAATTGAAGAAAACACACAAACAAAACAAGGAAAGAATGAAACAACAAAAGCAGAGATTTATTGAAAATCAAAGTACACTCCACAGGGTGGGAGCAGCCGCAGCATAGGGGCTCAAGACCCCCGTTACAGAATGTTCTGGGATTTAAATACCATCTGGAGGTTTCCCATTGGTTACTTGGTGTACACGCTATGTAAGTGAAGTAGTGGCCCGCAATTAGTCTGTTTGGTTTAGGAAAGCAACCAGTCAGAGGCTGAAGTTACAAAGGTTACACTTATGCAAGTGTCTGATTGGTTGTGAAAAGCAACCAATCAGAGGCTGAAGTTACAAAGTTACACTCCTATGCAAGCCTCTGATTGGTTGCTTTCTGCAACCTGCAACCAATTAGAGATACTTTAAATTTTCCATCTACCATGTAGAAAAAGGGCGGCAAGGGGTGGTTTGCAAAGGGAGTAGCCTCCAGTCCTTTTGTTACTTAGGTGTGGAAAGTTGGGGTTTTCCTTTTGATTTAGTTCTAGGAAGTCAATGTGAATCAGCCTTATGATCCCTGC